>NW_027363104.1:0-507500 GCF_046119375.1 Phyllobates terribilis | reverse complement strand
CTTTGATATCACATGCGTTTATTTGTGAAAAAATCGGAAATTTGGCGAAAATTTTGAAAATTTTGCAATTTTCAAACTTTGAATTTTTAAGCCCTTAAATCAGAGAAATATGTCACACAAAATACTTAATAAATAACATTTCCCACATGTCTACTTTACATCAGCACAATTTTGGAACCAAAATTTTTTTTGTTAGGGAGCTATAAGGGTTAAAAGTTGACCAGCGATTTCTCATTTTTCCAACAAAATTTACAAAAACATTTTTTTAGGGACCACATCATATTTGAAGTCACTTTGAGGGGTCTTTATGACAGAAAATACCCAAAAGTGACACCGTTCTAAAAACTGCACCCCTCAAGGTGCTCAAAACCACATTCAAGAACTTTATTAACCCTTCAGGTGCTTCACAGAAATTTTTGGAATGTGGAAGAAAAAAATTAACATTTAACTTTTTTCACAAAAATGTTACTTTAGACCCAATTTTTTTTATTTTCACAGGGGTAACAGGAAAAAAATGGACCCCAAAATTTTTTGTGCAATTTCTCTTGAGCGTGCTGATACCCCATATGTGAGGGAAAACCACTGTTTGGGCGCACGGCAGGGCTCGGAAAGGAAGGAGCGCCATTAGACTTTTTGAATGTAAAATTTGTCTGAATAATTAGCAGACGCCATGTTGCGTTTGGAGAGCTCCTGATGTGCCTAAACAGTGGAAACCCCCCACAAGTGACACCATTTTGGAAACTAGACCCCTTAGGGAACTTATCTAGATGTGTGGTGAGCACCTTGAACCCCAAGGTGCTTCACAGAAGTTTATAATATTGAGCTGTAAAAATAAAATTTTCACATTTTTCCCACAAAACCGTTTTTCATCCCTTAATTTTGCATTATCATAAGGGTAATAGGATAAATTGCACCATGAAATTTGTTGTGCAATTTCTCCTGAACACGCTGATACCCCATATGCGGAGGCAAATTACTGTTTGGGCGCATGGCAGGGTTTGAAAGGGAAGGAGCGCCATTTGACTTTTTGAATGTAAAATTTGTTTGAATAATTAGCAGACGCCATGTCGCATTTGGGGAGCCCCTAATGTGACTAAACAGTGGAAACCCCCCACAAGTGCCACCATTTTGGAAACTAGACCCCTTAGGGAACTTATCTAGATGTGTGGTGAGCACCTCGCACCCCCAGCTGCTTCACAGAAGTTTATAATATTGAGCCGTAAAAATAAAATTTTCACATTTTTCCCACAAAACCGTTTTTCATCCCTTAATTTTGCATTATCATAAGGGTAATAGGATAAATTGCACCATGAAATTTGTTGTGCAATTTCTCCTGAACACGCTGATACCCCATATGTGGAGGCAAATTACTGTTTGGGCGCATGGCAGGGTTTGAAAGGGAAGGAGCGCCATTTGACTTTTTGAATGTAAAATTTGTTTGAATAATTAGCAGACGCCATGTCGCATTTGGGGAGCCCCTAATGTGACTAAACAGTGGAAACCCCCCACAAGTGCCACCATTTTGGAAACTAGACCCCTTAGGGAACTTATCTAGATGTGTGGTGAGCACCTCGCACCCCCAGCTGCTTCACAGAAGTTTATAATATTGAGCCGTAAAAATAAAATTTTCACATTTTTCCCACAAAAAATCTTTTTCATTCTCTAATTTTGTATTATCATAAGGGTAACAAGATAAATTGCACCATGAAGTTTGTTGTGCAATTTCTCCTGAACACGCCGATACCCCATATGTGAGGGAAAACCACTGTTTGGGCGCACGGCAGGGTTTGAAAGGGAAGGAGCGCCATTTGACTTTTTGAATGTAAAATTTATTTGAATAATTAGCGGACGCCATGTCACATTTGTGGAGCCCCTAATGTGTCTAAACAGCGGAAACCCCCCACAAGTGCCACCATTTTGGAAACTAGACCCCTTAGGGAACTTATCTAGATGTGTGGTGAGCACCTTGCACCCCCAGCTGCTTCACAGAAGTTTATAATATTGAGCCGTGAAAATAAAATTTTCACATTTTTCCCATAAAAAATGTTTTTCATCCCCTAATTTTGCATTATCATAAGGATAACCGGAGAAATTGCACCATGAAATTTGTTGTACAATTTCTCCTGAGTACGCCGATACCCCATATGTGGGGGAAAACCACTGCTTTGGTGTACGGCAGGGTTCGGAAGAGAAAGGAGCGCTATGTTGGCTGGGATAGGTTGGAGACACCATGTCACATTTGAAGAGTCGCTGACATGCCAAAACAGCAGAAACCTCCACAAATGACCCCATTTTGTAAACTACACCTCTCAAGGAATTCATCTAGGGAAGTAGTGAGTATTTTTTAATTTTTAAATTTATACCATTGGGCAGTGAAGAAAACATAATTGTATTTTTACCACAAAAAAATGTTTTACCCTCAGATTTTACATTTTCACACAGGGCAATGGGTAAAAATGGTGCCGAAATGTGTCACACAATTTCTTCTAAAAGTGTCAATACCCCATATGTGGCTGTATCGTACCGCTTAGCCATACGGTGAGATCTGGGGGGGACGGAGTGCTATTTGACAATTGGAGAACAAATTATTGTAGAATAGGCATTTGGATTTGGGAGCACAAAATTTTCTGAATTTCTTTTGGGGGGCAAGGGCCATTTTGCTTTTCCAGAGCCTTTCTACTACCAGTAACTTGGAAGTCCCTTATATTTTTAACAGATGACGGACCTGAGTGGGGACTAGCTTTTTTTGAGGACTGAGTTGAAGCTTTTATTGGGAACATTTTACGTAACATTTATCCGGCGCTCTAGGCTGAGCACTTACATCGGGGTTTCCATCTAAATTTCCAAGTGATGTAATTCAGATGAAACCCCTGCAGGATCCATTCACTGTAATGAGGCAGCAGAGTTACTCTGGACACCGTCTGGCCTCTGTGTAGCGGTGTCCTTTTTTTCAGAAGTGCACAAAACTGTGGCCAACCGCACTTTTATGCACGCCTAAAACAAATGACACCGTGGGATCCCAGGCTAGACGGCGTCCACAGTGGCCTATATCTGTCTCATTACAGGGAATCTTCCGTCATGGGTTCCGGCTGAATCATGTATTTCAGAGATTTACACGGAAACCCTGGTGTAAGTGCTCAGCGCAGAGCACAGGATAAATGTGGGCAGAGCCTTACTGGGATCTTTGGGGACATAATAAACAAATCAGTAGCAGGTGAAGAATTGGTTTTATTTATTTTTTACGCCGTTCCTAGTGTGATATAACTGATTAGATTACTTTATTCTTCGGGTCGGTGTGATTACAGAGATACCAGATTGATATCGGGTTTTTATGATTGACAGCTGTCACACACTAAAAGACGCTTTTTTTGCAAAATCTAGTTTTTGCATCACCATATTTTGAGAGCTATAATTTTTCCATATTTCGGCCGACAGAGTCATGTGACGGCTTGTTTTTTGCGGGACGAGTTGACATTTTTATTGGTACCATTTTTGGGGAAGTGACATTTTTTGATCGCTTTCTATTCCGTTTTTTGGGAGGTAAAATTAACAAAAACAAACAATTCAGGAATTGTTTTTTGAGGTTTTTTTTTATGCCGTTCTGCGTGTGGTAAAAGTGATCAGGCAGCGTTATTCTTCGGGTCAGTACGTTTACAGCGATACTACACTTACTGTATTTTTTTTATGTTTTGGCGTTTTTACACAATAAAACTATTTTATAGAAAAAAATATTTTTTTTGCATTGCTTTATTCTGAGCGCTATAACTTTTTTATTTTTCGGCTGATGGAGCTGTATGGCGGCTTTTTTTTTGCGTAACAAGATGACGTTTTCAGTGGTACCATTTTTATTTCTATTTTGTTTTTTGATCGCATTTTTTTCCACTTTTTGTTTGGCAATATGATGAAAAAGCATATTTTTTTGCTCCGTTTTTTATTTATTTTTATTACGGTGTGCACAGAAGGAGTTAATTAGTGTGACAGTTTTATAGCTCGGGTTGTTTCGGACGCAGCGATACCAAATATGTGTACTTTTTTTGGTTTTGTAAAAATATACGGATTTATTGGTTTAATATTTTATTTATTTATTTTTATTTATTTTGTGATTTTTTTATTAATAGTTTAAAAACTTTTTTTTTACTTTTTTTCACATTTTTTCTTAGTCCCTGTATGGGACATTAATTTTTATTTTTCTGATCTCTGATCTCATGTAATGTAATAGACATATATTACATTACATGAGATCTTCCCTGACTGTTTCAGTCAGAGTCTCCTGTCTGGCTACAGCTGCAGCTGAGCCAGACAGGACACCATATATGGCAGAGCTGGAGGCGGTCATGTGACCTCCAGCTGCCATAGCAACCCCAGGTCCTGGAAGGACACGGAGGTCTTCGGAGAGGTAAGTTGACGACCCCCTCTCCTCCTGCTGTCTCCTATATGCCGTGATCACTATAGATCACAGCATATAGAAGACAGCTAAGGGTTAACATCACTGGGACCTGATCTAATCAGGTCCCGATGATGTTCCCTGTCAGAGCTAACGCTCTGCACCGGAATCGCAGCGCTTGCAGGACCCTAGGGGTCCTGAGCGCTGCGAGACCACCCACCGTTTTTAAACGTCGGCGCTGCACAGAGCCCAGCAAGCGCCGACGTTTATCTACAGTGGGCGGTCGGGAACCGGTTAAGGAACATCCTTTCCAGGGTAATGACTTGTATATAAGGCAAAATCAATAACCAAAAACAAAAATCCTCCTTCACACCTTGGGCTATGTTCACACACAGCGTTTTTGATGCATTTTTGCATTTCTTTCAACCGTGACAAATGCATTCAGCAGGAAATGGCATTTTAACATTTTACAACCTTATCTGGCCATGTGGTGTGTGAAACATCATCAGACACATCCTGTTTCATTTATGAAGGAGGGATTGTGAAAGTCACAAACACTATTTTTACTGCCTTACTATTCTTAAAGGGCCAGCAGTCGGCTATGCTTTGTTGTTCCCATTATTAAAGAGTGGGTCTCCTATACTGTTATTGCGTATGCAGTGACTGCAAGGGCTGCCAAAAATTTGGACGTAACCCAATACCCCTTTGAAGAGACATAGAGGAGGGTCTCAGTAAAAAAAATATTCCCATTATAAAGGAGTGGGTCTCCTATAGTGGTAATGCCCATGCTGTGACTGCAAGGGCTGCCAAAATTTGGGAAAAACCCCACTAACAATTTAAAGACACATAGAGCTGGGCCACAGTAATGACATGTTCCCATTAGAAAGGATAAGGATCTGCTATACAGTTATAGGGTATGCAGTGAGTCCAACAGCTGCCAAAATTTAGGAAAAACCCCACTAACAATTTAAAGACACATAGAGCTGGGCACAGTAACGATGTTACACTCGCGGCCTGACTGTCTGGCGTGAGTGTGATTAGTGGTCCCACTGTACCATGAACCGAGGAGTGCCTGGAGGGGCGCAACTAAGTATCTACCCGATCCGACCAAGGTCGCACGGCGGCTAACGACTCCGTGAACCAAGGAGGAACCGAGCAGAGGGACCAGGTGCTACACCAGGTTAGACCCCGGTCACAGCTGTTGACCCACACCGGGGAATGCAGGAACAGGCAGGCCAGGCTGGCATACAGACAGGTGGGTATAGGCAAGCACGGCTGGTATGCAGACAGGGGGGGTACTGGCAAGCACGGTTGGTGTACAGACAGGGAAATACTGGCAAGCACAGCTGGAGTGCAAACAGGCAGGTACTAGCAGGTTGGAGCGCAAGCAGGATAGACTCCAATACAGACTGGGAGACAGAGACAAAGCAGCAGATGCGGTAGACAAGCTGGGCAGAGCAAAACCCGCAGATGCGGTAGACAAGCCGAGCAGAGCAAAAAAACGCAGAAGCGGTAGACAAGCAAAGCAGAGCAGAAACCAGCAACCGCGGTGAACAAGCAGAGCAGAGCTAAAACCGCTGGTGCGGTATGCAAGACAGAGCAGAAAGGAACCGCTGGAGCGGTGAACAAGGCAGAGCAGAGGGGAACCGCCGGAGCGGTGGGCAAGGCAGAGCAGAGGGGAACCGCCGGAGCGGTGGGCAATTAAGAGCAGAGCGAAACCGCACGTACAGTGAACAAGACAGAAAGGACAGAGCCCTGTTCCCATGGAACAGACTGGAAAATACAGAAAGATACCAAAGAAGGCAAAGGGAACAAGCAGAACCAGATACACACAAGGTACTTCCTATGAAGTAGCGAGTGGACACAAAACTCACAAACAGAAGTACAGAGACAACGAGTTGGAGCTAGGTGCTGGTTCAGACACTGCAGAAAAAGGGAGGAAACGGACAGAGACAAAACAGGTAACAGGTTAGGAGACAGTTCAGACAGGAACTGTTACTGCAACGAAATACAGAAACGAGCCTAGGTATAGCCAAGTGCTGGTTCAGACACTGCAGAAAAAGGGAGGAAATGGACATAGAGACAAAACAGATAAGAGGCTAGGAGACAGTTCAGACAGGAACTGTTACTGCAGCGAATTACAGGAATGAGCCTGGGTATACGGCCCCCAGAGGCAGAAACAGACTAGAAGTCACAGATAACAGGTCTGGGAATGCAGCCCCCAGAGTGGCGAGACAGACAGAAATAGAACTGGACCTGGCAACTTCAGAGAAAAGCACACACTGAATGTTAGTGTTGCTCAGGCACCTCCTACTGGGTGGAGGGGGTTTAAATATCCAGAGACTCACAGCAAAAGGCTAGAGACGCAATAGAGGTGCACCACAGCAGCTATAAGAATCAGGAAGTAACCGGGCCGCCACCCTAAGCAGTCAGTCAAGAGACATGCACACAGCAAGAATCTGGAGCACGGTTTACAGGCTGGACTGACAGGTAAGATTGTGGTCTTGCATAGTGGGAGGTGGTGCACTATGCAAGCACGCCGCCAGAGAGGTTACAAACGACATGTACCCAGTTATAGGGTATGCAGTGAGTCCAACGGCTGCCAAAATTTAGAAAAAACCCAATTAACAATTTAAAGACACATGGAGCTGGGCTACAGTAATGAGTACGACATGTTCCCATTAAAAAAGAGTTGGTCTCCCATACTATTTGCCTATGCAGTGAATGCAACGGCTGCCAAAAATTACGAGGCACTCCAATGACCTTGCAAGAGATGTAGAGGTTGGAGGGCCTCCTGATAACAATTTTCCCATTATTAGGAAGTGGGTCTCCCATACTGTTTGCCTATGCAGTGAATGCAACGGCTGTCAAAAATTTGGAGGAACTCCACTGCCCCTTGCAAGAGACGTAGATATGGTGATATGGTAGATATGGTAGTGATATGGAGGAGGATGTGAAGGATGAGGAGAAGGTGGAGGACAAGAACAAATAGACAAAATCAGGAAGCTTATACCCATGTCTGGGTGTGAAGACAGAGGTGCATGGGAATACAGTTAGACCTCCCAAAAATAAGACACTGTATTTGAGTTTATGTTACGCTGCTATCATTCAGTGGTAGAGAGAAAGAAATTAGAATCAGACTTAGAATTGCCACTATTATGTAACTAAGTAATATATGGTATATCCACATTTATCATTATTGCAATCTTCTAGTCGGATTATATAGGGGCCATCGTTAACATATAGCAAAAAGAAGGAGTGCAAAGCACAAACAACGATAATAGCCCAATTGTTAGAAAAATAGAAAAATACTTTATTGAATATTAAACATCAGAGAATCTGGGGAGACGATAAATACACATAAATCCACATATAGTTGCATAGATCAATACACAATTGCATAAAAGCATTAAAATCAAGCACTACATCACACGAAGTGTGGCTATTACATGGAAGGTGTCCGTTATTTAAAGTAAATTGAAATGGACAAAATGCTGCGCTATATGAATCAAATATACATACGAACATTTATGTTCAGTCAGGAAGAGCAGCATCATCACCATGAACCGATGGTCACATTCCCTATCACCACAATATATAGATGGATACAAGTCAAAAAAGTTTTTTTTACCTCTGTAGGGGGAAAAGAGCACACTCCATGTGTGTATCCCCAACGCGCGTTTCGGCGCTATGTGCCTTTCTCAAGGGGACTGCTTAAGTATCACAGATGGTCATTTAAATAGTGTCTTGCGTAAACACCGCGAGACGCTGGGGGTGGATGATACTAATCATGTGACTTGTCACCATGTGAACCACAACGCTACCCAGAGATGCCTCGCAACGGACCAGAAGTGACGCAGAGAGCATCGCCGTTACCCAGACACCGGACTCCGACGGCATCGCGGCTGATAGCCCATGGATGCCGAAGGGAAAACAGCGTGTGGGGACGACGATGCCCCTGCGTGCATGGTCCAGGTATACATAACACATATGTATGCAACGTCACCCGTTTGAACAGAGGCGGGACCACCCCCATGCAGACTAGGACTAAACTACGACAAGGGAAACATAACATTAACGCACACACTGCATATAATTGCCAAAAATCAATACACTTATAATGGAGAACACATAGATGATGAAGAACAAAAAAATGCATCTTTAACCCCTTTAAAGCCCATGACGTACTAATACGCGTCTGTGCCCTGGGATTTAAGAGCCTGACCCATATTAGTACGTCATAGCGATAGCGCGCGCACAGAGGTTGTGCGGGCGTGATCGCCGCCGGGTGTCAGCTGATTGTCACAGCTGACACCCGGTACTATGTGCAGGGAGCGGTCCCGCACCGCCCCCAGCACATTAACCCCTGCAATGCTGCGATCGAAGTCGATCACAGCATTGCGGAGGCAAGGGGAGGTGATCGGTATACTCACCTCCTCTTCCGGCCTCCAGCGCTGTCTGCCGTGGCTTCCCGGGTGTTGCCATGACGACCCGATGTCGTCATGACAACATCCGGGTCACCAGACAGCAGGAAGATTGTTTGGACATGCGCAGTGCATCATCAAACTATCTTCTCCCTGTCCAGCGCTGACTGCCTGCACGGCACAGGGATGGTGCTCCATCCCTATGCTGTGCAGGCGATCAGAATAAAAAAAGTGAAAGTCCCACAGTGGGACAAAGTAAAAAAGTGTAAAAACTCCCAGAAAGTGAAAAAAAAAGAAAAAAATAATAATCCACTAAAAATAAAAATATAATGTACCCATCAATAAATATTATTATGAAAAAAAACAAAAAAAAAAACAATAAAAGTACACATATTTGGTATCGCCGCGTCTGTAACGACCAGGCCTATAAAACTGTTCCACTAGTTAACCCCTTCAGTGAACACGGTAAAAAAATAAAAATAAAAAACAAAGCAAAAAACAATGCTTTATCATCATACCGCCAAACAAAAAATGGAATAACACGCGATCAAAAAGACGAATATAAATAAAAATGGTACCGCTAAAAACGTCATCTTGTCCCGCAAAAAACAAGCCGCCATACAGCTCCATCATCCGAAAATTCAAAAAGCTACAGCTCTCAGAATAAAGCGATGCAAAAAAATAATTTTTTCTATAAAATAGCTTTTATTGTGTAAAAACGCCAAAACATAAAAAACAATATAAATGTGGTACCGCTGTAAACCTACTGACCCGAAGAATAAAGCTACCTTATCAATTTTACCACACCCGGAGCAGAATAAAAAAAAACAAAAAAAACAAATCCTGAATTGTTGGTTTTTGTTCATTCTGCCTCCCAAAAGCTGGAATAGAAAGCGATCAAAAAATGTCACATGCCTGAAAATGGCACCAATAACAACGTCAACTCATCCCGCAAAAAACAAGCCGTCACATGACTGTCGGCCAAAATATGGCGATGCAAAAACTAGATTTTACAAAATATGTGTTTTTTAGTGTGTGACAGCTGTCAATCATAAAAACCCGATATGATTCTGGTATTGCTGTAATCGCACCGACCCGAAGAATAAAGTAATCTCATCACTTATACCGCACGAGGAACGGCGTAAAAAATAAACGCTAGGGCTGGGGATGTTTTTTTTTTTTTCAAAAGTAAAAAAAAAAAAACAAAAAAAAAAAAAAGAAGATGACGATATGGCGACTAGTGTTGAACGCAAGTGCTCGCTACTTGAGTTTGCATCGGTTGCTCGGGTATGCACTGAGTATTGCGGGTGCTCGAGTCTCCGTCCAATATGCTTCACGGCCAAAAAAACCTCGCGGGGATGGCCTGCCATGCACGAGCGATCCCCGCATGGTTTTTTGGGGTGTCTAATAACCGTGAAACATGCGGGCGGGGACTCGAGCATTTCACTTGAGCACCCGTGATACATGGTGCATACCTGAGTACCCGATGCAAACTCAAGTAGCGAGCACTTGCGCTCAAGAGTAATGACAACTTATTCAATATGATGACCTAATGTTATCAAATTCTGTGTCGTACCTCTGGGTTCCAAATGTTCACTATACCCCTTAATAAAATCCTTGAGGGGTATAGTTTCCAAAATGGCGTCACTTGTGGGGGAGCTTCACAGTTTAGGCACATCAGGGGCTCTCCAAACGCGACATGGTGTCCGCTAACAAATTGAATGGAAAATCAGCTCAAATTGTTAGCGGACACCATGTTGCGTTTGGAGAGCCCGTGTGCCTAAACATTGGAGCTCCCCCACAAGTGACTCCATTTTGGAAACTAGACCACCCAAGGCACCTATCTAGATGCATAGTGAGCACTTGGAACCCCCAGGTGCTTCACAAATTGATTCGTAAAAATTAGAAAGTGGAGAAAAAAAAAACTTTTTCATTTTTACGAATCAATTTGTGAAGCACCTAGGGGTTCCAAGTGCTCACTATGCATCTAGATAGGTGCCTTGGGGGGTCTAGTTTCCAAAATGGGGTCACTTGTGGGGGGTTTCCACTGTTTAGGCACATCAGGGGCTCTCCAAACGCAACATGGCATCCGCTAATTATTCAAGCAAATTTTACAATCAAAAAGTTAAATGGCGCTCCTTCACTTCCGAGCCCTGCCGTGCGCCCAAACAGTGGTTTTTCCCCACATATGGGGTATCTGCGTGCCCAGAGGAAATTGCACAACAAATTTTGGGGTCCTTTTTTTCCTGTTACCCCTGCGAAAATAAAAAAAATTGGGTCTAAAGTAACATTTTTGCGAAAAAAGTTAAATGTTCATTTTTTTTCTTCCACATTCCAAAAATTCATGTGAAGCACCTGAAGGGTTAATAAAGTTCTTGAATGTGGTTTTGAGCACCTTGAGGGGTGCAGTTTTTAGAATGGTGTCACTTTTGGGTATTTTCTGTCATAAAGACCTCTCAAAGTGACTTCAAATGTGATGTGGTCCCTAAAAAAATGGTTTTGTAAATTTTGTTGGAAAAATGAGAAATTGCTGGTCAACTTTTAACCCTTATAGCTCCCTAACAAAAAAAAATTTTGGTTCCAAAATTGTGCTGATGTATAGCAGACATGTGGGAAATGTTATTCATTAACTCTTTTGTGTGACATATCTCTCTGATTTAAGGGCATAAAAATTCAAATTTTGAAAATTGCTAAATTTTCAAAATTTGCCAAATTTCCGTTTTTTTCACAAATAAATGCAAGTGATATCGAAGAAATTTTAACACAATCATGAAGCACAATATGTCACGAAAAAACAATCTCAGAATCAGGGGGATCCGTGGAAGCGTTCCAGAGTAATTACTTCATAAAGTGACAGTGGTCAGAATTGTAAAAATTGACCGGGTCATTAACGTGCAAACCACCCGCGGGGCTTAAGGGGTTAAGTGAAAGAAGAATACAACTTACCTTTGCCTGTGGGAGAGGTTGGGGTTCTTCTGGCTCAAAAAATAGATTCTCTTTAAAAAACTGTCCGTCCTGCAAGAATGGAGACAGCGGATATAATACAGGACAGGAAAGGTGACTGGTATGATGGAAGGCTCACAGGGGGAAAGTTATAAAGCTGGGGTACATGGGGTAGCGCACCATGCAGCAGATTGAACTATCCTTTTAAAGGCAAAGATACAGCCTATTTCCAAGATCCTACCGCAATATGTAGTAGATCTAATAATAGTAATATTCGAAAATACCTCCAATTAGAAAACAGTATAGTTCTTCTGATTCACTATGTCACTTACCCTATGTGCAGGGCATTGTAGTAGCTTAGGTATCTATGGTCACGACCACTCATAGCGACAGTTGTTAGTGGTCGTAATCATGGATACCTAAACTACTACAATGCAGTGCACATGGGGTAAGCGACATAGCTAATCAGAAGAACAATACTACAATTTTAATTGGAGGTATTTGCTAATATTATTATTACACCTACTACATAGTGGGATAGGATCTTGGAGATGGGAATACCCCTTTTTTTAGGATACAGTTGATGCTTTACAGTCTTCCTAGGTGTATACTTACTAGTTTATCAATGGTGGGAAAATAAGTTACCAATCTGTGCAACACAAAAAAAGAAAAAAAAAAAGCATTGAATCGGTGATTTGCATTTGTATAATAATGTGATAGCAGAGAGGTGCGGGCACCTGTAGCAGGCGGAGAAGCTTTCCACCGCCCCGTGCAGAGGGTTTCCCTCCAGCCACAGCTCTCTCAGCTCCAGGTTGTGGATCAGATCCAGCTCTTCAACTCTGCAAAGCTAAAAAAGAACATGTTCCCGTCACCAGCTACCACCAGAAAACACAGAGATTTGTTTGTTTCTCGCCTTCTTCCAAGAGCCACAAACCATTTTATTGTTCCGTCTATATGGCCTGGGTTTTTTTTCCCCAGGATGAGTATGGGCTTTCTATTCCTCCATTTTTGGGACTTGTAACTTTTTCTGTTGCGGGGGCTGGGTGAGGGTTTTTTGGATTTTTATTCATACCATTTTGATCGATTGTTTTTTATTCCATTTTTGAGAAGTGCAGCGATCGAAAATTCAATTATTTTGATTTTAATTTTTTTAAACTGTTTACAATTTGGGTTCTTCATATTTTCATAGGATGGAGTTTTACGGATTCGATTTACCAATTTTTCTTTTTTTTTTTTTTGAATTTCATTATTTTTTAATTGGGAAAAGCGAGACAAATGAAAATTATGGGTTTTAGTTTATTTATTCATTTTTAAATACATTTTTACTTATTTTTGCCCTGGACTCTGCGACTGTTTGATCGCTTGTACTATACTGGGAACACAGATGTACAGAGATGGCAGGACGGGGGTCTTCAGGAGGCCACTGACTGCCACTATTACCCACCGGTACCCCACGATCGATGGCATATACGGGGTAATCGGAAAAGACGTCACGACGGCAGCAGACCCGATCCCTGCGCAAGGAGGCGACGTACCTCGTTATAGGAGAGGTTCAGACTCTGCAGGTGCCGGGTCAGGTAGAAGAGATGAGCAAAACCAGTCAGCTTGGAGAGACGACGACAACTCAGGTCCAAAGACTGAAGCTACAAAAATATATATAGAGAATTTCACAAACACCCTATGGACAGGGGGGCGCTGGTTCTTACCCCATGTATCATTAGCCCAAGAGTGACAAAAAAGATTGTGGGGGTCCCAGCGGGGTCCCCAAGGATCTCTAGTGGCATAGCCTAGTGTGGACCTGCTCAGGTCACAGATGGGGCTGTAATTAATAGTATTTATTATTACCTGGGGGCAACACTCCGAGATCATCTGCAGGACGACCTCTGCGGCTGCAGCGTGGGTCAGCGAAAGCACAATGTTGTCAGAAAGCAAATCTAAGGAAAGCAAATAACATTAGTGAGGAAGGGGCACGGCGCCGGCAGAGGAGAGAAGGCGAAGGGGCGCGGCCGGAGGAGAGGAGGCGATGGGGCGCCGGCAGAGGAGAGGAGGCGACGGGGCGCGGGCAGAAGAGAGGAGGCGACGGGGCGCAGGCAGAGGAGAGAAGGCAACGGGGCGCGGCCGGAGGAGAGAAGGCGACGGGGCGCGGCCGGAGGAGAGAAGGCGACGGGGCGCCGGCCGAGGAGAGAAGGCGACGGGGCGCCGGCCGAGGAAAGAAGGCGACGGGGCCGTGAGCAAAAATCAAAGCATACCCACACATAACCGCTATACAGTACCTACAACACACACCATATAGTGCCCACACATAACCGCTATACAGTACCTACAACACACACCATATAGTGCCCACACATAACCGCTATACAGTACCTACAACACACACCATATAGTGCCCACACATAACCGCTATACAGTACCTACAACACACACCATATAGTGCCCACATAACCGCTATACAGTACCTACAGCACACACCATATAGTGCCCACACATAACCGCTATACAGTACCTACAGCACACACCATATAGTGCCCGCGCATAACCACTATACAGTACCTACAGCACACACCATATAGTGCCCGCACATAACCGCTATACAGCACCTACAGCACACACCATATAGTGCCCGCGCATAACCGCTATACAGCACACGCCATATCGTGCCCGCGCATAACCGCTATACAGCACACGCCATATCGTGCCCACGCATAACCGCTATACAGCACACGCCATATCATGCCCACGCATTACCGCTATACAGCACCTACAGCACACGCAATATAGTACCCACGCATTACCGCTATACAGCAAACGCCATATAGTGCCCACGCATAACCGCTATACAGCACCTACAACACACGCCATATAGTGCCCACACATAACCACTATACAGCACCTACAACACACGCCATATAGTGCCCACGCATAACCGCTATACAGCACACGCCATATAGTGCCCACGCATAACCGCTATACAGCACCTACAGCACACGCCATATAGTGCCCACGCATAACCGCTATACAGCACACACCATATAGTGCCCACGCATAACCGCTATACAGCACCTACAGCACACACCATATAGTGCCCAGGCATTACCGCTATACAGTACCTACAGCACACACCATATAGTGCCCACGCATAACCGCTATACAGCACACACCATATAGTGCCCACACATAACCGCTATACAGCACACACCATATAGTGCCCACGCATAACCGCTATACAGCACCTATAGCACACACCATATAGTGCCCACGCATAACCGCTATACAGCACCTAGAGCACACACCATATAGTGCCCACGCATAACCGCTATACAGCACCTACAGCACACACCATATAGTGCCCACGCATAACCGCTATACAGCACCTACAGCACACACCATATAGTGCCCACGCATAACCGCTATACAGCACACATCATATAGTGCCCACGCATAACCGCTATACAGCACACACCATATAGTGCCCACGCATAACCGCTATACAGCACACACCATATAGTGCCCACGCATAACCGCTATACAGCACACACCATATAGTGCCCACGCATAACCGCTATACAGCACACACCATATAGTGCCCACGCATAACCGCTATACAGCACACACCATATAGTGCCCACGCATAACCGCTATACAGCACACACCATATAGTGCCCACACATAACCGCTATACAGCACACACCATATAGTGCCCACGCATAACCGCTATATAGCACACACCATATCGTGCCCACGCATAACCGCTATACAGCACCTACAGCACACACCATATCGTGCCCACGCATAACCGCTATACAGCACACACCATATCGTGCCCACGCATAACCGCTATACAGCACACACCATATAGTGCCCACGCATAACCGCTATACAGCACACACCATATAGTGCCCACGCATAACCGCTATACAGCACACACCATATAGTGCCCACACATTACCGCTATACAGTGCCTACAACACACACCATATAGTGCCCACACATTACCGCTATACAGTGCCTACAGCACACACCATATAGCGCCCACGCATAACCGCTATACAGCACACGCCATATAGTGCCCACACATAACGGCTATACAGCACCTACAGCACACACCATATAGTGCCCACGCATAACCGCTATACAGCACCTACAACACACACCATATAGTGCCCACGCATAACCGCTATACAGCACACACCATATAGTGCCCACGCATAACCGCTATACAGCACACACCATATAGTGCTCACACATAACCGCTATACAGCACCTACAGCACACACCATATAGTGCTCACACATAACCGCTATACAGCACCTACAGCACACATCATATAGTGCCCACACATTACCGCTATACAGTACCTACAACACACATCATATAGTGCCCACACATTACCGCTATACAGCACCTACAACACACACCATATAGTGCCCACGCATAACCGCTATACAGCACACACCATATAGTGCCCACGCATAACCGCTATACAGCACCTACAGCACACACCATATAGTGCTCACACATAACCGCTATACAGCACCTACAGCACACACCATATAGTGCTCACACATAACCGCTATACAGCACCTACAGCACACATCATATAGTGCCCTCACATTACCGCTATACAGTACCTACAACACACATCATATAGCGCCCACACATTACCGCTATACAGCACCTACAACATGCATCATATAGCGCCCACACATTACCGCTATACAGCACCTACAACACACATCATATAGCGCCCACACAAGTTCTCAGTGTGGATTGTCACTGCTAATTTCACTTAATGGTTTGCAAAGAGTGAAATCTGTGGCCAAATCTGCAGTTAAGTTTTGCACAGATTTTGGTGCAGATTTTCTGTCCCATTTACAGAGGCTTTATGACAGTTATTGCTTCTGTTATAAACTGTGGACACAGCTCAGGTGTGAACAGAGGGCAATGTGATGAGAGCTGCTGGGCGGTGATGTCATTCCTGTCCTGCAGCCAGATATTATCCGCCTCTGATTGGTAGAATTAGAAGCCCCCCTCATTCCTTTCCTCTGCTGAATGCGGCCCTTGTCCCCCTCATTACCGCGCTCGTCCCCCCTCATTACCGCGCTCGTCCCCTCGGCCCGTCCCGCTCCTTCGCTTATTGTGCTGATGACTCCCGCGCTCTGGATTTCTGCCAGCACTAATGTTGTATCTCCTCCATCCCCCTCATCGGCAGGTGGAAGACCCCAGCCAGCCCAACGACGAGGGTCTCACAGCCCCCCACACCGCCGTGCGCGCCGGCCACACCGAGATCGTCCAGTTCCTCGTCCAGTTCGGAGTGAAGGTAAACGCAGCAGACAGCGCCGGCTGCTGCCCCGAATATCGGCTCGCATTAAAGGGGTCGACAGAACCCCCCATCCCTTGTTAGAGGCCTGAGAGCACTTATTAAGCACTACCCCGCCCCCCCGGCCAGCACGTGACTCAGCCCCCGGCCAGATTGCATCAATGGGAGAAAAAGAAAAAAAATTCTTGGCCCAAGAAATAGAAAAGTTGAGCCCCCGAGGGTCTGGGTGATTTAGGACAGACGGTCTAGTTTTTCAGGGGGTTTTCTGTGGCGGTTTCTGTCGTTTTCTCCGCTTGGTGTCGCTGTCAGAACCCCGCTGCACTGCGCCGTCTCCTGCAACAACGTCCAGGTGTGTAAGTTCCTGGTGGAGTCCGGAGCCGTCGTGTGCGCCATGACCTACAGCGACCGACAGAGGGCGGCAGACAAGTGCGAGGAGATGGAGGAGGCTACAGCCAGTGCTCCCAGCTCCTGTACGGTAAGTACAGACAATCCACCTGGCCACCTACAAGACATTGTTCACACTTACCTGGCATTTTTTACATTTTCTTAAATGCATATATTTTGATTTTATTAAAAATGGGATTTATTAAAATTTTTGCGTCTGATATCTGCAGAATGAGTTAACTGAGTATTCATCAGTGAGCTTGCAGCTTTTTTTTTTAAGCTGTCATTTTACTGAGCCTACATGAAAGCGGAGCAGAACTTTGTGTCAGTGAGAGGAGCTCACTGACAGGTCCTCAGTTGACTCATTCCACAGTCACTTAAAAGGCCTGTAAAAGCCAAACTGTGAAAAAATTTGAATGGAACCAAATTGCAAAAAATATTTGGCTCAAAAATAAATGCATTTAAATACAAAAGAAAGTCCCCAAAGGTGACCATAACATTTAAAGGGGAAATGCCCGCTCCAACCAGATCCCTATGGTTAGAGATTTCCTGGACACAGCCCTGCTCAGAGTGGAAAAACATGGCTGCTCTGGTACAGAAACAGCGCCACATCTGCTCACAGGCGGTATTGCAGGACCCTGAGCTGTAATACCAAATACAACCCATGGGTCAGGGTGGCGCTCTTTTCCGTAACAATTATTTCTGCAGAATTAAGAAAAAATTAAATGTTTTTATTCCCTGATGAAGTAAATGGTGAAGAATAAAAACGCAAGGTATATAAGAAAGCGCCTCAGTTTATTCCGGCGGGCGGGATGCTGAAGCTTCGATCCCCATGGTGCGAGCCTCCATGTGAGGCCGGTGTGGGGACTCGCCTCCTCTCCTGCCTGGAGGGCGCACATTAGCGGCCGCTGTAGGCGGATTAGGATGAACGGCTGGAATGTGCCGGATTATAGGGCCCCGGCTCTCACCGCTCCGGGCTGAGACAATAATCGTCTGCGCGCTGATTCCATCACTCAGAGGCGAACGCCCAGTAACCCTGTACGGCCGGGTCTGCCAGTCACTATAGCGGCAGGATGGGCCCTGAACACTGTCAGGAGTCAGTCATAGCCGGGGTCCTCCAAGTCACAGCTGCTACCTACAGGGCACCAGGTCCAAGCCCAGAGGCCGGTAACTGACCTCCTCCCAGTGAGTGAGGCCGCACCCAGCGGAGGCCGTACAGGAACAGAAGTGAGGCCATTGTAGAGCAAGTGCCCGGAAATGTGGCACCCAGAGAAGTCACCGCATACAAGCGCCCAGAGCCGAGCCCTCATCTAAGCCCAAAACAGGTTTAAGACGAGGAGGGGTTAATGCAGGAGAAAAACAGCGCAAATAATGATGGCAATACCGCCACTCATACCAGTATCATAGCAGTTATATTCTTATACAGGGGCAGTATCATAGCAGTTATATTCTTATACAGGGGCAGTATTATAGCAGTTATATTCTTATACAGGGGCAGTATCATAGCAGTTATATTCTTATACAGGGGCAGTATATAGCAGTTATATTCTTATACAGGGGCAGTATTATAGCAGTTATATTCTTATACAGGGGCAGTATTATAGCAGTTATATTCTTATACAGGGGCAGTATTATAGCAGTTATATTCTTATACAGGGGCAGTATTATAGCAGTTATATTCTTATACAGGGGCAGTATATAGCAGTTATATTCTTATACAGGGGCAGTATCATAGCAGTTATTCTTATACAGGGGCAGTATCATAGCAGTTATATTCTTATACAGGGGCAGTATCATAGCAGTTATATTCTTATACAGGGGCAGAATCATAGCAGTTATATTCTTATACAGGGGCAGTATCATAGCAGTTATATTCTTATACAGGGGCAGTATCATAGCAGTTATATTCTTATACAGGGGCAGTATCATAGCAGTTATATTCTTATACAGGGGCAGTATTATAGCAGTTATATTCTTATACAGGGGCAGTATCATAGCAGTTATATTCTTATACAGGGGCAATATCATAGCAGTTATATTCTTATACAGGGGCAGTATCATAGCAGTTATATTCTTATACAGGGGCAGTATCATAGCAGTTATATTCTTATACAGGGGCAGTATCATAGCAGTTATATTCTTATACAGGGGCAGTATCATAGCAGTTATATTCTTATACAGGGGCAGTATTATAGCAGTTATATTCTTATACAGGGGCAGTATTATAGCAGTTATATTCTTATACAGGGGCAGTATCATAGCAGTTATATTCTTATACAGGGGCAGTATCATAGCAGTTATATTCTTATACAGGGGCAGTATTACAGCAGTTATATTCTTATACAGGGGCAGTATCATAGCAGTTATATTCTTATACAGGGGCAGTATCATAGCAGTTATATTCTTATACAGGGGCAGTATCATAGCAGTTATATTCTTATACAGGGGCAGTATCATAGCAGTTATATTCTTATACAGGGGCAGTATTATAGTAGTTATATTCTTATACAGGGGCAGTATCATAGCAGTTATATTCTTATACAGGGGCAGTATTATAGCAGTTATATTCTTATACAGGGGCAGTATCATAGCAGTTATATTCTTATACATAGGAGCAGTATCATAGTAGTTATATTCTTGTACATAGGAGCAGTATTATAGTAGTTATATTCTTGTACATAGGAGCCGTATTATAGTAGTTATATTCTTGTACATAGGAGCAGTATTATAGTAGTTATATTCTTGTACATAGGAGCCGTATTATAGTAGTTGTATTCTTGTGCATAGGGGCAGTATTATAGTAGTTATACTCTTGTACATAGGAGCCGTATTATAGTAGTTATATTCTTGTACATAAGAGCCGTATTATAGTAGTTATATTCTTGTACATAGGAGCAGTATTATAGTATTTGTATTCTTGTACATAGGGGGCAGTATTATAGTAGTTATATTCTTGTACATAGGAGCTGTATTATAGTATTTGTATTCTTGTACATAGGGGGCAGTATTATAGTAGTTATATTCTTGTACATAGGGGGCCGTATTATAGTAGTTATATTCTTGTACATAGGAGCAGTATTATAGTAGTTATATTCTTGTACATAGGAGCCGTATTATAGTAGTTATATTCTTGTACATAGGAGGCTGTATTATAGTAGTTATATTCTTGTACATAGGAGCAGTATTATAGTAGTTATATTCTTGTACATAGGAGCAGTATTATAGTAGTTATATTCTTGTACATAGGAGCCGTATTATAGTAGTTATATTCTTGTACATAGGAGGCTGTATTATAGTAGTTATATTCTTGTACATAGGAGCCGTATTATAGTAGTTATATTCTTGTACATAGGAGCCGTATTATAGTAGTTATATTCTTGTACATAGGGGGCTGTATTATAGTAGTTATATTCTTGTACATAGCGGCAGTATTATAGTAGTTGTATTCTTGTACATAGGAGCCGTATTATAGTAGTTATATTCTTGTACATAGGAGCCGTATTATAGTAGTTATATTCTTGTACATAGGAGCCGTATTATAGTAGTTGTATTCTTGTACATAGCGGCAGTATTATAGTAGTTGTATTCTTGTACATAGGAGCCGTATTATAGTAGTTATATTCCTGTACATAGGAGCAGTATTATAGTAGTTATATTCTTGTACATAGGGGCAGTATTATAGTAGTTATATTCTTGTAAATAGGGGGCAGTATTATAGTAGTTATATTCTTGTACATAGGGGGCTGTATTATAGTAGTTGTATTCTTGTACATAGGGGGCAGTATTATAGTAGTTGTCTTCTTTTACATATGAATTTTCGTGTGTTGGGCAAATTGTATGAAATTCTGATAAACCCTTTTAATGTGGCAGTAGAAGATGTATTTTGTGCACCATGTATGTGGTTGTATATATTTCCTGAGGTTGGTTGGGAAGGTTTAGTCCATCCCAGAGACAGAAGGAATTAATGTGGGAATATTCGGATGTGATAATAGTTTGTAGCTTTTTGTTTTTTTGCCGAGATCCAATTAAAGTTGTATTTACACTGAAAGATAATCGCTCCTCTGCTCGTTTTCTGGATTTAGGCCATAATAAAGAGCAAATTAGTCAGAAATGGTTTTAACAATTATTTTTTTTTTTATTCAAAATCTGTATTTTACATTTTGTGATCTCTAAATTCTTTATCAATGTGAAACATTTTGTACATTTTTTTTTATATAGAGTCGAGCTAACTAGCTAATACACAAAATTCCTTTTTATTCCCTTTTTTATTTTGGAGAGGACACAAAAAATTGGAGGCAATAACTGTAGTTCTATTTTCTGCAGGTTGACTTTTACGCTGACTTTGTCCTTCTCATAGATCAAGAGAGCCAGGTCTGGCATAGACAAAGGGTCGCTTTTTAAGGGGCTAGAAATTAAATAGGCCTGAAATGGGCCAGAAGTGACCAGAAGGTACAAAGAACTATTTACTACTTGTACTTAGATTCTCTTTCTCATTCTCCCTTACACTTTCAACATGCTTACATATGCTTTTACTGTTTTTGCCCCCCTAATCCTCACTCTCCTTCGCTATCCCCTCACCCCAGCACCCTCTAACCAAATCATCATCTCTCCTTCCCTCCTTCCTCCCCACCTAACCTCATCCGCAGACCTGCTCCTCAACCTCAGATCAATCCTCCCAAAACATAAAACAAGCCGGACACTCTCTTTCTCCCACCTGCTCTCCCTCTCTCTGCTTCTCCTCACTGCTGGCGACATATCTCCCAATTCTGGACCCCCACAGCTTGCACCCTCCACCAACTCCCCCACCTGTCACACCAAACCAACTGCAAACTACCGCAACCCCTCCTATGCAAAACCGGTCCCCCTGACGCCCACCCCGCTGCTTCCTCTCTCTGGAGCACTGTGGAATGCACGCTCTGTCTGCAACAAGCTCCATTTTGTCCACGACCTCTTTACCTCTCGTCATCTCTCCTTCCTGGCCATCACAGAGACATGGCTAACACCCTCTGACACTGCCTCCCCTGCTGCGCTGTGTTACGGTGGCCTCCACTTCACCCACATTCCTCGCCCTGGAAACAGACATGGTGAAGGAGTGGGTCTTCTCCTCTCTAACAATTGCACCTTTAGCCCTACTCCTCCTCTTCCCTCCCTTATTCTCCCTTCTTTTGAAGTCCACTCTGTCCGCATTTACTCTCCCTCCAACCTCCAAGTGGCTGTCATATACCGACCCCCGGGCCCGATCACTGCCTTTATCGACCAATTCTCCACCTGGCTTCTTTACTTTCTCTCTGATGACATTCCCACAATCATCATGGGCGATTTCAACATCCCCACTGACACTCGCCAGTCAGCAGCATCAAAACTCTTGTCGTCGCTTACTTCATCCTTTGGACTTACTCAGTGGTCCTCCTCAGCCAACCACACAGACGGACACACACTAGACCTCATCTTCACCCGACTCTGCTCCCTATCTAACCTCAAAACCTCCCCCTACCCCTATCTGACCACGATCTACTCGCCTTCTGATCCCTGTCCTCCTCACCTGTCACCCATGTCCGGCAGCTAGCACACCCCCGCAGAAACCTTGCACATCTAGACACTCACACACTCTCTGACTCTGTTCTACCACTGACATCCATATCCTCACTCCATGACACAGACAGCGCCACTGCTTTCTACAATGCCACTCTCGCATCAACTATTGACTCGGTCGCCCCTCTTATGCATGGCAGAGCGCGACGAGCCAACAGGCAACCCTGGCACAACAACCTCACTAAACAGCTTCGACAAGCGTCCAGGGTTGCGGAGCGGCGTTGGAAGAAAACACATACTCAAGAAGACTTCACTGCATTCAAACAAGCAACGCTCGCATTCAACTCAGCACTCACCTCTGCTAAACAGGCCTACTTCACAACCCTCATATCCTCCCTATCCTACAACCCCAAACAGCTATTCAACACTTTTAACTCTCTCCTCCACCCTTCACTGCCCCCTCCGACCTCCCTCATCTCCGCCGAGGAGTTTGCCACACACTTCAAAAACAAGATTGACCAAACACGACAAGTCTTCACTGTCCGACCACCACAACCCCTTTGTTTTCCACACCATTTCCCTAACTCCATAACCTCCCTTTCCAACATCACGGAAAGAGACCTTACTCATCTCCTCTCCAAATCACACCTCACCACATGTGCACTCGACCACATCCCATCCCACCTCCTCCCCAATCTCACCCCCACACTCGTCTCATCCCTAACCAATCTCTTCAACCTATCACTATCCTCTGGTACTTTCCCTGCTGCCTTCAAACATGCCACAATCACGCCCATCCTCAAAAAGCCATCCCTCAACCCATCCGCCCTGTCCAGCAATCGCCCCATATCGCTGCTCCCATTTGCCTCCAAACTCCTTGAGCAACACGTTCACGCCAAACTTTCCTCCCACTTTTCATCTAACTCTCTCTTCGACAACCGACAATCCGGCTTCCGCCCCCACCATTCCACCGAAACTGCCCTTACCAAAATTACTAATGACCTGCTCACAGCCAAAGCTAACAGACAATTCTCTGTACTCCTTCTTCTTGACCTGTCCTCTGCTTTCGATACACCACTGCCTCCTACTACAGATTCTCTCTTCCTTTGGCGTCAAAGACCTTGCCCTATCCTGGATCTCCTCATACCTTTCTAACCGCACATTTAGCGTCTCCCACTCCCACGCTACCTCCTCACCCTGCCCCCTCTCTGTTGGAGTCCCTCAAGGCTCTGTCCTAGGACTCCCTACTCTTCTCAATCTATACCCTTGGCCTGGGACAGCTGATAAAATCCTATGGCTTCCAGTACCATCTGTACGCTGACGACACCCAGATCTACCTCTCTGCTGTCCAGAATCCCAGCATGTCTATCAGCCATATCCTCCTTCTTCTCCTCCCGCTACCTCAAGCTCAATGTGGACAAAACTGAACTCATTATCTTTCCACCACCTTGCATATCCTTCCCACCTGATCATTCTATCACAATAAATGACATCACTCTTTCCGCTGTACCGACATTCTGCTGCCTCGGAGTAACCCTTGACTCCGCCCTGTCCTTCAAACCCCACATCCAAGCTCTCGCCACCACTTGTCGCCTCCAGCTCAAAAATATTTCCAGAATCCGTCCTTTCCTCAACCCTAACTCTACTAAACTGCTTGTGCACGCCCTCATCATCTCCCGCCTCGACTATTGCAACATCCTCCTCTGTGGCCTCCCTGCTAACACTCTCGCACTCCTCCAGTCTATCCTCAACTCTGCTGCACGACTTGTTCATCTCTCGCCTCGCTACTCCTCTGCTAAGCCCCTTTGCAAATTGCTTCACTGGCTCCCAATCCCCCAGCATATCCAGTTCAAACTACTAACACTGACCTACAAAGCCATCCATAACCTCTCTCCTCCGTATATCTCTGAACTAATCTCCCGATATATTCCCTCACGTAACCTCCAGTCCTCCCAAGACCTCCTTCTCTCCTCCACACTTATCCGTTCCTCACGCAATCACCTCCAAGATTCCTCCCGAATATCCCCCATCCTCTGGAATTCTGTGCCTCAACACGTCCGATTATCCTCCACATCCGGATCCTTCAGACGGAACCTGAAAACCCATCTCTTCAAGAAAGCTTACAGCCTGCAATGACCCCGCTGCCTCCTCAACAACACCGGAGCTACTGCAACCCCCAACCTATTGTCTCCTCCCCACTCCTGTAGAATGTAAGCCCGCAAGGGCAGGGTCCTCCTCCCTCTCTACCAGTCTATCATTGTTAGTTTCTTTACTGTAAGTGATATTTTTACTTGGTATGTAACCCCTTATGTACAGCGCCATGGAATCAACGGCGCTATATAAATAAATAATAATAATAGCTGGGAGTTTGCTACAGTTGTATCTGTTCTAAACCATCAGACTGAGCCTCTTCCTTCTGTATTGATATATTGTACCAGGATAAGATCTGTAAGAATGTACCAGTGTGAAAAGTATTTGGTCAGTACGAGTCTTCATTCACTGCCGGAAAGCAGAGATCTAGAAATGTGAAGCATTTGAAACATAGTGTTAGAAAGTTCAGAAAATTCCATTATGCAATGATTAAAGTTCCGTTGTGAATTTTAGCGTGACTGGACCGTTCTTGCGGAAATGTTTCCTGCCTCCTTCACTTAGATTCAGATCATACAGATAGTCAGACACCGCATTATCTCTGATACTATGGCCGATACAGCGCACATATAGATTATACAATAGAGTCCAAAAGTTTTGCTTTTTTTTTTTTTAAAATGTGATGACTTCTGTCTGGTTGTTGTGATGCCATTTCCCTGGTGAGGAATTGAAAGTGCATGAAGTTGTCATCATACAAGACCTTAATTGTAACCAAAATGCTTTTGAATATAGGAATGGTCTTTTAATTAAAGAAAACTGACGGCCAAAAGTTTTGCATCTACTATTTATTGATCACAACATAGAGAGTAATTCATTCTTTACAATGCCATAACTTAGTATTTTGTAACATAACCTCTTGCTTTAGTTCCTGCCGCACCGCATTGAAGCCACTCGGGTATTCAAGACATCTTGAGGGATCTTGCTTCGTTCCATTTGCTGACGCCGGCCCTGATTCAATCCCATTTGTGTCAAATTCTGTGCATGTTATCAGGCCAAAATCACCAGGGTATGTGAACTTTTGATCAGGGTCATTTGGATGTTTTTGGTTGCCATTAAGATTTAAAAAGAGAAAACACAGTAGTTTGACAATAAATGGCTTCACCCAACCAATAACCATGAGTGGAGAAAAAGTTTTTTTGTTCTCATTCATATTCTCTGAAACAAGACCAAGAAAGGAAAAATTCTGCCGGGGTATGTAAACTTTTGAGCACAACTGTATCCTTGTTCATGGTAGCATTCATATTTCCATCAATTCTATGCCAATGGCCGATGCAGAAAAGCAGCCCAAAACCATGAGATTGCCACCACCATGTTTCACTGTAGGCGTTTGGTACCTTACATCATTACGTTTTCCAATTCTGCAGTATATACAGTGCTGCCATCACTACCAAACAGATTGAACTTGGATTCATCCGACCCCAACACCTTAGACCAATCTGTCTCTTTCCGTTGGCTGTGTTCTTTGGCAAACACAAGTCGGACCTTCCGGTTCTTTGCAGAGATGAAAGGCTTCTTGACTGGAACTCGTGCATTCAGCCCTACTGCTTAGTCGTCGCGACTCACTTTGACCCCATATTCTTTGTTCATTTTGTGGACATCAGATACTGACTTTTTCTTTATAATGTGATCAACTCTGGAGGAAGTTCTCCTTGGTCGTCCACTTCTAGGTTTGCCGGCTGTTCCAGAACCTTCTTTTTCTTTCTTTAATATATCTGACACTTGACTCTGAGAACAGGTGAATTCCATAGCTGCCTCTTTATGGCTTTTCCCTGACTTCACTCCCAGAATAATAAGCTTCCTGACATCTGGTGATAAATTTGGCTTTGTCTGTGCCATGTTTTTAACCTAAAAACGCAAAAAAAAAAAATTTAGGCAAAATTCGACTGCCCATAACAAAATATGCAAAACATTTGTTCCAGCAAATGTTGAAAACTAACACATAAAGGGATAAAACAATGTCCAACACAATTTTTGTCCTGATAGCTGACAATCATTTGCTTCCAGTTAACTAAAATCACCAGAAAAATGGCCTCACAACAACCAAACAGAAGCAATCACAATTTAAAAAAAAAATGCTAAACTTTTGGTGGCTACTGTATTCATACAGTCAGGTTTAGCTGAGCTGCCTTTATCATTTGGCACACAGTACAGTATCACAACATTTAATGTGGCTGCAGGGAAACTAGGCTGTACTTTTGGAGATGCATATAAAAATATTTTTGGTTTTGTCACTCGGCCTCAAAAAATTTAGTTACATATCTGGTAAAAACCCCTGAGCCCTCCTGAACCCTGCTGCTTTTCTGCCGTTTTGCACTGCGTCGCTCCATTGCAGAGATACTGCACTCCGAAAGCAACAAATGTGAGTATGTGAAATCTCTGCTTTGCAGTACAACTTTGCATTTTTTTAGTCTTATTTTGGAGTGCGCACTTTCACCCCTCCCTCCAAGACGCTGCCAATGATCACATGCTCGACTACTAGATCTTCTCCTGATCTGTGGAAGCAGAGAAGAAACAGCCCGTTGCACTACAAGCAGAGATTTCACATGCAGCGCTCCAAAAAACGCAAATGTGAATATCTCTGCAATGGAGCGACGCAGCAAAAAACGGAAAAGAGCTGCAGAATCGGAGGAGCTCAGGGACTTTTACAAGGTATTTAAGGAATCACCCTGTAAGAATTTAATTTTATCGTTCTGGGTCCAATTACTGGAAAGTGGATTGTATTATGTGTTGTGCACAGATATTACTCAGTATTGCAGGGTCTGATTACTGCACACTGGGGTCAGGTGGCTTTAGTGGTCCTATCACTGTCTTATTACAGTTTTTGTGGAGCATTATATGGCGGCACACGCAGTTTGGTACATGTGATGGGTCTCCTAACCATTTTCCTTCTGTATTTTTTTTACAGAGAAGGACGGGAAGGCTTTCCATCCAACCTACGAGGAGAAGCTGAGGCTGGTGGCTCTGCACAAACAAGTCCTCCTGGGACCGTACAACCCCGACACGTGCCCCGAAGTCGGCTTCTTCGATGTCCTGGGCAACGATAGGAGGTAACGAACGTCGTGTGCTTTGTTTGTGTATCACATTCCTATAAAAAAAGTAGCCACTTTGTAAATAGCCTAACGCTTTCTTATCGTTTTGTATACACAGCACTGATGCAGATCTGTGTGTCTCCATGGTTACAGACTACACTACATATGTAGTCTGATCCTGCCATTGTATATTTTTCACCACTAAAGTAGCAGTCAGGGACTGCAGGGTGAACCTCATTACCATGAGCATTTATGGGAGCTGTGTACGCAAAACGGCAACAGATTTTCCATCATGGGCATGCATCGATCTGATGTGTCCAAAAAAAAAAATAGGAATTGAAATGCAAAGTTTAATAGAAAACTGCAGACTGTTTCTTGCATAAAACTGAGCGACGATGCGTTTTTAACCTCTTCATAGAAGCCTTTGCTCCCTCTGAGCGTCGTTCACACACTGTCGTCTTTCTCACAGGAAAGAATGGACGGCCCTGGGCAACCTAAGCAAGCAGGAAGCCATGACGGAGTTTGTCACCCTCCTGAACAGATGCTGCCACCTCTTCTCCACATACGTCACATCCCATAAAATAGAGAAAGAAGAGCAGGAGAGAAAAAGGTACTAATCCCTACAATCCGTACATCCGGCATCGGTGCTGCACGGTAACTGCTGGTTTCCTCCCGAAACAGCGCCACACGTGTCCACAGGCTGTGCCTGGTATTGCAGCTCAGTTCTATTAAAGTGAATGGGGCTGAGCAGCAAGGTGACGCACAACCTGCAGACAGGTACCTGAAAACAACTCCAGCACTAATAGTTACTGGAGACGTTCTTAAAGGGACCGCTCTGCAGATTGTGCAGTGAACCCACCCAACTCTACCAGAAGAGGCGCTGGTGATGCTGATAGATAGGAGATGGTTTGCAGCGGTTTTCTATGGATGCCGGACCAGGGTCCTGCAAATCTTTCCGCTCCAGTGTATAGCAGAGGTTAACAGCAGTCGCTATCTCACAAGATAGATGATGATCGACATCTGGGTCACGTTTTTCCACACTTAAAGGGGTTGTCTGTTAGTTTAAAGGAGCTTTCTGTTTCCTGCAGCCAATCACTGGCAAGTACAGCATGAGACCGTAGAAACCAGTGATCGACTGCAGCAGTCACATGGATTATATACAACATCATCGCTGCAGGAAAAAAAGTGATGGCCGCCAGAGTGTGAGCACGGGAGAAGTGAAGGAGTCATCAGGCGAGAAATATTTGTTTTTTATGGGTCAATTTTGTAAAATTTCCAACTGCCTTAAGTGGTATCAAATCCCTATCATATCACTAACTTAAAGCCGCAGGAGTTCTTAAACTTTGACTAAGTTCAATACATAGAATCCAACCTGCAGTGTAAAGCATGGGGGACAAAACAGCAGTATGAGACTGATAGGACATGAGGCATCTTTCAGGTTACCTTCTACTCCAGTACAAATTGCAGTATACAGTGGTGGCCAAAAGTATTGGCACCCCTGCAATTCTGTCAGAGTGCCATGGGCTTTAAACTTCTTGATGACACTGCGCACGGAAGACACAGGAACATTCAGGTCTTTGGAGATGGACTTGTAGCCTTGAGATTGCTCATGCTTCCTCACAACTTGGTTTCTCAAGTCCTCAGACAGTTCTTTGGTCTTCTTTCTTTTCTCCATGCTCAATGTGGTACACACAAGGACACAGGACAGAGGTTGAGTCAACTTTAATCCATGTTAACTGGCTGCAAGTGTGATTTAGTTATTGCCAACACCTGTTAGGTGCCACAGGTAAGTTACAGGTGCTGTTAATTACACGTATTAGAGAAGCATCACATGATTTTTCAAACAGTGCCAATACTTTTGTCCACCCCCTTTTTTAGGTTGGGTGTGGAATTGTATCCAATTTGGCTTTAGGACAATTCTTTTTGTGTTTTTTCATTGAAGACAAATTAAATGAAGATAATAATACCAAAGAATTTGTGATTGCAATCATTTTCAGGAAGAAACGGAGTATTATCTGACAGAATTGCAGGGGTGCCAATACTTTTGGCCACCACTGTAGCTGGAGTCGGTGATTATGGATTTACGGAGCAGTCGGTATGTAAGACCGGAGGGATCATGGACCGGACTTCTGCTTTAAGTCCCAGGAAGTGAGAACGGTTGACGCTGCTGCAAAAATCATGTCCGACATAGTTCAGTGTAAAGCGTCATCTGCTGACTTTACAGGAGAGAAGAGGAGGAGCGGAGACGGCGGGAAGAGGAGGAGCGGCAGCGGCTGCTGCGAGAGGAGGAGAAGCGGAGGAAAGAAGAGGAGCAGAGGCTGCGGAGAGAGGAGGAAGAGAGGATGCGAGCGGAGGATGAACGGTGTAGAATGGAACAGCAGAAGTAAGTACTCCCATCGGAAGTCACTCATCTTTCTTAAAGGATATTTTTGGGTGGGTCACTCATTCAGGACCCTCGTAGTATGAGCCATAGTGCAAGGAGCAGTCTGTTGTATGCAATGCTGGTGACCGGTTGGAGGGTACATGCGCTGGGGTCACCAACAATGGGGTCCACGGAGCCCTGTCACATTCATTTTAATGGAAAATTACTAAAGCTCTGCCGGCCACAGGCAATGGCGGGTGCAGCAGTCATTAGGGCAGGACCGTGCATTTGTGTTTCAAATCTTAATTCTATTTTTTTTTTGCAGGCAGCAGATCATGGCCGCCCTGAACTCGCAGACAGCGGTGCAGTTTCAGCAGTACGCAGCGCAGCAGTACCCGGGGAACTTCGAGCAACAGCAGCTCCTGATCCGGCAGCTGCAGGAACAGCACTACCAGCAGTACATGCAGCAGCTGTACCAAGTGCAGCTCGCTCAGCAACAGGTAGACGCAGCGCACAGACCCCCGAGCCTCGCTGCTCTGAGCTGCATTTACCTGTCGGACCATGTTCCCACGTAGCATAAATGCTGCAGGGTTTGGTTTTTTTTGCAGAAAATCCCCTGTGTTTAAAACGGTGTTTCCCAAACTCCAGTCCTCACGGCCCCCATAGGTCATGTTTTCAGGATTTCCTTAGTATTTCCATCACCTGTGTAATACTATCAAGGCATCAGGAATTCTCTCACCTGTGTAATACGAAGGAGATCCTGAAACATGACCTGTGGGGGCCGTGAGGACTGGAGTTTTGGAAACACTGGTTTAAAAGTTAGAGCAAACTTCTTGTGCTTCCCGGAAAACTCCTGACCGCTGTGCATCTAAAGACGTTGCTGAAATTTGTGTTTTTTTGGTTTGTTTATTTTTTCCTGTGGAGTCGAAAAAATGCATGAAAAAATGCCCTCGCTTCTTGTACAGAATTAATAAAACCTTCAGATCTTCAACAATAAATGGGGTAAAAACAGCTGTAAAAATACGATAATCAGAGTAGATTGCTATTGCGGGTTTTGATGTAGAAAATAAACCCTTTACGCTCCCTGGAACCTGAACTAATTAACTAATTGTTTTTAGTAAGAAAAAAATTGCGCGGCTGAGTTTTGCTCTTGATGATGGCGGTGCGCTGAGTAGCTGGTTGATTAGATGCAGCGTTTATAAGTGGAAGACAGTGGGATTTGTGTGCAGCGTCTATTGGAGCCTGTGGTTGTCTGAAACGCTGCCTCATTAGAAGTTAAGCTTCTTTGTTCTTCCCCTCATGCTTTACACTGCAGTTTTGCTTCGCAGCATACAAGAAATGAAGAATGCTCATAAATGACGTGGTGTTACCCTCTCCTTACCCTCTCGGCCTTACAGAAACAGCAGGAGGCACTTTCGGCAGGAACCAGCTCCCCTGTCAGTTCTCCATCCAAGATGAACATGGGAAGCATCACCGGCTCCGGAGAAGCCCCCTCGGTCAACGGACAAACCCACCCACAAATAGACAATGCTGAGACAGAACTGGAGGCCGACCCTGCTGGAAGACCTGCTGGAGAACGGGCCTAAAGGTGCGTCCTATTGACCTCAGTGGGGTTGGGGTCTGTTGGGTGGACAATCAGACGATACCTGGACATTGGCTAATGGTTTATGTTTGCTCATTATTTTTCCACTTCCTTCTCTCTACAGAGTCCACGCCAGTCATTGCTGCCCCATCCACGTGGACAAGACCCCAAATTAAAGACTTCAAAGAGAAGATCCGGCAGGACGCGGACTCAGTCATCACCGTCGGAAGAGGAGAGATGGTCACAGTCCGGGTCCCCACACACGAGGAGGGCTCCTATCTTTTCTGGGAGTTTGCCACAGATAACTTTGACATTGGTTTTGGGGTTTACTTTGAATGGACAGACTCCCCAAACACGGCTGTGAGCGTGCACGTCAGCGAGTCCAGCGAGGACGAGGACGAAGGTGCTTTGTACAATTTTCATACTTCATTCTTGTACAATAAATACTGTAGCAGGTCTTCACTGCGTCTCACCCCCTCTTCCTGAAGTGGTCGGGGGTCTCTCGAGAAGCAGCATCTTACCCCCTCGTTTTAAGGAGGTTGGGGCTCGAGAAGCAGTGTCTTACCCCCTCGTCTTAAGGAGGTTGGGGCTCGAGAAGCAGTGTCTTACCCCCTCGTCTTAAGGAGGTTGGGGCCTCTCGAGAAGCAGCATCTCACCCCCTCGTCTTGAGGAGGTCGGGGCCTCTCGAGAAGCAGCATCTCACCCCCTCGTCTTGAGGAGGTCAGGGCCTCTCGAGAAGCAGCGTCTCACCCCCTCATCTTGAGGAGGTCAGGGCCTCTCGAGAAGCAGCGTCTCACCCCTTGGTCCTGAGGAGGCCCCCTTATCCCCAATCCTGGTACGCATGGCACCCCTCATCCCCAATCCTGGTACGTATGGCACCCCTCATCCCCCAATTCTGGTATGTATGGCACCCCTCATCCCCAAATTCTGGTATGTATGGCACCCCTCATCCCCCAATTCTGGTATGTATGGCACCCCTCATCCCCCAATTCTGGTATGTATGGCACCCCTCATCCCCCAATTCTGGTATGTATGGCACCCCTCATCCCCCAATTCTGGTATGTATGGCACCCCTCATCCCCCAATTCTGGTATGTATGGCACCCCTCATCCCCCAATTCTGGTATGTATGGCACCCCTCATCCCCCAATTCTGGTATGTATGGCACCCCTCATCCCCCAATTCTGATATGCATGCCCCCTCATCCCCAATCCTGGTATGAATGGCAGCCCTCATCCCCCAATCCTGGTATATATGGCACCCCTCATCCCCAATCCTGGTATGTATGGCACCCCTCATCCCCCAATTCTGGTATGTATGGCACCCCTCATCCCCCAATTCTGGTATGTATGGCACCCCTCATCCCCCAATTCTGGTATGTATGGCACCCCTCATCCCCCAATTCTGGTATGTATGGCACCCCTCATCCCCCAATTCTGGTATGCATGCCCCCTCATCCCCAATCCCCAATAAAGTACACAGCGTTCAAAGCGCTGCCAATAACGCCCATGTGCACATACCCTTATACTCACCTTCCTTCCTCACCTCTGCTTCCTTTTCTGCTGCAGCAGCTCATGTCAGCATCTGAGCAGCGCATGACGTCACTGCCATGCGCTCTCAGACGCTGAGCTGCTGGCACATTCACTCCTCTCCACGCCGGGACTATGGGCGTGGAGAAGAGTGAATATGCACTCTCTTTAGTAGCGGGCACTGTCAGCAGGAACTGCGGCTCAACGCTTCTCTGTGCCCGCTACTAAAGAGAATGAATATTCATCCTTCTCCATGGGAGTGGAGAAGAGGGAATATTAATTTCTCTTTAGCAGCGGGCACACGTGGTAGCTGCAGCAGCGGCTACAGCGTGTGCCCCGCTCCTCCACCGTCACAACCTGCCCCACCACTACACACCACCAGAATTTCTATATACTCGAGTATATACCAGAGTATAAGCAGAGAGGGGCTTTATCAGAACAAAAAATGTGCTGAAAAACTCGGCTTATACTCGAGTATATACGGTATATTAAAAATCTGGTGAATTAGATGATGATTGGAAGAGACGAGATCAATCATAACGTATGCAGCGGATACCACCACTGGCGCCCTCAGTATTCCTGTAGCCAGAAGACCACCACCAGGAGGAGTTAACAGAGCGGCCGGTCATACATGCACCCTGCCTCTGCCAGGAGGAGTTAACAGAGGGGCCGGTCACATATGCCCCCTGCCTAAGTCAGGAGGAGTTAACAGAGCGGCCGGTCATACATGCACCCTGCCTCCGCCAGGAGGAGTTAACAGAGGGGCCGGTCACATATGCCCCCAGCCTAAGTCAGGAGGAGTTAACAGAGCAGTCAGCCACACATGCACCCTGCCTCCGCCAGGAGGAGTTAACAGAGGGGCCAGTCGCACATGCCCTTTGCCCTTCAATGGCTGCAAGACCACCGCCAGGAGGAGCATACTGGTCACACATGCACTCCGACACTACATACCAAGTCCACGGCACGGACAAAGATCGCCGATCCATAGATTCAGAAAGGAGCAGCAGGGTGCACTCGTGATCGTTCAGCTCCTCCTGGCGGTGGGGAAAACATAAGAATGGATCCTGCACCGAGACGGACTTACCCATACCAGACATACTCACTGGGCCAGAGTTTGTGCTGGGCTCTGCAGATGCAGCTTTAGGGGCAGACACATCCATCTTTAGAACCTCAGTCCTTCCTTATGGTGTCTTCCATCAGGGTCCTTTTATACAGGAACTGAGATCCAGCGCTGTCCTCATCCAATAGGATGAGGCCCCCCCCTCTCCTGATATCAGGTCCACCAATCCTGATTATTGCACTTTTTTAATTGAAATTTCAAATTTCCAAAATGGCAGTGCATTCCACCCTGGAACGCAACCAGAAGTGACGACGCGGCCATTGAATGGACCGGCGCGCGTCACTTCCTATGAGCTCTCCATGTGGCCAGCTATACACCGGAGGAGAGTGTTGCGCTCAGGGAGAGGGGGAGACATCGCAACTGGCTGGGGAGCTACAGGAGGCCCCCAGCCAATATCTTCTCACCATCCAGCATTGAATGAGCTCTGGAGGAAGGTGCTGTCCCGCCGGGAGGAAAGAGCAGCGGACATGGAAGGAAGGCACAGGGCGATCGATCCACGGCTACCCGGCTGAAAGGTACTGATTTTTGGGGAAGTAGATTGCCGGCCACAGCCGCACCAGAAGGAAACCTCTTCATCCCTTAGGGACAAGAAAAACACTGAGGTTAGAGGGAAGGGAAGGGCTATTTAACCTCTTGGTTCCTGTCCCTAATTAGGATGGGGAGGCAACCTCCTGTTGGTGCTGTCCTGGAGGGGATTAGAGAAAGCAGCATGTGAGTGCAGCCTAAGGCTATGTTCACACATTGTGTTTTTATGCAAATTAAAAGCTGCTTTTTACAATGTCGGCAAAAGCTAGGAGATTTCAGAAATCTCAGGTTCACGCTTATTTTTTGTTTTACTCTTCCTGACTGAATTGGAAAACTGATGCATGTTAATTCTTTCACTCATAGAAAGTTACAAGTAAGTGCAAAAAAGCAGCAGAAATGCAGCAGAAAACGTTGCCAACAGTTCTTGCAGCGCTTTTAGTGAAAAAAAAAACAAAAAACAAAAAAAACACAGGTATGGCTGGACGTGAAACCCATTTATTTCTGTGATTTTCCCGCATTTAAACCTAAATGTCTTGGTTTCATCACCCGAGATGGCAGATAGGATTAGTACATTTTAATTAAATTAGTGATATGTGTAAAAGGAAACAATACCTGATATCTCAATGCACCGCCAAGTCTTGGGTAAACTATGACTGACCAATTCCCCTAGCTGTTTTTACACTTCCAATTGTGTATTTTTTCATGAATAGTCACTAGTTTTTCAGACATAAAAATCTTGTTCCACTAAATAATTGTATCAAATTGCCCCTTTTCCCCAAAATGTTTTCTGGTGTCACATCCGTCTGTTGTTGGTGGCTTAACACCTTGCATTGCTCATGCTTGTATGGTGGAAGCAAAGCTGAACTTTGGGATCCTGAAGAACGCAGCAAAAAGACGCAATAAAAAACTGTTTTTTGTCTGCAGCTTTTTTACTATCAAGACATCAAGTTTTGGCTGCAGAAAAAAACAGCAGCAAAAACGCAACGTGTGAACATACTGTAAAAACATGACGCCTTTAACAAGTTCAATTGCAAACCTTTCTGGTAAAACTACATGTAACATGGGTCATATTGTGCACTTACTCTTTACAGCAAGTGCCATAAACCACCAATACCCCCCTATTGCAATCTCTATATACGTCGGTGGAGATTTGGCTACACACAGACGCACCTCCTCATTCCAATATATGGAGAATGCGGCTGAAAATGTGTGAACAAGGGTTAGAAAATAACTGCATGTAGCTGTAGAGTCACCATCAATCTTACTGGGGAGCCCTTAGCAGCTGGGCTTGGAGCTGTGAGGTCATCATCTACATGGCGGTGATGTCACGATCTACATGGAACTCTGGTGTCATCATCGGCTCTATGACATCACAATGGGAGTAAAGTGTATAGAATGCCTGAGCGCAGAGCCGGGGCTGTCTTTTGTGTGACTCTTTATTGGATACACAAAGCTAAAGGAATAAAAGGAGAAAGAAGGAGAAAGAAAGCGACGCCATCATGAGGATTCATGGACGTCCCCGTTATGGCCAGCGGCTGCTGGTCAAGGCTCTCTCTTCCTGCAAGTCAATTGGCTTTAGCCTTCTGACCCGATTCAGGAAATCCCATCGCAATTGGAGAACACTGCTGCAGGATTCCTTCCTGGCCACGAAATCTGCCACCATTACAGCAGTCAGGCGCTTCAGGTCAGTTGCTATAACCAGACGTAAAGACCAAGTCATCAGCCAAGACAGCGGTGAGAAGAGCCCAACCTACATAGTAGGTGATACTGAATCCACTGCCAGCATTGCAGAAAGTGGAGAGGATCTTGCCGATCCAGAATGTGCACAAGGTGCACACGAGGGGCTGCTACAAACAAGACCCCGGGACAATCTAAAAAGAAAAGCACCAACCTCCGAGGACGGTCAGCCCAAGATGCTGCCACCGGCCAAGAGAGCTGCTACAGAAAACCTTTCTGATCTACTGAGAGAGGTAACCCCGGAGATGGAGACCCCACAAGTGGAGATGCCCGATATCGGGAAACAGGAGGACATCCTGTCTCCAGAGCAGTTAACCATCCTGCTGAGCAAAGGGGAGGAAGGCTTCCTGGATGATGAGATCATCATGATGGCCCAGGACCTGCTGCAGAGTCAGTTTGAGGGTTTTGATGGCCTGCAGCCCCCCTGCGCTCTTCTAGTGCCAGGGTACAGTGTACTGAAGAATGCTGTACAAATCCACTATGATGAGGAGAGGGTGCACTGGCTGACCACCTGCTACAAAAATGGCCAAATCTTTGTGGCCGACAGCATCAACTCCGGAAATCTGACTCCGTCCATCTGTGAGCAGATTATCAACCTGTACAGTGAAGTGGTCGAAGAGCCCCTGAAACATCTGACATTTATCGATGTGGATCAGCAGAGGAACAGCTATGACTGTGGCTTATTCGCCATAGCGTTTGCCTACGAGCTTATAGCAGATGGCGGTGAACCCAGAGCAGAGCTCCGGCATCGGTTGATGAGGACTCATCTGATATCCTGCCTGCAGACCGGCAGGATCAGCGCATTTCCCAAAAAGGTCAGGAAGTGACTCCATGCCTATAAACGGCATGTAGAGTCAATGACGGTCCACAAGATCGCCCTGACCTTCAACCGGACACGACCCTGGACCACAGACCAGCCTGCACCAGTAAGTAACCATGGACTTTCCATAATACCCTCAATATAGTGAATGTATAAATATGATGGGGGGGGGGGGCGCTGCCATTATTGGAGCCGTTTATCATTAAAGCTTAGCTCCAGCCCCTATAAAGATGTATTAAGAGATTAATTATAGCAGGATTATAAGGGGTTTTCTGTTATTTTGTACACAGAGGTGTGAACCAGAACAAGAATGGCCCCCGCAGCTATAACAAGTGTCGGTGTTTCTGTCATCACCATGGACCAAATATAATCCAGGTAAGAGGAGTGTACTGAGCAGCAGTGACCGGGAGTAAATCGTGTGAACGTCTCGGATATTAAATATTCGGCTGCTCCATGATCAGTTCTGTTCCCTCTTTCTACAGATCACTATAAGCGAGCTGGGGTCCCACTAAGAAGACGGGGTACAGCTGGAGGTGACGGCTATAAGAAGTCAATGATGTGGCGGCCGCCATGTCAGGAGCAGAGGAGCCGCACTTCAGGACGAGGCAGATTCCGGGCTCGGTCTCTGTTCTCATTACTTTCTGCAGTCAGATGTAATCACTGAATAAGTGAATTTTCTGCTGCATCAACCCCGATCTACAACACAAGCTGCCATCATCCAGCACCGCCCAAGGGAAGGGCAGGCCCTCAGACATGGTTCCCTAGAGGTTTCCTCCACCGGGGGTTTTTCCTCTCCTGAGTTCTGACGGACGACTCTCCGTGAGCCCATCATCATCAGGGCCACATGACTATTGCACCACACGACTGGTGGGAAATTCTACATTTGATATCTTGTATGAAGCCAATAAAGAATTCAATTAATATCTAGCAGCCGTGTATCTGAATTTATTATGTTTCGTCTACTATGTATAGTACAGAATTTGGTGAACTCCAGGGGGAATATACAGGGGTGCAGTATTGCAATAGTGTTATAATACTCGCATTTACAGGTGCTTCTCACACAATTAGAATATCATCAAAAAGTTAATTTATTTCAATTTTTCAATACAAAAAGTGAAACTCATTATATAGAGTCATTACAGAGTGATCTATTTCAAGCGTTTATTCCTGTTAATGTTGATGATTATGGGTTACATCCAATGAAAACACAAAAATCATTATCTCAGTAAATTAGAATAATTAACAAAAAACACCTGAAAAGGCTTCCGAAGCATTTAAAAAGGCACCTTAGTCTGTTTCAGTAGGCTCCAGAATCATAGGGAAGACTGCTGACTTGACAGATGTCCAGAAGGCAGTCATCTGAGCCTAAACCACATTTAGCGTCCACATGTTTGGCCTTTCTGTAGTGATGACAGCCGGCCTAAATTACAGGTGTGTGTCTCCAGAAGCATGGGCTGGACACAATGTACTGGTCACTACAATGTATTGGGGGCTACAGCGTACTGAGGACTACAACGTACTGGTCACTACAATGCAGATTTGCAATTTTCACTCAGCAACATCCACTGCTGCTTGTATCTGGAAAACTCACTACACTTGCAGATAAATTCCCAAAGGGGTATAATTTCTAAAATGGTGTCACTTCTGAGGGGGTTTCCACTGTTTAGGCACATCAGGGGCTCTCCAAACCCAACATGGCGTCGGCTAATGATCCAGCTAATTTTGCATTTAAAAAGTCAAATGGCACTCCTTTTCTACCGAGCCTTGCCGTGCGCCCAAACAGTAGTTTTCATCCACATATGGGGTATTGGCGTACTCAGGAGAAATTGCACAATACATTTTACAGTGCATTTTCTCCTGTTACCATTGTGAAAATGCAAAATTTGGGGCTAAATGAACATTTTTGTGGGAAAAATGTAACTTTTTATTTTCACGGCTCTACATTATAAGCTTCTGTGAAGCACCTGGGAGCACAAGGTGCACCCCGCACAGCTAACATTCCTTGGGGGATCTAGTTTCCAAAACGGCGTCACTTGTGGAAGGTTTCCACTGTTTACGCACATCGGGGATCTCCAAAAGCGACATGGCGGCAGCTCTCGATTCCAGCCATTTTTGTGTTTGAAAAGTCAAACTGTGCTCCTTCCCTTCCGAGCCCTGCCGTGCGCCCAAACAGTGGTTTTCTTCCACAAATGGGGTAGCGGTGTACTGAGGAGAAATTGCGCAACACAATTTAGGGTCCATTTTCTCCTGTAACCCTTGTGAAAATAAAACAAATTGGGGATAAAGTAAAATTTTTGTGAAAAAAAAAGTAAAATGTTCATTTTTTCCATCCACGTTCCATTAATTCCTGTGAAGCACCTGAAGGGTTAATAAACTTCTAGAATGTGGTTTTAAGCACCTTGAGGGGTGCAGTTTTTAGAACTATGTCACTTTTGGGCATTTTCTGTCATATAGGCCCCCCAAAGTCACTTCAAATGTGATGTGTTCCCTAAAAAAAATGGTTTTGTAAATTTTGTTGGAAAAATGAGAAATTGCTGGTCAACTTTTAATCCTTATAACTTCCTAACAAAAATAAAATTATGTTTCCAAAATGATGCAGATGTAAAGTAGACATGTGGGAAATGTTATTAACTATTTTGTGTGACATCTCTCTGATTTAAGGTCATAAGAATTAAAACTTGGAAAATTGCTAAATTTTCGCCAAATTTCCGTTTTTTTCACAAATAAATGCAAGTCATATTGAACAACTTTTATCACTATCATGAAGTACAATATGTCAGGAAAAAACAGTCTCAGAATCAGGGGGATATGTGGAAGCGTTCCAGAGTAATTACCTCAGAGGGACACTGGGCAGAAGGGTAAAATTTGGCCGGGTCATGAAGGTGAAAACAGGTTTGGAGGGTGAAGGCGTTAGCACTTCTCTTTCTGAAAGCATTCTTTACTCTACAGCATTTATTCCAACTAAAACTTTTGCCCTGTGCCGTAGAGAAAAATATCTTTATTTATATACACAAACCTACATATTGAGGCAACTAAAGATGGCACCCCACCACCTTACTACTTTAGATCTAACCTATAATATAAGGGACAATAAAAGGGTTAGTCCATCTCAGATATTTAAAGAGATTTCTAGCTTTGGAAAACTCCTGTTCCCCCTCTGCAATTTTTTTTTGTTGAAGAAACTGTGCCTTACTCATCCTCACTGGGTCCGGTACGGAGTCTCCGCTGCGCCTTTTAGTGTGTCATTATCAGTAGTGCTGCCATCACAGCCAGTAGCGGCACAATACGCTCAGGGCCAAGCACTATTGACGTGACGTCAGAGCTGCAGGCAATAACAGACATCTGGAGCAGCGGCGGAGACTCAGTGCTGGACCTGGGGCTGGCGAGTAAAGCGCTTTTTTTTTTTTTTTTTTTTTTTTTAACAAACTGCAACCAAAAGAAAAGGGAGTTTCCAAAACTGGAAAACCCCTTTAAGGTATATCCATAGAATATCCCATTGGGAGAACACCTTTTATAGGGCTTATTAAAAGAACTTCAGCATTGCTTACCAACGCCCTGGAAGTGAGCGGTGCTGCTGACGTTATGACCCGTGTGTTCAGATATTGGGCACATGTCCTATTCTAATGAACTGGACGGGTGCACGATACCTGCCCATCATGCTAGCGTCTCGGTAGGTCTGCGGATCGCAACGTCATCAGCACCGCTAGTATCCGATGTGGAAGTGAACGGCTCTGGACAACCCCTTTAAGTGAAAGAAGAATACAACTTACCTTTGCCTGTGGGAGAGGTTGGGGTTCTTCTGGCTCAAAAAATAGATTCTCTTTAAAAAACTGTCCGTCCTGCAAGAATGGAGACAGCGGATATAATACAGGACAGGAAAGGTGACTGGTATGATGGAAGGCTCACAGGGGGAAAGGTATAAAGCTGGGGTACATGGGGTAGCGCACCATGCAACAGATTGAACTATCCTTTTAAAGGCAAAGATACAGCCTATTTCCAAGATCCTACCGCAATATGTAGTAGATCTAATAATAGTAATATTCGAAAATACCTCCAATTAGAAAACAGTATAGTTCTTCTGATTCACTATGTCACTTACCCTTTGTGCAGGGCATTGTAGTAGCTTGGGTATCTATGGTCACGACCACTCATAGCGACAGATGTTAGTGGTCATAATCATGGATACCTAAACTACTACAATGCAGTGCACATGGGGTAAGCGACATAGCTAATCAGAAGAACAATACTACAATTTTAATTGGAGGTATTTGCTAATATTATTATTACACCTACTACATAGTGGGATAGGATCTTGGAGATGGGAATACCCCTTTTTTTAAGATACAGTTGATGCTTTACAGTCTTCCTAGGTGTATACTTACTAGTTTTTCAATGGTGGGAAAATAAGTTACCAATCTGTGCAACACAAAAAAAGAAAAAATAAAAGCATTGAATCGGTGATTTGCATTTGTATAATAATGTGATAGCAGAGAGGTGCGGGCACCTGTAGCAGGCGGAGAAGCTTTCCACCGCCCCGTGCAGAGGGTTTCCCTCCAGCCACAGCTCTCTCAGCTCCAGGTTGTGGATCAGATCCAGCTCTTCAACTCTGCAAAGCGAAAAAAGAACATGTTCCCGTCACCAGCTACCACCAGAAAACACAGAGATTTGTTTGTTTCTCGCCTTCTTCCAAGAGCCACAAACCATTTTATTGTTCCGTCTATATGGCCTGGGGTTTTTTTTTCCCAGGATGAGTATGGGCTTTCTATTCCTCCATTTTTGGGACTTGTAACTTTTTCTGTTGCTGGGGCTGGGTGAGGGTCTTTTTGTATTTTTATTCATACCATTTTGATCGATTGCTTTTTATTCCATTTTTGAGAAGTGCAGCGATCGAAAAATCAATTATTTTGATTTTAATTTTTTTAAAAGGTTTACAATTTGGGTTCTTTATATTTTCATAGGATGGAGTTTTACGGATTCGATTTACCAATTTTTCTGTTTATTTATTTTTTTTTATTTCTTTAGTTTTTAATTGGGAAAAGCGAGACAAATGAAAATTATGGGTTTTAGTTTATTTATTCATTTTTAAATACATTTTTACTTATTTTTGCCCTGGACTCTGCGACTGTTTGATTTCTTGTACTATACTGGGAACACAGATGTACAGAGATGGCAGGACGGGGGTCTTCAGGAGGCCACTGACTGCCACTGTTACCCACCGGTACCCCACGATCGATGGCATATACGGGGTAATCGGAAAAGACGTCACGACGGCAGCAGACCCGATCCCTGCGCAAGGAGGCGACGTACCTCGTTATAGGAGAGGTTCAGACTCTGCAGGTGCCGGGTCAGGTAGAAGAGATGAGCAAAACCAGTCAGCTTGGAGAGACGACGACAACTCAGGTCCAAAGACTGAAGCTACAAAAATATATATAGAGAATTTCACAAACACCCTATGGACAGGGGGGCGCTGGTTCTTACCCCATGTATCATTAGCCCAAGAGTGACAAAAAAGATTGTGGGGGTCCCAGCAGGGTCCCCAAGGATCTCCAGTGGCATAGCCTAGTGTGGATCTGCTCAGATCACAGATGGGGCTGTAATTAATAGTATTTATTATTACCTGGGGGTAACACTCCGAGATGATCTGCAAGACGACCTCTGCGGCTGCAGCGTGGGTCAGCGAAAGCACAATGTTGTCAGAAAGCAAATCTAAGGAAAGCAAATAACATTAGTGAGGAAGGGGCACGGCGCCGGCAGAGGAGAGAAGGCGACGGGGCGCCGGCAGAGGAGAGAAGGCGACGGGGCGCCGGCAGAGGAGAGAAGGCGACGGGGCGCCGGCAGAGGAGAGAAGGCGACGGGGCGCCGGCAGAGGAGAGAAGGCGACGGGGCGCCGGCAGAGGAGAGAAGGCGACGGGGCGCCGGCAGAGGAGAGAAGGCGACGGGGCCGTGAGCAAAAAGCAAAGCAGGATGCCAATATTTATTTGTATAAGTATACAAAATGCCGTCATATAGTGCCCACACATTACCGCTATACAGTGCAACATATATAATATAGTGCCGACACATTACCGCTATACAGTACCTACAACACGCATCATATAGCGCCCACACATTATCACTATACAGTACCTACAACACGCATCATATAGAACCCACATTACCGCTATACAGTACCTACAACACGCATCATAAAGCGCCCACACATTACCGCTATACAGTACCTACAACACGCATCATATAGATCCCACACATTACCGCTATACAGTACCTACAACACGCATCATATAGTGCCCACGCATTACCGCTATACAGTGCCTACAGCACGCATCACACAGTGCCCACGCATTACCGCTATACAGTGCCTACAGCACGCATCACAGTGCCCACGCATTACCGCTATACAGTACCTACAGCACGCATCACAGTGCCCACGCATTACCGCTATACAGTGCCTACAACACGCATCACAGTGCCCACGCATTACCGCTATACAGTGCCTACAGCACGCATCACACAGTGCCCACGCATTACCGCTATACAGTGCCTACAGCACGCATCACAGTGCCCACGCATTACCGCTATACAGTACCTACAGCACGCATCACAGTGACCACGCATTACCGCTATACAGTGCCTACAGCACGCATCACAGTGCCCACAGCACGCATCACAGTGCCCACAGCACGCATCACAGTGCCCACGCATTACCGCTATACAGTGCCTACAGCATGCATCACACAGTGCCCACGCATTACCGCTATAGTGACCACACATTACTGCTATACAGTGCCTACAGCACGCATCACAGTGCCCACACATTACCGCTATACAGTGCCTACAACACGCATCACAGTGCCCACGCATTACCGCTATACAGTGCCTACAGCACGCATCACAGTGCCCACGCATTACCGCTATACAGTGCCTACAGCACGCATCACACAGTGCCCACAGCACGCATCACAGTGCCCACGCATTACCGCTATACAGTGCCTACAGCATGCATCACACAGTGCCCACGCATTACCGCTATAGTGCCCACACATTACCGCTATACAGTGCCTACAGCACGCATCACACAGAGCCCACGCATTACCGCTATACAGTGCCTACAGCACGCATCACACAGTGCCCACGCATTACCGCTATACAGTGCCTACAGCACGCATCACACAGTGCCCACACATTACCGCTATACAGTGCCTACAACACACATCATATAGCGTCCACACATTACCGCTATACAGTGCCTACAACACGCATCACACAGTGCCCACACATTACCGCTATACAGTGCCTACAGCACGCATCACAGTGCCCACGCATTACCGCTATACAGTTCCTACAGCACGCATCACAGTGCCCACGCATTACCGCTATACAGTGCCTACAGCACGCATCACACAGTGCCCACAGCACGCATCACAGTGCCCACGCATTACCGCTATACAGTGCCTACAGCATGCATCACACAGAGCCCACGCATTACCGCTATACAGTGCCTACAGCACGCATCACACAGTGCCCACGCATTACCGCTATACAGTGCCTACAACACACATCATATAGCGTCCACATATTTCCGCTATACAGTGCCTACAACACGCATCATATAGCGCCCACACATTACCGCTATACAGTACCTACAACATACCTCATATAGCGCCCACACATTACTGCTATACAGTACCTACAACACACATCATATAGCGCCCACACATTACTGCTATACAGTACCTACAACATGCATCACACAGTGCCCAAGCATTACCGCTATACAGTACCTACAACATACATCATATAGCGACCACACATTACCGCTATACAGTACCTACAACACACATCATATAGCGCCCACACATTACCGCTATACAGCGCCGACAACACGCATCATATAGTGCCCACACATTACCGCTATACAGTACCTACAACACGCATCATATAGCGTCCACACATTACAGCTATACAGTACCTACAACACGCATCATATAGTGCCCACACATTACCGCTATACAGTACCTACATACATCATATAGTGCCCACACATTACCGCTATACAGTACCTACAACACACATCATATAGCGCCCACACATTACCGCTATACAGTACCTACAACACACATCATATAGCACCCACACATTACCGCTATACAGTACCTACAACACACATCATATAGCGCCCACACATTACCGCTATACAGTACCTACAACATACATCATATAGCGCCCACACATTACCGCTATACAGTACCTACAACACACATCATATAGCGCCCACACATTACCGCTATACAGTACCTACAACATACATCATATAGCGCCCACACATTACCGCTATACAGTACCTACAACATACATCATATAGTGCCCACACATTACCGCTATACAGCGCCTACAACACACATCATATAGCGCCCACACATTACCGCTATACAGTACCTACAACACGCATCATATAGCGCCCACACATTACCGCTATACAGTGCCTACAACACACATCATATAGCGTCCACACATTACCGCTATACAGTACCTACAACACACATCATATAGCGCCCACACATTACCGCTATACAGTACCTACAACACACATCATATAGCGCCCACACATTACCGCTATACAGTACCTACAACATACATCATATAGCGCCCACACATTACCGCTATACAGTACCTACAACACACATCATATAGCGCCCACACATTACCGCTATACAGTACCTACAACATACATCATATAGCGCCCACACATTACCGCTATACAGTACCTACAACATACATCATATAGTGCCCACACATTACCGCTATACAGCGCCTACAACACACATCATATAGCGCCCACACATTACCGCTATACAGTACCTACAACACGCATCATATAGCGCCCACACATTACCGCTATACAGTGCCTACAACACACATCATATAGCGCCCACACATTACCGCTATACAGCACCTACAACACACATCATATAGCGCCCACACATTACCACTATACAGTACCTACAACACACATCATATAGCGCCCACACAAGTTCTCAGTGTGGATTGTCACTGCTAATTTCACTTAATGGTTTGCAAAGAGTGAAATCTGTGGCCAAATCTGCAGTTAAGTTTTGCACAGATTTTGGTGCAGATTTTCTGTCCCATTTACAGAGGCTTTATGACAGTTATTGCTTCAGTTATAAACTGTGGACACAGCTCAGGTGTGAACAGAGGGCAATGTGATGAGAGCTGATGGGCGGTGATGTCCTTCCTGTCCTGCAGCCAGATATTATCCGCCTCTGATTGGTAGAATTAGAAGCCCCCCTCATTCCTTTCCTCTGCTGAATGCGGCCCTTGTCCCCCTCATTACCGCGCTCGTCCCCCCTCATTACCGCGCTCTTCATCCCCGGCCCGTCCCGCTCCTTCGCTTATTGTGCTGATGACTCCCGCGCTCTGGATTTCTGCCAGCACTAATGTTGTATCTTCTCCATCCCCCTCATCTGCAGGTGGAAGACCCCAGCCAGCCCAACGACGAGGGTCTCACAGCCCCCCACACCGCCGTGTGCGCCCCCCACACCGAGATCGTCCAGTTCCTCGTACAGTGCGGAGTGAAGGTAAACGCAGCAGACAGCGCCGGCTGCTGCCCCGAATATCGGCTCGCATTAAAGGGGTCGGCAGAAAACCCCCCCATCCCTTGTTAGAGGCCTGAGAGCACTTATTAAGCACTACCCCGCCCCCCCGGCCAGCACGTGACTCAGCCCCCGGCCAGATTGCATCAATGGGAGAACAAGAAAAAAAAATCTTGGCCCAAGAAATAGAAAAGTTGAGCCCCCGAGGGTCTGGGTGATTGAGGACAGACGGTCTAGTTTTTCAGGGGGTTTTCTGTGGCGGTTTCTGTCGTTTTCTCCGCTTGGTGTCGCTGTCAGGACCCCGCTGCACTGCGCCGCCTCCTGCAACAACGTCCAGGTGTGTAAGTTCCTGGTGGAGTCCGGAGCCGTCGTGTGCGCCATGACCTACAGCGACCGCCAGAGGGCGGCAGACAAGTGCGAGGAGATGGAGGAGGCTACAGCCAGTGCTCCCAGCTCCTGTACGCAGTGGCGTACCGCCAATGGCGGCAGACCACGCGACTGCTATGGGGCCCGTGAGCCGGGGGACCCCATAGCAGTCCAGGGGTGGACATACCGCCGCCGGTGCAGCAGCGCCGGGTCTCCACCATGCAGCTGCTCCCTGCACGCGGCGGTCAGGGAGCGATCCCTGCAGCTCCGCTGCTGTCAGGAGGAGAATAGCCGCGGAGCTGGAGGGTTCGTCCTCTGCTTCCTCCCTGACCCAGGCGCGCGCAGCTTGATGACGTCATCATGCAGCGCGCGCCTGGGTCAGGAAGAAAGCTGCCGGCAACCAGGAGGATGCTGCAGGCGAGCGAGCTGAGGTAAGTTGTTCTTTTTTTGTTTTGTTTTTTTTTTTTACTGAAATGCTGGGGAGGGGAGGTGGGGGGAGGAATGATGGGGCTGGGAAGAGCAATAATGGGGCTGGGGAGAGGGCTGATGGGGCTGGGGAGAGGAATAGTGGGGCTGATGGGGCTGGGGAGAGGAATAGTGGGGTTGATGGGGCTGGGGAGAGCAATAATGGGGTTGATGGGGCTGGGGAGAGGAATAATGGGGTTGATGGGGCTGGGGAGAGCAATAATGGGGATGGGAAGAGGAATGATGGGATTGATGGGGCTGGGGATGGCTGCGGAGAGCAATGATGGGGCTGGAGAGAGGGATGGTGGGGCTGGGGAGAGCAATGATGGGATGGTGGGGCTGGGGTGAGCAATAATGGAGTTGATGGGGCTGGGGAGAGGAATAATGGAGTTGATGGAGCTGGGGAGAGGAATGATGGGATGATGGGGCTGGGGAGAGCAATAATGGGGCTGATGGGGCTAGGGAGAGGGATGATGGGGCTGGGGAGAGCAATAATGGGGCTGGGGAGAGGAATGATGCGGCTGGGAAGAGCAATAATGGGGCTGATAGGGCTGGGGAGAGCAATGATGGGGATGGTAGGGAAGGGGAAAGCAATGACGTGGTGCTGGGACAAAGCAATGGTGGGGGCCTGGGAGAGAGCAATTATGCGGGGCTGGGAGAGAGCAATGATAGGGGTGCTGGGAGAGCGCAATGATGGGGGTGCTGGGAGAGAGCAATGATGGGGGGGGCTGGGAGAGAGCATTGATGGAGGTGCTGGGACAGAGCAATGATGGGGTGCTGAGACAGAGCAATGATGGGAGTGCTGGGACAGAGCAATGATGGTGGTGGGACAGAGCAATGATGCGGGTGCTGAGAGAGCGCAATGATGGGAGTGCTGGGAGAGCGAATTGATGGGGGTGCTGGAAGAGCGCAACGATGAGGGTGCTGGGACAGAGCAATGACGGGGGTGCTGGGAGACAGTAATGATGGGGGTGCTGAGAGAGAGCAATGATGGGGGTGCTGGGAGACAGTAATGATGGGGGTGCTGAGAGAGAGCAATGATGGAGGTGGTGGGAGAGAGCAATTGCGAGGGTGCTGGGAGAGAGTAATGATGGGGTGCTGGTAGAGAGCAATGATGGGGGTTTCACTTTGCTTGTACTGTGAAGCCTTGTATATTTTCCGTGTGCACATAGCCTTACAGTTAATTGGGGAGAGTCACAGAGACTGAATGATTTATTTTATTGGCCGGTGCAGATTATAGTTAATGGGGGGCACAGTGCTGCTTATCACTTTATATTTTGATTACTAAGTGGCTAATAGTATATTAATGGGGGGGGGGTTACATATCTGTATTCGAGGACGCAGAGCGGGGGAGACACATGTATGCCGACAATATCTGACCTTGTTATTTTTAGGGCTGTACTGATCATCGTGGCTGGGAGATGTCGACATGAAGGTCTGACCAGATGGAGAAGAAGCAGCAGAGACCGGCTCTGATCAGATGAGACGTCTGCGGTAAGTGCCTGGATGTAAATATTATTCTGTGTCTGCGCTGTGTGACTTGCAGTGATGATGTTATCTGTAAAATCCCTTAGGCTGCATTCTCACATTTGTGTGAAATGTCCGTGTGCTGCCAGATCTTTTTATCGGATGGTCCACGGACTCGTACAGTTTTATAGATCCATTCACACATCCATGAAAATCACGGATCTGAGAATGAGATCTAAGAGGGTCAGAGAATGTCCTGTTCTGATCCGATTTTGAGGATTAGAATAGGACATGCTCAATGCGTCAGTAAAACAGGCCAGCACACCGACACTGCACACAGATGCAGGAATGTAGCCTTATTATGTACAGCACAGTCCCTTAGTATATAGTGTACTCATTATGTATAGAGCCGTCCCTTATTATGTACCATCCTCTCTAGCGGCTCACAGTTGGGGGATCATACTGTGTTGGGGTCAGCATACTTTACCCTGGGAGTTGAGTTGGGGTACAGTAGGGTCATTATACTGTGCATATGGAGGAATTCACCATGGGGGTTTCATACTGTGTTTGGGGGGCCCTTTTTTTGGCATCACACTTTATGGGGCAATGAAAGAGAGATCTAGGACGTCAGCAGGAGGAAAATTACTATGTAAAGGATAGAAAGTTGTGAGATCTGATCTTTGGTGACCCCGACAATTATTTACATTTTTTTTTGGGGGGGGGGGGCCCAATTAGAGATTCTGCTATGGGGCCCCATGATTCCTATGTACGCCCCTGCCTGTACAGTAAGTACAGACAATCCACCTAGCCACGTACAAGACATCGTTCACACTTACCTGCCATTTTTTACATTTTCTTAAATGCATATATTTTAATTTTATTAAAAATGGGATTTATTAAATTTTTTGCGTCTGACATCTGCGGAATGAGTTAACTGAGAATTTATCAGTGAGCTTGCAGCTTTTTTTTTTAAGCTGTCATTTTACTGAGCCTACATGAAAGCTGAGCAGAACTTTGTGTCAGTGAGAGGAGCTCACTGACAGGTCCTCAGTTGACTCATTCCACAGCCACTTAAAAGGCCTGTAAAAGCCAAACTGTGAAAAATTTTAATGGAACCAATTTGCAAAAAATATTTGGCTCAAAAATAAATGCATTTAAATACAAAAGAAAGTCCCCAAAGGTGACCATAACATTTAAAGGGGAAATGCCCGCTCAAACCAGATCCCTATGGTTAGAGACTTCCTGGACACAGCCCTGCTCAGAGTGGAAAAACATGGCTGCTCTGGTACAGAAACAGCGCCACATCTGCTCACAGCCGGTATTGCAGGACCCTGAGCTGTAATACCAAATACAACCCATGGGTCAGGGTGGCGCTGTTTTCCGTAACAATTATTTAAATGTTTTTATTCCCTGACGAAGTAAATGGTGAAGAATAAAAACGCAAGGTATATAAGAAAGCGAGTGCAGTTTATTCCGGGCGGGATGCTGAAGCTTCGATCCCCATGGTGCGAGCCTCCATGTGAGGCCGGTGTGGGGACTCGCCTCCTCTCCTGCCTGGAGGGCGCACATTAGCGGCCGCTGTAGGCGGATTAGGATGAACGGCTGGAATGTGCTGGATTATAGGGCCCCGGCTCTCACCGCTCCGGGCTGAGACAATAATCGTCTGCGCGCTGATTCCATCACTCAGAGGCGAACGCCCAGTAACCCTGTACGGCCGGGTCTGCGAGTCACTATAGCGGCAGGATGGGCCCTGAACACTGTCAGGAGTCAGTCATAGCAGGGGTCCTCCAAGTCACAGCTGCTACCTACAGGGCACCAGGTCCAAGCCCAGAGTCCGGTAACTGACCTCCTCCCAGCGAGTGAGGCCGCACCCAGCGGAGGCCATACAGGAACAGAAGTGAGGCCATTGTAGAGCAAGTGCCCGGAAATGTGGCATCCAGAGAAGTCACCGCATACAAGCGCCCAGAGCTGAGCCCTCATCTAAGCCCAAAACAGGTTTAAGACGAGGAGGGGTTAATGCAGTAGAAAAACAGCTCAAATAATGATGGCAATACCGCCACTCATACCAGTATCATAGCAGTTATATTCTTATACAGGGGCAGTATCATAGCAGTTATATTCTTATACAGGGGCAGTATTATAGCAGTTATATTCTTATACAGGGGCAGTATCATAGCAGTTATATTCTTATACAGGGGCAGTATCATAGCAGTTATATTCTTACACAGGGGCAGTATCATAGCAGTTATATTCTTATACAGGGGCAGTATCATAGCAGTTTTATTCTTATACATAGTAGCAGTATTATAGCAGTTATATTCTTATACTGGAGCAGTATTATAGCAGTTATATTCTTATACATAGTAGCAGTATTATAGTAGTTGTATTCTTATACAGGGGCAGTATTATACCAGTTATATTCTTGTACATAGTAGCAGTATTATAGTAGTTATATTCTTGTACATAAGAGCTGTATTATAGTAGTTATATTTTTATACAGGGGCAATATCATAGCAGTTATATTCTTGTACATAGGAGCAGTATTATAGTAGTTATATTCTTGTATATAGGGGCAGTATTATAGTAGTTGTATTCTTGTACATACGGAGCAGTATTATAGCAGTTATATTCTTGTACATAGGGGGCAGTATTATAGTAGTTATATTCTTGTACATAGGAACAGTATTATAGTAGTTGTATTCTTGTACATAGAGGGTAGTATTATAGTAGTTGTATTCTTGTACATAGGGAGCAGTATTATCGCAGTTATATTCTTGTACATAGGGAGCAGTATTATAGTCGTTGTATTCTTTTACATATGAATTTTCTTCTGTTGGGCAAATTGTATGAAATTCTGCTAAGTAGTCCTCGGCATTCATGTGCTCTGTATAACCCCATCCCCACCACTGACTGGAGGAAAGCTGCCGATCAGTGGTGTGGGTGGGGGTTATACAAAGCTCAGCATTCAGAGAACTACTAGAGCTGCAGCAGATAAAACACTGATTTTATCAAAATAGCAGTAAGCAGCAAAAAGCGTGAGATATCACTGTAATCAGGGTCTCACCCCTTATATCATGCTGCTCTCAGATGGGGCATCTAAAACCGGGTGGCAGATTCCCTTACGATTTAACAGCACTTTCTGATGACTTTTTAGAATAAGGAGTACTATATAAGGAATAATTGCCACTCATTATACGCTCCTGAGTGTACATGAATGTATGGGGAGTGTACATTATATGATGGGTCTCCTGCAGTTTTTCTCTACATTATAAGCCTCAGCATTTACCTTTTCTGTGCTCTGCTTTTCCTCCCTCCAGCTCCCTCTTCCATAGGTTTATAGGGGCATCGCAGACATTTTTGTTGAAATGAACCTGTCGCGTTCCTCCCGGTAGCGTTCGACTTCCAGTCACTTGGGCGGCACTGCTCTGTGTATAGAAAGTGGCGCCTGTAACTGCGACCCCTGTAGTGACTGGCGGCAGCTCAGCATTAGGGCCGGCTGTCAATCAGGGCTGGGGGCACGGTGACAGCCGTCACTCTCTATACACAGAGCGGTGACTGAACCAGTGCCGCCCCCATGACTGATACCCAAACGCTACCAGGTACGATAAAGTTCATTTCCTCCTGGCAGAGGGAGTCTAAATGCCGGCACCGGGCAGGTTCAGAATGCTATTAACCTGCAGAGTAACCCCATATCTACAGGTTGATAGCGTTTTTTCACGTGACAGGTTCCCTTCCCTTCTCCCACAGATTTAGCAGATATTGAGAGTGAATGATTAGTGCAGGAGACCAAAAAATGTGTTTTAAGTGACAAAAGAAGAAGGTTTATCTGATAATGTATATTACAAAGTGTCTTATCTTTACTTGCACTATTGATTAATGAAATCAGGTTAGGCTGGAGCAGGAGCACAGTGATAGGACAATCAGAGGGAGACACGGGCAGATCGTGCTGCAGCTTATTCTAGTAAGGAGTTTATCTCACTTCAGTGCTGAGCACTTCTACACAACCATATCACTGCCACTGCTTCTGAACATGTGCTGAATGGAAAGCGGGAATCCCTCCCGCCTGTGTGCGATGTGTACGTGAGCAGTCAGTGCAGCATTCTCTACCCACTAGCTGAGAGATAACTGAAGCTTAGCGCTAGAGCCTGCAGAGGGGAGAACTGGTGACAATTGCAGGACACACAGGGGCCAGAATAGAATATACACACAGCAGTAGCCATCTGACATGACTGTTATGCCCTCAATATAACATTCATTGTGTACGCTGTCCATCAGTGTACAAGCTGTGGGGATCTGGCCGAGGCCGGCAGTACCAGGCGCACACACTTATATGGATCTTGCTGTGAAGGGGCGTCAGCGCCCCAGTGAGCACCATGGACCATTTGTTCTGTTAATTGGGAGGACCAATAACGTAATGCAGTAAAGTACCTGTACATTATCTGATAATGCCCTGTATATTATGTACTTACATTATTATTGCTATTATTACATACAGTTTTTACAGTACAGACTCATTTCTTGTTACATCATTTAGATGAAAAAGCGAGGTCTGGTTGCCACAGATGCCACATATACTGCCCTGTTCAACGCCTGCGCGGAGTCGCCATGGAAAGACTCGGGTCTGCAGCACGCACTGAAGCTGCGGAAAGAATTGATGGACAAGAACATTGCGCTTAATCCCATCACTTACCGGAGCTCGCTGAAGGTCTGCACGCTGAGCTCAGGACTGCAGGGGAGCTGTGAGCTATTTAAGGTAAGTCAAGGTCACAGTCCTGGTCACCCACAATGGAGTCCTTATAAGATGCCCCTATCGTAGATTAACCAGGAGGGAACAACATCATTGTAATCATTCCACGGGGAATCACCAGTGCACCATGTCTGGCCGGGGACTTAGCCGCCATCAGAAGGCACCACCAGAGTTCAGTTCTTCTGTGGGGACCAGGGGGTCACTTACTAAATTCGAGAAAGGTGGACAGCTTTGAACTATCTGCTACTGCGACGCCCTCCCTGAGCGGTGGGGTTACTCGGTGCCGGACAATATATGGTGGGGGTATGTGGGTGTCGTCGTGGCCGCGACCCAGTCCGTGCCCAGGGCTGTCACATAAAAAGAATGGGCTATTGGATGAGTGGATGTTCGACTACGCCACCTGTGGTTTCTGGTGATGGCCACCAGCGCTGCAGCAGTCCTCTGAGGCTGATGTTCTGACAGCTTGGTTGGTACTACTCCCCACAGGTGGAGTAAGCCTCAGGGCAGTTTGGAGGATCTGGGGAGTTGTGGTGGGTGCAGTGCCGCGCAGGAATGATCAAACGGAGGCAGTATGTGAAGTCATCCAAGATTTACTCACTTTGATGAAGTAGCAGCTGCAAAGCTTCTCTCTGCTTCTCGTGGCGCGCTGCGGCCACCAGGAAGGGGTTCAGCACTTCCTAGGTAGATCAGGAGCACCTGTCAAGACCCCGCTGGGGTGTTCCTTTCTTTCCTAGATTCTCCCACTGAGTCCTCTCCTGACGGTATGTGATGTAAACGTGGAGTAAGGCCGGGTCCCACTAGATATACACAGGTTGAGAGATACAGGTGGCGACTCCGCTGCGTCCGTATCCCCCTGGGATCCACTAAGCCTCCGGGCTTTTCTAACGATGACGTGAAGTACACTGTCAGATATCGGGGGCCGGTCCCCTCTTGCGGCAGGAGTCCCTCAGGCTAGGCCAGAGTGAAGAATACAGGTGGCGACTCCGCTCCATCCGTACCCTCCTGGGATCCTTTCGTCTGTGGAGCCTATCTCCTCTGCTCCCCTCCTGGGCCTTCTTGATTGGACTCTGACCGGGGACAGAGCTAGCTATAACTCAACTCTGCCCCAACCCCCCGTCTCGAGGCCTGAGACCGGGAACCGTGACCCCTGAGCCGGCCGCAGCTTTGTGCTGACTGACCTTCCCAAGGAACCACGACAAAAGACTAGGTTATAAAGATGGCCGCTGTATATATATGATGCTAAAGTAAAGTGCTTCCTCCACCCTCACCCACTACATGGTTCCCACCATCTTTGGTTCCTCCCCATCTCCTCTATCGCGGGCCGGGGCAGCACCCTGGTGCATTTAGGCCCCCTACAGCAGAGGTCCCCAACCGCCGGTCCGCGGACCAGGACCGGGCCGTTGGGGTTTTTCAGCCGGTCCGCGGCGCCGCTGACCAGGGCCGGCGTCAGCACCCGGGCAAATGCCGGGGCTCTGAGCAGGCAGAGGGGCCCACTGGCGGTCGCGCACCCCGCTGGGCTATGGGCGGAGGAGAGGAGAGCGGTGTCAGCGCCCGCCCTTCTCCGCCGCTTGCTCAGGGCCCCGGCAGCCCGATACTTACCTCTCCCCGTGCCTCCGCAGATCAGCTGTCTTCCTGCTCTGCGCTCCCTGTGACGTCTCAGGTCAGAGGGCGCGGTGACGTCTTTACACCGCGCCCTCCCCTGAGCCGTCACAGGGAGCGCTGAGTGGGAAGAAACGACAACGCTGGAGTTCGGAGCCGAGCAGCGAGCGGCGGGCAGCAGGTAGCAGGTGAGGAGAAGGGAGGTGAGTATTTGATTTTTTTTTTTAATGTATGGAGGCATGGGGCAGTATAAAGAGGGGAGGGGGGGCATCCTGCTTGGGGCATTATAAAGAGGAGGGGTGACAGCCTGCATGGGGCATTATAAGGTGGGGAACAGCCTGCATGGGGCATTATAAAGAGGGGGGGATTCCTGCTTGGGGCATTATAATGAGGAGGGGTGACAGCCTGCATGGGGCATTATAAGGTGGGGACCAGCCTGCATGGGACATTATAAAGAGGGGGGGATTCCTGCTTGGGGCATTATAATGAGGAGGGGTGACAGCCTGCATGGGGCATTATAAGGTGGGGACCAGCCTGCATGGGGCATTATAAGGTGGGGACCAGCCTGCATGGGGCATTATAAGGTGGGGAACAGCCTGCATGGGGCATTATAAGGTGGGGAACAGCCTGCACGGGGCATTATAAAGAGAGGGGGGGACATCCTGCATGGGGCAGTATAAAGAGGAGGGGTGACAGCCTACATGGGGCAGTATAAAGAGGAGGGGTGACAGCCTACATGGGGCAGTATAAAGAGGAGAGGTGACAGCCTGCATGGAGCATTATAAAGAGGAGGGGTGACAGCCTGCATGGGGCATTATAAAGAGGAGGGGTGACAGCCTGCATGGGGCAGTATAAAGAGGAGGGGTGACAGCCTACATGGGGCAGTATAAAGAGGAGGGGTGACAGCCTGCATGGAGCATTATAAAGAGGAGGGGTGACAGCCTGCATGGGGCATTATAAAGAGGAGGGGTGACAGCCTGCATGGGGCAGTATAAAGAGGAGGGGTGACAGCCTACATGGGGCAGTATAAAGAGGAGGGGTGACAGCCTGCATGGAGCATTATAAAGAGGAGGGGTGACAGCCTGCATGGGGCATTATAAAGAGGGGGGGTGACAGCCTGCATGGGGCAGTATAAAGAGGAGGGGTGACAGCCTGCATGGGGCAGTATAAAGAGGAGGGGTGACAGCCTGCATGGGGCATTATAAAGAGGGGGGGCAGCCTGTATGGGGCATTATGTGGGGGGTAACAGCCTGCATGGAGCATTAAAAGGGGGGGGCCTGTATGGGGCATTATGTGGGGGGGAACAGCCTGCATGGAGCATTATAAGGGGGGGGGGCAGCCTGTATGGGGCATTATGTGGGGGTAACAGCCTGCATGGAGCATTAAAAGGGAGGGGCCTGTATGGGGCATTATGTGGGGGGTAACAGCCTGCATGGAGCATTATAAGGGGGGGACAGCCTGTATGGGGCATTATGTGGGGGGTAACAGCCTGCATGCTGCATTATATGGGGACCGGTATCCTGTATGGAGCGTTATATGGGGGCCAGTATCCTGTATGGAGCGTTATATGGGGGCCAGTATTCTGTATGGAGCCTTATATGGGGGCCAGTATTCCGTATGGGGTCTTATATGGGGGCCAGTATTCCGTATGGGGCCTTATATGGGGGCAAGTATTCCGTATGGGGCCTTATATGGGGGCAAGTATTCCGTATGGGGCCTTATATGGGGGCAAGTATTACGTATGGGGCCTTATATGGGGGCCAGTATTCCGTATGAAGCGTTATATGGGGGCCAGTATTCCGTATGGGCGTTATATGGGGACCAGTATTCCGTATGGAGCCTTATATGGGGGCCACTATTCTGTGTGGAGCGATTCACCGGTTTCTGAGCTATTGTAGAATTTACAATAGATATCACTCATGAAGTGAAATCTTTGCATTGTACTATATATATATATATTTCTCCGCCGTATCTCTGCATCATGAATCGTGGTATGTGTTAAAGGGGCCCACTGAGACTCTTTCGCTCGGGGCCCAGAAAAACCTGGAGCCGGCCCTGCCGCTGACAGCTAGCTCCGCGGCCCTGCGCCTGGTCAGAACTCGCTCTGTGTGGATTTATAATGTTTTCTGCCATAGCCGTGACAGCTCGCAGCTCCCGGCAGAGAACATTATGCAGGACGGGGTGGGGCGTCGGGCGGGTCTTAGTGACGCAGCCCTCCACAGCACAGCATGGTACCTGTTGTACGTCACGGGGCGGGTCTTAGTGACGCGGCCCTCCTGCACAGCATGGTCTGTTCCTGACGGGGTGGGGCGGCAGGCTCTCCTCACTGACACGCCCCCGGCAGAACATGTTATGTGGGGCGTGCTGGGGCAGCAGACTGGCTTCAGTGACGCGGCTCCCGGTACCGGTGTTCAGTGAGTAGCGCTGCTAAACAGCAGCGCTGTATACACTGACGCTCAATGTACAATGCTGCTACTTAGCAGCGCTGTACACCGAGGTCCCGCCAGCATCCTCCCCATACAGCTCCACCCCTCCATAACCCCACCCCCATATGACCAAAGCCCCGCCCCCACCCCCACCGGGCCATGGAAAACTGGTCTTGCTTAAAGCCGGTCCCTGGTGCAAAAAAGGTTGGGGACCTCTGCCCTACAGGACAGGAGTGGTGTAGTGTTGAGTGTGAAGTAGGGTCTTGTGTGATGCTCCATCCTTACCTGAGAGAGGAGATACCACACCTCTTTCTGAGGTGCAGTACCCCTGTGGCAACTGAACCCTCAGGGGCGCCACACTACCAACACATTCACTGTCAGCTTAAGAGATAGAAAGATGGTGCTGGGGTGTAAATTTTCAGCTAGTTAGTATGTCACCTGTTAGGGGGGCACAGGGACCCCACCAGGGGCGTTCTGGCCCACCGGAGGATCAGGAAATCCCCCGGTGGGCCCTGGGTCCCATTGGCCACGCCCCCAAGCCCCGCCCCCTACCCCCCCTGGGCCCTGTACAGAGAACAGAGGGCCCCCCTGGTTCGCTTATCATATTGGCAGCACTGTATGGGCCCTTTCAGGTATATACTATTGGAGGCAGCAGAATGTATGGGCTCCTGTCAGGTATATATTATTGAAGCCAGCAGAATCTAAGGGCTCCTGTCAGGTATATATTATTGGAGGCAGGAGAATGTATGGGCTCCTGTCAGGTATATATTATTGGAGGCAGCAGAATGTATGGGCTCCTGTCAGGTATATATTATTGGAGGCAGCAGAATGTATGGGCTCCTGTCAGGTATATAGTATTGGAGGCAGGAGAATGTATGGGCCCTTTCAGGTATATATTATTGAAGGCAGCAGAATGTATGGGCTCCTGACAGGTATATATTATTGAAGGCAGCAGAATGTATGGGCTCCTGTCAGGTATATATTATTGGAGGCAGGAGAATGTATGGGCTCCTGTCAGGTATATATTATTGGAGGCAGGAGAATGTATGGGCTCCTGTCAGGTATATATTATTGGAGGCAGCAGAATGTATGGGCTCCTGACAGGTATATATTATTGGAGGCAGGAGAATGTATGGGCCCTTTCAGGTATATATTATTGAAGGCAGCAGAATGTATGGGCTCCTGACAGGTATATATTATTGGAGGCTGCAGAATGTATGGGCTCCTGTCAGGTATATATTATTGGAGGCAGCAGAATGTATGGGCTCCTGTCAGGTATATATTATTGGAGGCAGCAGAATCTATGGGATCCTGTCAGGTATATATTATTGGAGGCAGGAGAATGTATGGGCTCCTGTCAGGTATATATTATTGGAGCCAGCAGAATGTATGGGCTCCTGTCAGGTATATATTATTGGAGGCAGGAGAATGTATGGGCTCCTGTCAGGTATATATTATTGAAGGCAGCAGAATGTATGGGCCCTTTCAGGTATATATTATTGAAGGCAGCAGAATGTATGGGCTCCTGACAGGTATATATTATTTTAGCCAGCAGAATCTAAGGGCTCCTGTCAGGTATATATTATTGGAGGCAGGAGAATGTATGGGCTCCTGTCAGGTATATATTATTGGAGGCAGGAGAATGTATGGGCTCCTGTCAGGTATATATTATTGGAGGCAGCAGAATGTATGGGCCCCTGTCAGATATATATTATTGGAGCCAGCAGAATGTATGGGCTCCTGTCAGGTATATATTATTGAAGGCAGCAGAATGTATGGGCTCCTGTCAGGTATATATTATTGGAGGCAGGAGAATGTATGGGCTCCTGTCAGGTATATATTATTGGAGGCAGGAAAATGTATGGGCTCCTCTCAGGTATATATTATTGAAGGCAGGAGAATGTATGGGCTCCTGTCAGGTATATATTATTGGAGGCAGGAGAATGTATGGGCTCCTGTCAGGTATATATTATTGGAGGCAGCAGAATCTATGGGCTCCTGTCAGGTATATATTATTGGAGACAGGAGAATGTATGGGCTCCTGTCAGGTATATATTATTGGAGGCAGCAGAGTGTATGGGCTCCTGTCAGGTATATATTATTGGAGGTAGCAGAATCTATGGGCTCCTGTCAGGTATATATTATTGGAGGCAGCAGAATCTATGGGCTCCTGTCAGGTATATATTATTGGAGGTAGCAGAATCTATGGGCTCCTGTCAGGTATATATTATTGGAGGCAGCAGAGTGTATGGGCTCCTGTCAGGTATATATTATTGGAGGCAGCAGAATGTATGGGCTCCTGTCAGGTATATATTATTGGAGGCAGCATAATGTATGGGCTCCTGTCAGGTATATATTATTGGAGGCAGCAGAATGTATGGGCTCCTGTCAGGTATATATTATTGGAGGCAGCAGAATCTATGGGCTCCTGTCAGGTATATATTATTGGAGGCAGCAGAATCTATGGGCTCCTGTCAGGTATATATTATTGGAGGCAGCAGAATGTATGGGCTCCTGTCAGGTATATATTATTGGAGGCAGCAGAATCTATGGGCTCCTGTCAGGTATATATTATTGGAGGCAGCAGAATCTATGGGCTCCTGTCAGGTATATATTATTGGAGGCAGCAGAATGTATGGGCTCCTGTCAGGTATATATTATTGGAGGCCGCAGAATGTATGGGCTCCTGTCAGGTATATATTATTGGAGGCCACAGAATGTATGGGCTCCTGTCAGGTATATATTATTGGAGGCTGCAGAATGTATGGGCTCCTGTCAGGTATATATTATTGGAGGCAGCAGAATGTATGGGCTCCTGTCAGGTATATATTATTGGAGGCAGCAGAATGTATGGGCTCCTGTCAGGTATATATTATTGGAGGCAGCAGAATGTATGGGCTCCTGTCAGGTATATATTATTGGAGGCAGCAGAATGTATGGGCTCCTGTCAGGTATATATTATTGGAGGCAGCAGAATGTATGGGCTCCTGTCAGGTATATATTATTGGAGGCTGCAGAATGTATGGGCTCCTGTCAGGTATATATTATTGGAGGCTGCAGAATGTATGGGCTCCTGTCAGGTATATATTATTGGAGACAGCAGAATGTATGGGTTCCTGTCAGGTATTTAGTATTGTAGGCAGCAGAATATATGGGCTCCTGTCACGTATATATTATTGGAGGCAGGAGAATGTATGGGCTCCTGTCAGGTGTATATTATTGGAGCCAGCAGAATCTATGGGCCCCTGTCAAGTATATATTATTGGAGGCATGAGAATGTATGGGCTCCTGTCAGGTATATATTATTGGAGGCAGCAGAATCTATGGGCCCCTGTCAGGTATATATTATTGGAGGCAGCAGAATCTATGGGCCCCTGTCAGGTATATATTATTGGAGGCAGGAGAATGTATGGGCTCCTGTCAGGTATATATTATTGGAGGCAGGAGAATGTATGGGCTCCTGTCAGGTATATATTATTGGAGGCAGGAGAATGTATGGGCTCCTGTCAGGTATATATTATTGGAGGCAGGAGAATGTATGGGCTCCTGTCAGGTATATATTATTGGAGGCAGGAGAATGTATGGGCTCCTGTCAGGTATATATTATTGGAGGCAGCAGAATCTATGGGCTCCTGTCAGGTATATATTATTGGAGGCAGCAGAATGTATGGGCTCCTGACAGGTATATATTATTGGAGGCAGGAGAATGTATGGGCTCCTGTCAGGTATATATTATTGGAGGCAGGAGAATGTATGGGCTCCTGTCAGGTATATATTATTGAAGGCAGCAGAATGTATGGGCTCCTGACAGGTATACATTATTGGAGGCAGCAGAATCTATGGGCTCCTGTCAGGTATATATTATTGGAGGCAGCAGAATGTATGGGCTCCTGTCAGGTATATATTATTGGAGGCCACAGAATGTATGGGCTCCTGTCAGGTATATATTATTGGAGGCAGCAGAATGTATGGGCTCCTGTCAGGTATATATTATTGGAGCCAGCAGAATGTATGGGCTCCTGTCAGGTATATATTATTGGAGGCAGCAGAATCTATGGGATCCTGTCAGGTATATATTATTGGAGGCAGCAGAATCTATGGGCCCCTGTCAGGTATATATTATTGGAGGCAGGAGAATGTATGGGCTCCTGTCAGGTATATATTATTGGAGGCAGCAGAATGTATGGGCTCCTGTCAGGTATATATTATTGGAGGCAGCAGAATGTATGGGCTCCTGTCAGGTATATATTATTGGAGGCAGCAGAATGTATGGGCTCCTGTCAGGTATATATTATTGGAGGCAGCAGAATGTATGGGCTCCTGTCAGGTACATATTATTGGAGGCAGCAGAATCTATGGGCTCCTGTCACGTATATATTATTGGAGGCAGCAGAATCTATGGACTCCTGTCAGGTATATATTATTGGAGGCAGCAGAATGTATGGGCTCCTGTCAGATATATATTATTGGAGGCCACAGAATGTATGGGCTCCTGTCAGATATATATTATTGGAGGCAGGAGAATGTATGGGCTCCTGTCAGGTATATATTATTGGAGGCAGGGGAATGTATGGGCTCCTGACAGGTATATATTATTGGAGGCCACAGAATGTATGGGCTCCTGTCAGATATATATTATTGGAGGCAGGAGAATGTATGGGCCCTTTCAGGTATATATTATTGAAGGCAGCAGAATGTATGGGCTCCTGACAGGTATACATTATTGGAGGCAGCAGAATCTATGGGCTCCTGTCAGGTATATATTATTGGAGGCCACAGAATGTATGGGCTCCTGTCAGGTATATATTATTGGAGGCAGCAGAATCTATGGGCTCCTGTCAGGTATATATTATTGGAGGCAGGAGAATCTATGGGCTCCTGTCAGGTATATATTATTGAAGGCAGCAGAATGTATGGGCTCCTGTCAGGTATATATTATTGGAGGCCACAGAATCTATGGGCTCCTGTCAGGTATATATTATTGGAGGCAGGAGAATGTATGGGCTCCTGTCAGGTATATATTATTGGAGGCAGCAGAATCTATGGGCTCCTGTCAGGTATATATTATTGGAGGCAGGAGAATGTATGGGCTCATGTCAGGTATATATTATTGGAGGCAGGAGAATGTATGGGCTCATGTCAGGTATATATTATTGAAGGCAGCAGAATGTATGGGCTCCTGTCAGGTATATATTATTGGAGGCCACAGAATCTATGGGCTCCTGTCAGGTATATATTATTGGAGGCAGGAGAATGTATGGGCTCATGTCAGGTATATATTATTGGAGGCAGCAGAATCTATGGGCTCCTGTCAGGTATATATTATTGGAGGCAGGAGAATGTATGGGCTCCTGTCAGGTATATATTATTGGAGGCAGGAGAATGTATGGGCTCCTGTCAGGTATATACTATTGGAGGAAGGAGAATGTATGGGCTCCTGTCAGGTATATATTATTGGAGGCAGGAGAATGTATGGGCTCCTGTCAGGTATATATTATTGGAGGCAGCAGAATCTATGGGCTCCTGTCAGGTATATATTATTGGAGGCCACAGAATCTATGGGCTCCTGTCAGGTATATATTATTGGAGGCAGGAGAATGTATGGGCTCCTGTCAGGTATATATTATTGGAGGCAGCAGAATCTATGGGCTCCTGTCAGGTATATATTATTGGAGGCAGGAGAATGTATGGGCTCCTGTCAGGTATACATTATTGGGGGCAGCAGAATGTATGGGCTCCTGTCAGGTATATATTATTGGAGGCAGCAGAATGTATGGGCTCCTGTCAGGTATATATTATTGGAGGCAGCAGAATGTATGGGCTCCTGTCAGGTATATATTATTGGAGGCAGCAGAATCTATGGGATCCTGTCAGGTATATATTATTGGAGGCAGCAGAATGTATGGGCTCCTGTCAGGTATATATTATTGGAGGCAGCAGAATGTATGAGCTCCTGTCAGGTATATATTATTGGAGGCAGCAGAATGTATGGGCTCCTGTCAGGTATATATTATTGGAGGCAGCAGAATGTATGGGCTCCTGTCAGGTATATATTATTGGAGGCAGCAGAATGTATGAGCTCCTGTCAGGTATATATTATTGGAGGCAGCAGAATGTATGGGCTCCTGTCAGGTATATATTATTGGAGGCAGCAGAATCTATGGGATCCTGTCAGGTATATATTATTGGAGGCAGCAGAATCTATGGGCTCCTGTCAGGTATATATTATTGGAGGAAGCAGAATGTATGGGCTCCTGTCAGGTATATATTATTGGAGGCAGGAGAATGTATGGGCTCCAGTCAGGTATATATTATTGGAGGCAGCAGAATGTATGGGCTCCTGTCAGGTATATATTATTGGAGGCAGCAGAATCTATGGGATCCTGTCAGGTATATATTATTGTAGGCAGGAGAATGTATGGGCTCCTGTCAGGTATATATTATTGGAGGCAGCAGAATGTATGGGCTCCTGTCAGGTATATATTATTGGAGGCAGCAGAATGTATGGGCTCCTGTCAGGTATATATTATTGGAGGCAGCAGAATCTATGGGCTCCTGTCAGGTATATATTATTGGAGGCCACAGAATGTATGGGCTCCTGTCAGATATATATTATTGAAGACAGCAGAATGTATGGACTCCTGTCAGGTATATATTATTGGAGGCAGCAGAATCTATGGGCTCCTGTCAGGTATATATTATTGGAGGCCACAGAATGTATGGGCTCCTGTCAGATATATATTATTGGAGGCAGGAGAATGTATGGGCTCCTGTCAGGTATATATTATTGGAGGCAGGAGAATGTATGGGCTCCTGTCAGGTATATATTATTGGAGCCAGCAGAATCTATGGGCTCCTGTCAGGTATATATTATTGGAGGCAGGGGAATGTATGGGCTCCTGTCAGGTATATAGTATTGGAGGCAGGAAAATGTATGGGCTCCTGTCAGGTATATATTATTGGAGGCAGGAGAGTGTATGGGCTCCTGTCAGGTATATGTTATTGGAGCCAGCAGAATCTATGGGCTCCTGTCAGGTATATATTATTGAAGGCAGGAGAATGTATGGGCTCCTGTCAGGTATATATTATTGGAGGCAGCAGAATCTATGGGCCCCTGTCAGGTATATATTATTTGATAATCATGCCCATTGCCCAGCTCCCGCCATATGTTGATCGCCAGCCAGATAAAACAAGGCAGCTGGGGGCTGGGATTCGCAGCATGGTAAGGCCCAAGCGTTCTTGGCCCCCCACGCTGAAAATCTCAGCCCGCAGCCACCCCTGAAAGTGGCGCATTCCTCATAGCACCATTTCCAGGTGCTTTACCCGGCTCTTCCAGCGGCCCTGGTGGTGAGTGGCACCCTGGGTAATAATAGGGTTAGTACCAGGCCAGCTTTGTATTATCAGCTGGTACTAAGCCCGAAATTCATGGTGTCACGCCAAATTAGACATAGCCACCATGAATTTCTAGTAAACCGAAAAAAAAGACAGAAATTTTTTTTTTTTATTAAAAATAAAACACATTTAGGGACTCCATCTTTAATAAAGAAAAATCCTCACTCCAACCTAATCCATAGGTCTTCTGTGTTCAGCTCTGCTACATCTTTGTCATCAGACAATATGTCTACTGACAGAGATGAGCCGGCTCAGAATGACACCGGAGCAATGTTACTGTGTAGTGCGGCACTAGATTTCTTTTTTTGTCATTTCATGCAGTGTAGAAATCTTGGGAAAAGTGTAGATTGTGCTCTGGAAGTGATCAGTTATAGCGAACTATGTTATTTTCTGCAGAGATAAGTCCTGCATAGAAGATGTGATATATCGGTCTGCGGCAGATAAAGAACTTCACCTAGAGACATCACTGGTGAGTATGTGTGTTACCTATACACACACACTGACACTATATACAGAGCTCCTGTGTGTAATGTCACTGGTGATCACTGTATTACCTATACACACACACTGACACTATATACAGAGCTCCTGTGTGTAATGTCACTGGTGATCACTGTATTACCTATACACACACACTGACACTATATACAGAGCTCCTGTGTGTAATGTCACTGGTGATCTCTGTACTACCTATACACACACACTGACACTATATACAGAGCTCCTGTGTGTAATGTCACTGGTGAGTATGTGTGTTACCTATACACACACACTGACACTATATACAGAGCTCCTGTGTGTAATGTCACTGATGATCACTGTATTACCTATACACACACACACTGACACTATATACAGAGCTCCTGTGTGTAATGTCACTGGTGATCTATGTACTACCTATACACACACACTGACACTATATACAGAGCTCCTGTGTGTAATGTCACTGGTAATCACTGTATTACCTATACACACACACTGACACTATATACAGAGCTCCAATGTGTAATGTCACTGGTAATCTCTGTACAACCTATACACACACACACTGACACTATACACGGAGCTCCTGTGTGTAATGTCACTGGTGATCACTGTATTACCTGTACTCTGTCACTGTATACAGAGCTCCTGTGCATAATGTCACTGGTGATCACTGTGTTACCTATACACACACACTGACACTATATACTGAGCTCCTGTGTGTAATGTCGCTGGTGATCACTGTATTACCTATACACACACACTGACACTATATACAAAGTTCCTGTGTGTAATGTCACTGGTGATCTCTGTACATCCTATACAAACACACTGACACTATATACGGAGCTGCCTTGTGTAATGTCACTGGTGATCACTGTATTACCTGTACTCTGACACTGTATACAGAGCTCCTGTGCATAATGTCACTGGTGATCACTGTATTACCTATACACACACACTGACACTATATACAGAGCTCCTGTGTGTAATGTCACTGGTGATCTCTGTACATCCTATACAGACACACTGACACTATATACGGAGCTGCCTTGTGTAATGTCACTGGTGATCACTGTATTACCTGTACTCTGACACTGTATACAGATCTCCTGTGTGTAATGTCACTTGTGATCACTGTATTACCTGTACACACACACTGACACTATATACAGAGCTCCTGTGTGTAATGTCACTGGTGATTGCTGTATTACCTATACACACATACTGACGCTATATACAGAGCTCCTGTGTGTAATGTCACTGGTGATCACTGTATTACCTATACACACACACTGACACTATACACAGAGATCCTGTGTGTAATGTCACTGGTGATCACTATATTACCTATACACACACACACTGACACTATATACAGAGCTCCTGTGTGTAATGTCACTGGTGATCACTGTATTACCTATACACACACACTGACACTATATACAGAGCTCCTGTGTGTAATGTCACTGGTGATCACTGTATTACCTATACACACACACTGACACTGTATACAGAGATCCTGTGTGTAATGTCACTGGTGATCACTATATTACCTATACACACACACTGACACTATATACAGAGCTCTTGTGTGTAATGTCACTGGTTATCACTGTATTACCTATACACACACACTGACACTATATACAGAGCTCCTGTGTGTAATGTCACTGGTGATCTCTGTACTACCTATACACACACACTGACACTGTATACAGATCTCCTGTGTGTAATGTCACTGGTGATCACTGTATTACCTATACACACACACTGACACTATATACAGAGCTCCTGTGTGTAATGTCACTGGTGATCTCTGTACTACCTATACACACACACTGACACTGTATACAGAGCTCCTGTGTGTAATGTCACTGGTGATCACTGTATTACCTATACACACACACACACACTGACACTATATACAGAGCTCCTGTGTGTAATGTCACTGGTGATCACTGTATTACCTATACACACACACTGACACTATATACAGAGCTCCAATGTGTAATGTCACTGGTGATCACTATATTACCTATACACACACACTGACACTATATACAGAGCTCCTGTGTGTAATGTCACTGGTGATCACTGTATTACATATACACACACACTGACACTGTATACAGAGCTCCTGTGTGTAATGTCACTGGTGATCACTGTATTACCTCTACACTGACCCTATACACAGGACTCCTGTGCATAATGTCACTGATAATCTCTACATTATCTGTACACTGACTCTATATACAGAGCTTTTTTACATCTTCATTATCAGTCACTATCTGGTGCCATTATGTGCCATGGTCATGGCGTGGCGGAATTTGTCCCTTGTATGTGGTATTATTCGGACAGTCACTATGTGGTGGTAATATGTGGTCTTCTCATGGTGTGGCAGTATATATACCTTGTACTTGGTAGTATTTCATCACTATGTGGTGGTATGTGTTCTGGTCATGGTGTGGCGGTATTTCTCTCTTCTATATGGTATTATTAGTCTAGGGATAGTTGTCAGTCATTTGTTTTTTCTGATATTAAGAATGGGAACATTCTTTATTTGCAATACATATTAAATACTTGGATGGTTAACCTCTCCCTGTGTTGTGACTACTACAGAGCAGCAGAGATGCACGTCAGCTCAAGACGCAAAAAATAAGCCGTCACAAAGCCCCAGACCCAAAAAAATGAGAACACTACGGTGCGCAGAACATGGCGTGAAAAGTGTGATTTTTCAAACTTATGAATTTGTTTTCACCACTTAGATACCAGTAAAGGTATACATGTTTGGTATCTACAAACTCGTACTGACCCGAGGCATCACCCTGTCACGTCGGTTTTTCCATATAGTGAACATGGTGACTAAAAAACCCAATAAACAAACGTGCAATTGCACTTTTTTTGCAATTTTACTGCACTTGGAATTTTTGTTGCCATTTCCCTGTACACTATATGGTAAAATAAATGATTGCATCTGAAAGTACAACTCGTCCCGCAAAAAAACTGTCTTTCCTGCTGCTACAGACTTTTATATGACTACAATTTACATTCTGCTGCTTATGGAAACATTTTTGCAGTTTACAAGACCCTTCTTACACTTGCTTGCACCCAGGTTTCATGTGAAAGAGTGTTCTCAAAGCTGAAAATTGTAAAAAATCGTCTGAGGGCTTCGATTGGACAGGAGCTTTTAGAGTCCCTCCTTCTGTTGAACATTCAGTGTGACATTTCAAGGAACTTAGACTATGATGACATTATTAATACGTATGCAATGTCATCTTCTGTTCTGAGAAAAAACGTTTGTAATTTTGCTGCTGATTGACTGTTAGTGTGAGTTTATTTGTTGTTTTGGGCCTTTCACTAACAATTGAATGGTATTGTATTATAGAGGAGAGGAAAACGTGCAATACAAACTTCCAAAATGCTTACAGAATTCTTTTACTTTTCCCAGCGGCCAAGTTTGGTGCTGCTACAATGATGCCGGCTGCTGGGATGCCAGATGGATGCAGGTTCAATTTGTGGCACTTACACTTTAAGAGAATGTACCTTGAAAGTATTTCTTGTTATTGTTCTGTTATGGCACTTTATCACACACTGGTGTGAATAAGATAACAGTGTTCCTCTTTCGCCAGGAGTGTTTCTTTAGTTTGTTATTTATTCGTTATATTGGTTATTTATTGGTTAATAAAGTTGATTCATTTTGAAAGAGTTTGTGGACTTATGTTATTCCTATATACGGTAACTGCATGGTGCTGGTGGGCCCCAGGTACTCCAGTCCGGCGCTGGACCCCACTGATCCTGGGCACTGGTGCAGCACTGCGCCCCCTTCACTGTGTTTTTCACTGGCCACCCGGCTGTTCTGGGAACGGCAAAGTGACGCTTTTCCTGAGATTTTGATTTTGGTTAGATTTCTCTTGCAATACTCAAGCAGTGATGTCGCGAGCTGGATAATAACAAGCTAATATGGTCTTCTTGGGTTTATAGGAAATTGCACAAAAATTCCGTGTCGTTGGCCCTGAAACATTCACCGTCCTGTTTATGGGATGCATAAAGGATGAAGAGCTGGGCTTCCTACAAGCTCTGCAGGTATGGCTTGCTGCACACATCCTACATCCTATATCCGTACAGTGCACACTTACCTGGGAATTATGTCTCACACTTCCGACATGATGAGATGCGCAAAAAACATTGAGGAATCATGGAGCAACTGTTCATTTTACTAATACAGATATTTCTTGCTGCAGTATTTCTGCTGAAGTGACGATGGGGCATGCCGGCTGAGGGTGGGACTCTTGGAGTCTCTGATGACTCTGTTGGGCTCGGTGCACATTACGTTTGTGGCCATTGTTGGGCGCATACACATAGAAGGTGTGTGCCCCCTAGTGGCCACTGTCAGGATGGATGATGAGGCATCCGTCCACTATTGGGACCCATTGTAAAGAAATGTATACCGCATTGCAGAGGTCGCTCTACATTTTTTACAGAAGAGTAAAAATCCTCCTCATAGTATTTTTCAGGAGTATTTTTAGCCAGTCTTTGAATATTAGAGAAGAGGCTGCAACCTGTGCTTTGCTCTACCGCTTCACCATCTTTGACGTATATTTACGTCAAAGGTCGTGTCCCTGCCTTTGATGTGATCTCGCACACCGAGTCCACATATTTCCCTGCACATGATGACTGATTTAATCAACCATCATCTGCCTTTAATAGCTGCTGATGTACTGTTGCTCCGCCTGCTGCTATTAACCCGTTAAATCCAGCTGTCAATCGCTGACAGCGGGATTTAACGCACCTTGGCTGGAAGCGCGTCATACATCCTGCCACGTGATTGTGGGGCACCGATGGGTTGTCATGACAGCTGGGGGTCTGCTGATGACCTCCCATACATGTCATTATGACCCTCCTATGGGCCGGCGTTCATAGAAGATGGTGATTTCTGCTATAGATTGCAGTGTATGTACAGCACAAGCGATCAGACGATCGCCGCTCCAAGTCTCCTAATTAATCTGATCAGTAAACATTGTAATGGGGAAAAAATCAAAATGCCAGAATGACGTTTTTTTGGCTGCCACAGCATTGCAGTAAAGTGCAACATCAAAGTGGTTGCAGGGAGTATATAAGGATATGTAGCTCACAAACTCCTAAATATATGATGTTTTCATTTACAATGTATCTAATTTATACATGTATATAGAGAGTACTGAGCATGGATTTGTAAGGTTTCATAACTTCCATGCTAGACAAAATTCTATAAAATAAATAATGTGACAATTCTTTCATGGCCGGAGGTGATAATAAACTGATATAACAGTGTACACTAGTAATTAGAATTCCCTGGGCTCGGGTGTAAGAGGCAATATTCCTGATGATCAGGGTCCCGTGTAGGGACGGTCACTGCTGTATACCATCTAGTACAGAGGTACAGAAGCTGGCGGCGCTCCCATAACCTCCGGGCTGCTGGATTCTATCAAACATCTCCATGTTATTCTGTATACAGTTATATTCTTCTTTCCATCACAATGCGGTGGGATATCACTACAATATGCCAACATGGTGTGATTAGTGGAGGGCGGCTGTCAGTATCCCCCGACTTTAGAATTAGATTGAATAAACCTTCAAAGGGGGTGTACAAAGTTTAAAAGATATCTCCTATCCATAGGATAACTTCCCGATGGATGGGGTCTGACTGCTGGGAGCCTCACCAATCCTGAAAACTGGGGATTTGAAGAGTCCTTTGTGACTGATGTGATGGTCGATCATTGCTGCACCATACATTCTCTATGGGACGACTGAAGCTCTGTGCTCGGCTGGTCTTCAGCACTCCCATTAAGAATGAACGGAGCAGTGAGTATACTCAACCACCACTCCATTTGCGGCACCCTGCTACAACAGGTACCACAGGACCCAGGGTGCATGGATGGACTTCTCCACAAGAGGCCCTCACTACATACAAACACCTCCACCCTTCCTCCTCATACCACCAGAGGGAGCCCGTTAGGGATATATATATATGGAGGGTGGAGCCAGGCAGTTCAGTCAGAGTTAGTAGTCAGACAGAGAGAGTCTGAGAGCGTGCTGACGCTGAGAGCAGCGAAGACGCAGCGCATCTGCTGCTGGGTTCTGAGGGCCACGAGTGTGGCCGACGGTAAGGAGGAGAGATGAGAGGAGTTGAGGGGGCAGAGGAGCATCACAAGGCTCACACCGAAGATACAAACCGGACACCGGGTCCGCGCCTACAGGGTCCTTTATACCCAGTAGGGACAACCGGCATTCCAGGAGGACTACAAGTCCCTGGCAGACCTGAAGCTAGACCCATTACAGGACCAGAAACCACGATGGCCCCGACTACCAGGGATAGTGGTTGCCAGCAGAAGGTCCTACTACCGAGCGACAGGTGAAGGAACAGCACGACACATAAGCTAGGCCCAGTTGCAGGCTGGCCAGGAGCATACAGAGAGGCAGACACGGACCAGGAGGCCTTATACCCGCTCACTGGGGAGAAGTCCTGAAGTGCACCCATCCTACTGAGTACCCTGGACCGTACCTGACATCCGCACCAGTAAAGATATTGAAGCGAATCCCCTGTCTCTGTCAGTTACTCCTGCTGCACCATCCCGCCTGCACTACAAGTCCCAGCATCACCTCCCACCAAATTCCACACTGCCCCGGGGGCCCGCTCCACCTGTGGGAAGCAGAAACACCTCAGCTGCCATCCCATCACCCCCCTGGAGGTCTGAAGCAGCGCTGGTAATCATTACCAAGTACCACAGGTGGCGTCACAAACTGTTTATTTATTTTATCCAAGTTTCAATCCCCTTTTTCAAGAGTGACCCCAGTGTACGGGCCCAGGAGCCGACCACCGCGACATCCCCAAAACCAGGCAAAGGCCCGGGTACCGAGTCGTCCCCATCCCCTGGGCGCGTCGTACTCATCGTCTGTGGGACTGCCAGAACTAGTGGAGCGCTGCTCTTGGCTATTTTGGGCAGTCCTATAGACAGTGAATGGAGGGGAGGCTGAGCATGCTGCCTGTTCTTGGCTTTGCTAGGGGTTCCAGCAGTCAGACCCTCAGTGAGCAGTAAGTTATCCCCTAACCTTTGGATAAGAGATGATTTTCTATTTTGGCAATAACCCTTTAATTGCATCCATGTGGTTATTTTCCCCCTATCCTGTCCACCTTTATTATGTCCGTTATTCCCTCTGGTGGTCTGTGCAGCCATGTAGTGTATGTCTGTACTACTCAGGCTCTGGGGGGCCGGAGCGTGCAGCTACAGAGCAACCTGCTCCACATCACTGCCAGGAGGGGAGATTTATTGCTGTGTAGTTAGTCCAGGTGGTGCCGACAAGTAGAGGGAACAAGTTCTGGCAATCCTGCCAAAGGAGCACAGTTATTCCTGCACCGGACCTGCATCTCCGGTGTGCGGCGGCCGGGAAGGTGCCCGCTCTCCTCAGGGAAGATGCTGACGGCCCGCAGGCACATACCCGTCCTTGTGCCAATGCCCAGGAGATAAAGCAGGACATTTATCTAAGTAGAGATGTGGCGTCTCCCACCCGCCTGTCATATTTGTAGATGACGCGTGGCGGAGGGCAGAAGCCGGGGCAGGACTCCTGTCCGGCTGCAGAAGTCTCATGTGTAGTGATACTCATGTGACTTTTCTAAAAGCCTAAATCGGCCTGCAGAGGTGTCAGCGACGCTGGCTCAGACGTTACTGTGAGCGGAATAACAAGGCTTTGGTAACAGTTTCACCTCTTTATATTGTATTAGCTCCTTTACTTAGTCCTAGTTCAGACTGGTCTAAGAGATCGCCTGCTGATTCCTTTCTTGCGATTCTGATAGGAGATTTCTGTCAGAAGTTTGGCGCAAGGCTAGTGATTAGACTGGCCAGTGATTAGACTGGCCAGTGATTAGACTGGCTAGTGATTAGACTGGCTAGTGATTAGACTGGCTGGTGATTAGACTGGCTGGTGATTAGACTGGCTGGTGATTAGACTGGCTGGTGATTAGACTGGCTGGTGATTAGACTGGCTAGTGATTAGACTGGCTGGTGATTAGACTGGCCAGTGATTAGACTGGCCAGTGATTAGACTGGCCAGTGATTAGACTGGCCAGTGATTAGACTGGCCGGTGATTAGACTGGCTAGTAGATAAGGATTTTGTGCCAGATTTTTAGTAACAAAGGGAATACCGCGGTCGGCCACTTTAGGTAGACTGTTACAGTAGGCAGCATGCTGATAAGTTATTTTTTGACGTTTTGCATGATTTTCGCTGTCTTCGGTTGGCATATCCCCCCCCCCAACGGCACTTCCATCTGCAACCTGTAATGGCCAGTCGGAATACCCATGCTGGCATCAGGGTCTTATTGCATGGGTAGGCGCTGTGGCATTGGGGTCTTATTACAGGGGTAGGCATGCTGGCATCAGGGTCTTATTACATGGGTAGGCGCACTGGCATCGGGGTCTTATTACACTGGTAGGCGCACTGGCATCGGGGTCTTATTACATGGGTAGGCGCGCTGACATCGGGTCTTATTACACGGGTAGGCGCGCTGGCATCGGGGTCTTATTACACGGGTAGGGTTGCTGGCATCGGGGTCTTATTACACGGGTAGGCGCGCTGGCATCGGGTCTTATTACACGGGTAGGCTTGCTGGCATCGGGGTCTTATTACACGGGTAGGCGCGCTGGCATCGGGTCTTATTACACGGGTAGGCTTGCTGGCATCGGGGTCTTATTACACGGGTAGGCTTGCTGGCATCGGGGTCTTATTACACGGGTAGGCGCGCTGGCATCGGGGTCTTATTACACAGGTAGGCGCGCTGGCATCGGGGTCTTATTACACGGGTAGGTGCGCTGGCATCGGGGCCTTATTACACGGGTAGGTGCGCTGGCATCGGGGTCTTATTACACGGGTAGGCGCGCTGGCATCAGGTCTTATTACACGGGTAGGCGCGCTGGCATCAGGTCTTATTACACGGGTAGGCGCGCTGGCATCAGGTCTTTATTACACGGGTAGGCGTGCTGGCATCGGGGTCTTATTACACTGGTAGGCGCGCTGGCTTCGGGGTCTTATTACACGGGTAGGCGCGCTGGCATCGGGGTCTTTATTACACGGGTAGGCGTGCTGGCATCGGGGTCTTATTACACGAGTAGGCGCACTGGCATCGGGGTCTTATTACACCGGTAGGCGCGCTGGCATCGGGGTCTTATTACACGGGTAGGCGCGCTGGCATCGGGGTCTTATTACACGGGTAAGCGCGCTGTTCGGAGACAATGGGAAAACCAGTGGGCAAGGCTTCACAGATACAGAAAATAGCACAGAATTTACTAGTAGAAGTTGCCTATTTATTATGTAGACACACGTTTGGAAATGACATAAGTAGATGGCCCAAGCCCTCCACAAAGCTTTTCATCCTGGAGGGCACCGGCTTTACCAATGTGACCCTCTGACATATGGGAGCATCATTATAATAGGGTACTGCCATTACATGCCAGCTAGTCCGTGTCCAGTTACTGCTTTCTCTGTGACGGGGTGTACATATTTGCGTGAATGTAATGTGGATAATGACTGTATACGCCATCTTGTGCTTCAGGTCTGGAGGCAGATGCGGCACATGGGGGTAAAGCCGGATGTAATCACCTATAACCTGCTTCTTTGTGCCCCCCGAGACTGTGGGATTGGAGACACCGCTGACGCTCTACATTTACTCACGCACTCTAAGGAACTGGCAGCCCTGACTTTAAGTGCAGGCAAAGAGAAGCAAGACAGGAAAAGCCAGCAAGTGAAGAAAGGAAAGGATAGTCCTGGAGAGGTGGGCAGCCCATGCTCCTGGGCCATTCCTCAATTCCAAGTGGCAACTATGGCACAGCTGAGGACTTGGCAGGCTCACAGGCACTGGTCGTGGTGAGTACGGCTGACCATTTTCCCAGCGTGCCCTCTTTTGATGCCAGTAATGTGCCAAACCTCCTGGACCTGTCTGTAAATACGGGAAAAATTGTGTCACTTGCAAATGTCAATACCCCATCTGACCGATTGGCAGTGATTGGCGACTTAGGGGGCGTTCTTCAGAAGATGAAAGAAGACAACGTCTGTCCTACAATAAAGACCTTCACCCTCCTAGCGGCAGTCATGAGAGCAGAAGTGGGGTCAGAATCTGCCGTCCGGGCCACTATGGACGCCTACGGAGTACAGCCAGATCTCACCTTTTTTAACACTTTGGTGTTGAAGAGGAGTAAAACTCTGAAGCTGCAGTCGGCTTTGGTAAGGGAATGGTTTTTATTTTATCATTTAAATGTTAAAAAGCCATCATAAAATAATTAACACGGCTTGTGAGAAGATCCACGCTATCTGACAGTAAAGAGGCTGAGGTACAGTAGGTGAATGATGTTACCGCATTGTGGGATTATATTTGCTGCATGAAATCATTTGTAAAGCGTGTGACAGATCTGCCTGACTTTTTATATATATTTTTTTCTTAAAAGTGAATACCTTTTTTTTTTTTACTATTGCTTAATAACGATCCAAAGCAAATGGTTCTGTGTGACCCACTACTACTCAGATAGCGTTAGCCCTCCCTGGGAAAGGTGTACTTGGACGATGGGCCGGTGGAAGAGGGGGATGCAGTCCCGGCCTTGACCCGGTCTGTGCCCAGGGCGCACACATTAAAAATATGGGCTAGCAGATGAGTGGTTATTTGTCGACTACGCCACCTGTGGTTCCCGGTGATTACCACCAGCGCTGCGGCAGTCCTCTGAGGCGGGTGTCGTGGCAGCTCAGCTGGTACTACTCCCCACAGGCGGAGCAGGGCCTCAGGGCAGAGAGAGAGGAAAGTCTGGAGGTTGGTGGTGTGTGTGCGGTGCCGCGCAGGACAGGATAACGGAGGCAAGGGGTGAAGTCTTCCAAGCTTTACTCACGTTGTTTCAGTAGTAAGCACAAAGCTTCTCCTTGCTCCTCACGGCGCGCTGCGACCACCAGGAAGGGGTTCAGCACACTCCGGGTAGTTTAGGTGCACTTAACGAGACCCCTGGACCAGAATGTTCCTCTCCTTGGTGAGTTCTCCCATTAAGTCTCCTCCTGACTGTGTGTGTGGTATGAACTTGGTGAAAGGCCGGTTCCCGCTGCATCAGCGCAGTTTAAGAGATACGGGTGGCCTACGCCGCTCCGTCCATATCCCCCTTAGGGATCCAGAAGGCCTCTGGGCTTTTCCGACTGAGACGTGAAGTAACAGAGTCAGATATCGGGGGCCGGTACCCCTCTTGCAGCAGGAATCCCTCTGACTAGGCCAGAGTAAGAAGTACAGGTGGCGTATGCTGCTCCGTCCGTATCCCCTGGGATCCTTTTGCCTGTGGAGCTTTACTCCTCCGCTCCCCTCCAGGCCTTCTTAGGTAGGGACCTTGACCGGGTAGAGACAGCGGTTAACTCTAACCCATTTCTCACCTCAAGCCCAGAGTACGAGGACCGTGTATCTTCAACAAGCTGCAGGTTCCAGCAGAAAGCCACTATCAGCGATAAAGATCACAATCAAAGACTTTGAACCTAAGATGGCCGTGTATTAAATATGTATCAGTAAGTGTAACCTAAAAGTGTGTCCTCCACCCTCACCCACTACATGGTTTCCCCTATCTTTGGTCGTCCCCCCATCTCCTCTATCCCGGCTGGTTTTGCACCCTGGTGCATATAAGCCCCCCACAGGACAGGAGTGGTGTAGTGTTGAGTGCTGAGGCTGGGTCCCGTGTGGTGCTCCATCCTTACCTCGGAGAGGAGATACCACACCTCGATCTGAGGTGCAGTACCCCTGTGGCGACTGAACCCTCAGGGACGCCACAGTTCCAACTGATTCATATAGAAACTACACTTTTAGATATCTGCCTAATTGTTTCTAAGCATGGCTTTGAAAGAAGGGGCATGGCTTTGAATTAAGGGGCATGGCTCTGAAGGAAGGGGCATTGCTTTGAAAGAAGGGGCATTGCTTTGAAAGAAGGGGCATGGCTTTGAAGAAGGGGCATGGCTCTGAAGGAAGGGGCATTGCTTTGAAAGAAGGGGCATTGCTTTGAAAGAAGGGGCATGGCTTTGAAAGATGGGGCATGGCTTTGACAGAAGGGACATTGCTTTGAAAGAAGGGGCATGGCTTTGAAGAAGGGGCATGGCTTTGAAAGAAGGGGCATGGCTGTGAAAGAAGGGGCATGGCTTTGAAAGATGGGGCATGGCTTTGACAGAAGGGGCATGGCTCTGAAGGAAGGGGCATTGCTTTGAAAGAATGGGCATTGCTTTGAAAGAAGGGGCATGGCTTTGAGGAAGGGGCATTTCTTTGAAAGAAGGGGCATAGTTTTGAAAGATAGGGCATGGCTTTGACAGAAGGGGCATGGCTTTGACAGAAGGGGCATGGCTTTAAATACAACAGCATGCACTAAATTGCTTGAAAATTGGGGGGCAAAAAAAGTGATGCAAGGCAAGCCAGCAAAAGAGTCTAAAGTATGACAAATTTTCTCATTTACATGTCCATATTTAACCACGTACATGGAAAAAATGTCCCTGGTGTCAGCAGTGTTTGTTCCGTGTGTCATCAGTGTTTGGTCTGTGTGTCCGTTTTTCCCATCAATGTTTGACGGATGGATAAATAAATCCTTGAATTACAGAGCTTCTCCTATTCTTTGCCATCCGGGTGCTGAATGTTTTTGCACAGACCCATAGACTTGTATCGGCTCTTTTCATCTGTGATATCGGAAAAAGACAGACAGACGGACATGTGAATAGCACCATAGATTATACTGGGTATGTGATGTATCCATGAAAAAAGGGATAAACCTCCACGTGCAACATGATGTGTGAATGAGGCCTTTTGCTTTTTCTGGCCGCACCATCAAGAAAGATTTCCTCCATTTGTGTTTTTGGTCGGTGTGATGTCCATGTCACCCAGTGTAATATTCCACATGAATGGATTGACCACCAGACTGTGGGGGAATAATGGCTACAGGCGCTTATCTCATCCATCCGTTTTTTTAATGAGATATAACCGTAGATTTCAAAGGCTGCACAACAATCAGACACAATCCGTGTGGCAGGTATGTTTTACCGGACGCACTGCATAGATTACATAGGAAAGTGTGTCTGGCCTTCTATTAGGTTTTTTTTTAGTTATGGATGACAAATGGACGCTGGACGGATCAAAAATGGCCTTTTTTTCCCCTGAACACAAAGCATTGTGCTTGTGTGAATTTGCGCTTCGGCAGGGAATTGTGCCCTGAGCCTATATGAAGGCGTTTTGTGCGCTGCCGCCAAAATGCAACATTCAGTTGGACGCAGCAATATTTTATGTGTGAATACTGTTTAATACAGATTTTAGCATTTCCCTTTTTCTGAAAATGCGTCGGGCCTCATGCAGAAACAAACTTTTTGTCGAAACGGACAGTGATACCCATAACAACCAATCAGAGCTCTTCTTTTATTGCCCTGGTAAAATGAAACGTGGCATCTGGTTGGCTGTCATGGAGAACACTGACACATTCTGAAACTTAGTGCAGATTCTTCCACACTTCATGCCACACGTACAGTGTAAAAACTGATCGTCTGAATGGTCTCTTTACAGCAGCTGTTGCCTATGATGGCACAGAGAGGCATTGCACCAAACATCCATACCTTTTGCAATCTCGCTAGGGCATGCCTTAAAGAAAAAGATGGTTTACAGCTCCTGGAAGACATGGCGGTAATGACATTGCTACTTTGCATAGTTTATTTAGTGTCTTTTTTTTTTTTACTCTAAGGCTATGTGCACACGATGCAGAAATGAAGCAGAAAATTTCTGCATCATTTCTGCATCTCCCTGGCAGAAAAAATGCATGCAGATTGTGCATTCGTTTTTCCTGCAGAATACATGCGGATCCACATGCAGATTCACATACGTTTCCGCATGCAGATTGACAAGCGCTTTCCAGGCGATTTTAGCATCACCTGGAAAGTGCTTGACAACTAGGTCACAGTATATAAATCCATGCAAACAGCATGGATTTATATAGTGTGACCCGAGAGAGTGTATATACTTACTTCCGATGGCCCGCGCTGTCCTGCTTTACACTCCGTTCTCCCGGCAACTTTGAATTGAAAGACCTGCCGACGTCAGCGTCACGTGACCCGTCACATGACTCTGACGTCACCGCAGGTCCTACAACTCACTGCAAGTGCCGGGAAGCAAGCAGGAGCGCTGCGCGGGCCGACAGATGGTAAGTATATATATATTTTTTATTTTATTCTTGTTTTACAGCTTTTTTAATGGTACCTGGGTGTGGAGGAGACTCTCCTCTCCTCCACACCCGGGTACCATCCGCACATTAGAACGCACCAATTACGCAAGTGACGCGCCCCTGGGCCTGTGTCGTGCGGCATCGCGCGCACGGGGGCTTACCCGGAGCCGGATCAGATGGGGGTAGTAGTCTCATGGCGGTGACCCGGTCCGTGCCCAGGGAGTCAAACTGAGTGGCAGTATTTAGCAGTAGATGTTAGAATGTTCGACTACGCCACCCGTGGATTGCGGTTACGAAACCGCCGCTGCACGGCAGACCGCTGAGGCCGGTGTTGTTTGTGCAGCTGAGAATGAGATGACTCCCCACGGGAGGAGTATGGCCTCAGGGCAGATATGCTAGAGATGATGATGGGAGTGATGGTGCGGGCGTCCCAGTGCCGATGGTGCAGGTGTGACGACGGAACACGGAGGCGGGAAGTGCAGTATCAAAAGCTTTACTCACAGTTCTTTATCAGGTCCTTGTGCACAGTAGGACCACCCGAGTCATGCTTCGTCCACCAGGTCAGGGACTCGGCCAACTCCCAGGCAATTCCAGAGCGTGGTCCAGAGCTCCCCTCTCTTCCTTCCTACTGGCCGTCCCCACCAGGGACCCACCTTTGTCCGGCTTCCTCGGGCCTTATGGGGGTAAAACCTCTCTCCGGTTTCCCTGACCCTATGTGGCGTGCCTTCCTGGTGGATGTGGTGAGGGGTCGTGCCAAAACTTGACCACGACCTCCGGTTCCTGGCTAAGGATAATTGGCCTCCACCAGTTTGGGATCCGGTACCCTTCTCTGCCAACCCTTCACCCGTTTTGGTTCTCTCGTGGGATCTCAGGGTTCCCTCTATGCTTGCGTCTCTGGGCCTTTCTCTGTGTTCCTCTTCTTCCTTCTCTCTCTCTCTCTCGGCTTCAGGCCTGGCTCTGGAGCTGGGCCCAGACGGAGCCACAGCTCCCTGTCAGCCCTCTCTGGCTGAGCTCCTCTCACAACTCCTCCAGGCTGAACTGAACCCTGTCTTAAGATGGTGCCCACCTTATATACTCCCTCTGACACCCGAGCCCAGGTGACTAGCACCCAATGGGCTCCTACCTATGCCCAGAGTCCCTCCCCTATCTGCTCCTACACCACTAGGATGTTCCTCCCCACTCCAGCCAGGGACAGACGCTGTCGTACCTGCACATCTACCTGGTGGGAGTACCGTTGTTCTGTCCCCCGGAAATGGGGTGAGTGTAGTGCATGCAGCTATCTGATCTCTGTTCCACACTCCATCCTTACCCGGGAGTGGAATACCACACCTCTGGTTTGAGGTGCAATACCCCTGTAGCAGCCGAGTCCTCGGGGTGCTACATTCCCCCCCGGTAAACCACAGCACGTCCTCGGGCTGGAAAAGAGCAAAACATAATAAAACATACAAAATTTTAAAATATACACTAACATATAAAACATTAACTAAACTCATCCCTTTATGGGAGTTACTTTTCTCTTAGAACGTTACAGGTATAAACATTACGAAAACATTATTATTTTAGCAGCGTAAACTTGCAATATAAAACTTTTTCCATATAAAACGTTCTTGATCCTCTGGCCACGGTGCAACTTGTGACCAGGTAAGGTGCAACAGTCACTAGAGAAAAACAGTTTCTTATAAAACCAGAAGGGGACGCTTAAGGAAGCGCAACTATTTACAGGGTATGGCCGCTCTCAGTCCTCGGCCAGTGGTAACAGGGGAATGGCTGCTCACAGTCCTCAGCCTGGTAAGGGATTAGGGGCACACAGGTAACAGTTCTTTAATAGTTCCATACTAGTCCCAACGGCGACCACACTCCGATTAGCAGCAACTTAGGTACCCCGACGGGTAACTATATACAGTTCTTTGTTCATGCTACTTCCCTTCAGTAGCTATGTCCTCTCTGTGCTCCCTCCTGAGGGTAGTCTTCAGACCCGTCCGGGTCCTCTTGGCTTTCCTCGTACTGCAGCTCCTCCTCGGTTAACCGGTGTACGTGAAGGGCGTACGGTCCCTTGGCACACTGGTGCCGGGTGAAGGTGACCACGTCACCCGGGTAGAGATCACGTCCACGGTGTCCCTCCGGTAGGTGGCTCTCGACATCCCTGCGGGTAACAAAGACGTCGCCGGGGGTTCGGTGATCCCGGATAAAGCCCCAGCCGTTCTCTAGTTGAAACTTTATCACAGTCCCGGTGGCGCGGGGACCGTGGGCCGTACGGGGGTTTCGTCGGGCCCGGCGTTTCTGCTCCGCGCTTTGGACCTGCAGTTGTTCCTCGCGGATCCGCCTCTCTCGCCGTTCTCTCCCAAAGACCTCCAGCTGTTGACGGCAACACTCCTCACGCTGGGCTGCGGCCGCCCGGGTCTCTTGGGTGAACCCCATGAGGTTTTCACCGGTGGGGTCCCATGCAAATTGGGCCTCTTCCAATGGGAGCGGGACAATGTTGGCGGGTGCCGGAGCCGGGATCAGAGGCTCACACAGGGGCCATTCCTTCCGGAGTCGGGGGTTTACGCACTCCGGTGGCCACACGAAGGGCTGTCCATCCGGGCAAGTATGCTGCGCAAACAGATCTTCACCCAGGGGCAGCACTGTGGAAATTGAGGACGCTGTGGGGGCAGCGGCGCCCGGAGGTACTCGTCCTTGCGTCCAGGACGTGGGCATCCTCTTTGGATCCAGGTATGGCACCTTTGGGAATGAGGGCGCTGGAGGGGCTGCGGCGCCCGGATTCCCTAGGCCTTGCGACCAGGCCGGTGGCACTGTGGAGGTAGAGGGCGCTGTGGAGACTGCGGCGCCCGGGGGTACTCGGCCCTGCGACCAGGCCGGGGGTACTTCCTCTTTTGCCGCGCTTTGGGTCAAGGGGCGTGGCGTAACAGAGGGCGCGACCGCGGCTCCTTCCGCTTGAGGCCTAGTCGGGAGCAGCGGCGGTGCAGCAACGGGCGCGGTGAGTGGAACTTCGGGCTCTGCGACGGGGAACTGGGGCAGGCTTGCGGCTACTGGGCACGGGGTGATGACGTCCCCATTACCTGCTTCCATCCCTGCGGCTCCCTCCGCGGCGTCGTCTCCGGCCTTCGTCCCTCCTGCACCATCCTCAGGGACAGACATGCTCCACGTTGCGGGTGGCGTCCTCTGCTGGCGGGTTCCAGCCTGCTGGACCATCTCTCTTCTCCACTCGGCCAGCGCTTCTTGCTGTACCCGGGCCATCTTCCGGGCCAAGGCCTCCAGCGCGGTCTGTGCACGCTCCCGATCTCTGGGGAGCTGTGCCAGGATCTCCACCAGGCCTTCTGGGGTGGCAGCCTGCAACAGGTTCCGGACCACAGGGTCGGTGCTGATCGACTCTTCCTCCATCTCCGGGTGCAATCTGTCCAGACTCCTCCAGGCCGCACCCATCTTCTCTCTTTTGTTCGGTATCCGCCCCCATTGAGGGTGGTCCCGGGGCAACTTGGTGACAGTCAGTTCCAGGGGCAGCCCCCTCACGCTGATGGACATTTCTATCATTGCAGTCTCTGCTGGCGGGGGCGGTTTCCGCTTTTGGCGCCATTCTTGGACCTGGCCCACGATGGGAGGTGGCTTCTTGCCACCCTCTGGCACGCCCATAATGGAGTCCGCTCTGCCAGGGCGGGAAATCGTCTCAGATGGCGGGAATCGTCTCCTTATGGCGGGAAACTCCGTGGATGGCGGGAAAAGGCTGCAGATGGCGTGCAAACGGCGGGAAACGATCCGAGATGGCGTCCGATGGCGGGAACCCTCCGGAATTGGCGGGAGACTCCTTTTTGAGGTAAATGTGAACTTTTCTTCAGGCACGCAGTACCCGGTGGTTGCGGGCACGTAATCCTGCCGACTACGCCAAAGTTGACGCGCCCCTGGGCCTGTGTCGTGCGGCATCGCGCGCACGGGGGCTTACCCGGAGCCGGATCAGATGGGGGTAGTAGTCTCGTGGCGGTGACCCGGTCCGTGCCCAGGGAGTCAAACTGAGTGGCAGTATTTAGCAGTAGATGTTAGAATGTTCGACTACGCCACCCGTGGATTGCGGTTACGAAACCGCCGCTGCACGGCAGACCGCTGAGGCCGGTGTTGTTTGTGCAGCTGAGAATGAGATGACTCCCCACGGGAGGAGTATGGCCTCAGGGCAGATATGCTAGAGATGATGATGGGAGTGATGGTGCGGGCGTCCCAGTGCCGATGGTGCAGGTGTGACGACGGAACACGGAGGCGGGAAGTGCAGTTTCAAAAGCTTTACTCACAGTTCTTTATCAGGTCCTTGTGCACAGTAGGACCACCCGAGTCATGCTGCGTCCACCAGGTCAGGGACTCGGCCAACTCCCAGGCAATTCCAGAGCGTGGTCCAGAGCTCCCCTCTCTTCCTTCCTACTGGCCGTCCCCACCAGGGACCCACCTTTGTCCGGCTTCCTCGGGCCTATATGGGGGTAAAACCTCTCTCCGGTTTCCCTGACCCTATGTGGCGTGCCTTCCTGGTGGATGTGGTGAGGGGTCGTGCCAAAACTTGACCACGACCTCCGGTTCCTGGCTAAGGATAATTGGCCTCCACCAGTTTGGGATCCGGTACCCTTCTCTGCCAACCCTTCACCCGTTTTGGTTCTCTCGTGGGATCTCAGGGTTCCCTCTATGCTTGCGTCTCTGGGCCTTTCTCTGTGTTCCTCTTCTTCCTTCTCTCTCTCTCTCTCGGCTTCAGGCCTGGCTCTGGAGCTGGGCCCAGACGGAGCCACAGCTCCCTGTCAGCCCTCTCTGGCTGAGCTCCTCTCACAACTCCTCCAGGCTGAACTGAACCCTGTCTTAAGATGGTGCCCACCTTATATACTCCCTCTGACACCCGAGCCCAGGTGACTAGCACCCAATGGGCTCCTACCTATGCCCAGAGTCCCTCCCCTATCTGCTCCTACACCACTAGGATGTTCCTCCCCACTCCAGCCAGGGACAGACGCTGTCGTACCTGCACATCTACCTGGTGGGAGTACCGTTGTTCTGTCCCCCGGAAATGGGGTGAGTGTAGTGCATGCAGCTATCTGAGCTCTGTTCCACACTCCATCCTTACCCGGGAGTGGAATACCACACCTCTGGTTTGAGGTGCAATACCCCTGTAGCAGCCGAGTCCTCGGGGTGCTACACAAGTACAGATGCAGTCTTGCGGTATTGGCGCGTTCTAATGCAAGTCAATGGCGGCGAAAACGCCGCGTTTACGCAAGATTAAATGACATGCTGCGGATTTTTGAGCGCAGCGTTTACGCTGCGGAAAAATCCGCATCATGGGCACAGCACATGCGGATTTCCATTGGGGAACATTGCTTCCCTTCTACCATGCGTTTTTCATGCGTTTCCGTGGCGTTTACGCAACTGCAAAAACGCCGCGGAAACGCATGAAATACGCATCGTGTGAACTCAGCCTTACTTGATAAAGTCTAGAAAATAAGTAAATAAAGTAATTTTCAATAAACATTATATTTTATTTTCCATTCACATCTTTTCCTCTTTTCCCTTCCCAGTCTATACTCGATATAATTATGGTGGTGTACACCAGTGAATGGTAGTCTAATGAGATATGATCCTCTTTTCTTTCTCTTTCTCATTCACGCTTAAACCTTCATTATGCTTACATACGCCCTTAGTTTCTTGGCACCACTAAACCTTACTCTCCTTTGCTGTCCTCAAACCCCAGCACCCTCTAACCAAATAATCATCTCTCCTTCCCTCTTACCTCCCCACCTGACCTCATCTGCAGACCTGCTCCTCAAACTCAGAGCTATCCTACCAAAACATAAAACAAGCCGGACACTCTCCTTCTCCCACCTGCTCTCCCTTTCTCTGCTTCTCCTCACTGCTGGCGACAGTCCTATCCAGTCCTATCCTGGACCCAAACAGCTCACACCTCCCACCAATACCCCCTCCTATTGCTTCCAACCAACTGCAAACTACAGCAACCTCTCCTACGTAAAACCCGTGCCGCTGATGACCACCCACCCTGCTCCCTCTCTTTGGAGCACTCTGGAACGCCTGCTATGTCTGCAACAAGCTCCATTTTGTCCACGACCTCTTTACCTCTCGTCATCTCTTTTTCCTGGGCATCACAGAGACATGGTTGACACCCTCCGACACTGCCTCCCCTGCTGCGCTGTGTTACGGTGGCCACCACTTCACACACACGCTCACTCCTCGCCCTGGTAACAGACATGGTGAAGGAGTGGGTCTTCTCCTTTCTACCAACTGCTCCTTTAGCCCTATCCCACCTCTACCCTCCCTTACTCTCCCTTCTTTTGAAGTCCACTCTGTCCTCATCTACTCTCCTTCCAAGTAGCTGTCATATACCGACCTCCAGGCCCAGTCACTGCCTTTATTGACCAATTCTCCACCTGGCTTCTTTACTTTCTCTCTGCTGACGTTGCACAATCATCATGGGCGATTTCAACATCCCCACTGACACTCGCCAGTCAACAGCATCCAAATTCCTGTCACTTACTTCATCCTTTGGACTTACTCAGTGGTCCTCCTCAGCCACCCACACAGACCGACACATACTAGACCTCATCTTCTTCACCCAACTCTGCTCCCTATCTAACCTTACAACCTCCCCCCTACCCCTATCCTCCTCACCTGTCACACATGTCCAGCAACTAGCACACCCCCTCAGAAACCTTGCATATCTAGACACTCACACACTCTCTGACTCTGTTCTACCACTGACATCTTTACTCCACGACACTGACAGCACCACTGCTTTCTACAATACCACTCTCGCATCAGCTATTGACTCGGTCGCCCCTCTTGTGCATGGCAGAGCGCGACGAGTCAATAGGCAACCCTGGCACAACACCCTCACTAAACCGCTTCAGCAAGCGTCCAGGGTTGCGGAAGGGCGTTGGAGGAAAACACATTCGCAAGATGTCTTCACTGCATTCAAACAACAACATTCGCATTCAAATCAACCCTCGCCTCTGTTAAGCTGGCCTACTTCACAACCGTCATATCTTTCTTATCCTACAACCCCAAACCGTTATTCAACACTTTTAACTCTCTCCTCCACCCACCACTGCCCCCTCCAAACTCCGTCATCCCTGCTGAGGAGTTTGCCACACAATTCAAAAACAAGATTGACCAAACACGGCAAATCTTTACTGTCCGACCACCACAACCCCTTTGTTTCCCAGACCATTGCTCTTCCCCCATAACCTCCCTTTCCAACATCATGGAAGGAGAACTCACTCGTCTCCTTTCCAAATTACACCTCACCACTTGTGCACTCAACCCCATCCCCCCCAACCTCACCCCCACACTCATCCCATCCCTAACCCATCTTTTCAACCTATCACTAACTTCTGGTACCTTCCCCTCTGCCTTCAAACATGCCACAATCACTCCCATCCTCAAAAAGCCATCCCTCAACCCAACCGCCTTGTCCAGCTACCGACCCATATCGCTTCTCCCATTTGCCTCCAAACTCCTTGAGCAACACGTTCACGCTGAACTTTCCTCTCACTTTTCATCTATCTCTCTCTTCAATAACCAACAATCTGGTTTCCGCCCCCACCATTCCACCAAAACTGCCCTTACCAAAATTACTAATGACTTACTTACCAACAAAGTTAACAGACAATTCACTGTACTCCTTCTTGACCTGTCCTCTGCCTTCGACACAGTTGACCACTGCCTCCTACTGCAGATCCTGTCTTCCTTTGGAGTCAAAGACCCTGCCCTATCCTGGATCTCCTCATACCTTTCCAACCGCACATTTAGCCCCCCTCCCACACTACCTCCTCATCCCGACACCTCTCTGTTGGAGTCCCTCAAGGTTCTGTCCTAGGACTAGGACCCCTACTCTTCTCAATCTATACCCTTGGCCTGGGACAGCTCATAAAATCCCATGGCTTCCAGTCATGAAGAGCATGGTCAGTCATCCTCTTGGTGAGGACACAGAAGTCTTGCCTGTCAGCAATCTGGCACGCATGGCTGAGTTTATGTTACGCAGCCTTTCCCGTGATCCTTGCATTGTCCAAACTTTGGGTGACAGTCCTTACTGGTTGGTGACACTTCTAGACCCACGCTACAAGGAGAACTTTCTGTCTCTTATTCCCTTGCAGGACAGGCCTCTAAAATGGTGCCGTACGAGAAGGCTTTTGTTGCGGAATTATTTAAAAAATTCCCATCTGAAAATGCTGGCGACAGAGGTCACAGTTCGTTGAACAACCAAGGAGTACAGGCGAGAGAGACACAAATTCAATCCAGCAGAGGCAGGGGAACACTGTCAAAGTTCTGGGACAGTTTTCTCAGACCCTCCCATCGCACAGGTCCTGAGGCGCGGGGTACTCTCCCAAAGAGGGGAAAGTTTCGGAAGATGGTGAGGGAGTACCTTGCCAACTGTGCCAACGTAGTCCTTGATTCCTCTGTGCCTTATAATTATTGAGTATCCAAGCTGTACACGTGGCATGAACTGGCTCTCTACACCTTGGAGGTCCTGGCCTGCCCTGCCGCTGTCAACTGAAAATGCTGACAGGCTGACTCATACAAAAATGATCAAAGGCTGGTTTGGGCCAGACTTCTCAACACCACTGAATGATAGCAGCGTAACATAAACTCAAATACAGTGTCTTTTTTTTGGGAGGTCTAACTGTATTCCCATGCACCTCTGTCTTCACACCCAGACATGGGTATACGCTTCCTGATTTTGTCTATTTGCTCTTGTCCTCCTCCTTCTCCTCATCCTTCACATCCTCCTCCATATCACTACCATATCTACCATATCACCATATCTACTTCTCTTGCAAGGGGCATTGGAGTTTCTCCAAATTTTTGGCAGCCGTTGCATTCACTGCATAGGCAAAGAGTATGGGAGACCCACTTCCTAATAATGGGAACATTGTTTTCAGGAGGCCCTCCGACCTCTACGTCTCTTGCAAGGGGCATTGGAGTGCCCCCAAATTTTTGGCAGCCGTTGCATTCACTGCATAGGCAAACAGTATGGGAGACCCACTTCCTAAATATGGGAACATTGTTTTCAGGAGGCCCTCCAACCTCTACATCTCTTGCAAGGGGCATTGGAGTGCCTCGTAATTTTTGGCAGCCATTGCATTCACTGCATACGCAAATAGTATTGGAGACCAACTCCTTTTTAAGGGGAGCATGTCGTACTCATTACTGTAGCCCAGCTCCATGTGTCTTTAAATTGTTAATAGGGTTTTTTCTAAATTTTGGCAGCCGTTGGACTCACTGCATACCCTATAACTGGATAGGAGACCCTCTCCTTTCTAATGGGAACATGTTGTTACTGTGCCCAGCTCTATGTGTCTTTAAATTGTTAGTGGGGTTTTTCCTAAATTTTTACAGCTATTGGGCTCACTGCATACCCTATAACTGTATAGCAGATCCTTATCCTTTATAGTGGGAACATGTCATTACTGTGGCCCAGCTCTATGTGTCTTTAAATTGTTAGTGGGGTTTTTCCCAAATTTTGGCAGCCCTTGCAGTCACAGCATGGGCATTACCACTATAGGAGACCCACTCCTTTATAATGGGAATATTTTTTTTTACTGAGACCCTCCTCTATGTCTCTTCAAAGAGGTATTGGGTTGCGTCCAAATTTTTGGCAGCCCTTGCAGTCACTGCATATGCAATAACAGTATAGGAGACCCACTCTTTAATAATGGGAACAACAAAGCATAGCCGACTGCTGGCCCTTTAAGAATAGTAAGGCAGTAAAAATAGTGTTTGTGACTTTCACAATCCCTCCTTCATAAATGAAACAGGATGTGTCTGATGATGTTTCACACACCACATGGCCAGATAAGGTTGTAAAATGTTAAAATGCCATTTCCCGGTGAATACATTTGTCACGGTTGAAAGCAATGCAAAAATGCATCAAAAACGCTATGTGTGAACATAGCCCAAGGTGTGAAGGAGCATTTTTGTTTTTGGTTATTTATTTTGCCTTGTATACAATTCATTACCCTGGAAAGGATGTTCCTTAACATAATTCCCAGGAAAATCTATTTTAGTTTAGTTTTTGTATGTTTTATTGTGAGTCTGTAAAAGTGGCGTAATACCTCTGACAACATTGTTGACATCATTGACCTGGGAGTCAGAAATGCTTCCAGGAGTCTTCCCCATGCTGTTCCCCTGTCATTTGAGTTCTGTTCCCATCGATTTGGGCAATTTTTAGGCCCTCTGCAGACCGCCGGGGGGGGGGGGGGCGCTGAAAGAATGCTGGAGTTTCCCATAGATTTACATTGGGCTCGTTACTTGGACCGAGCAGCCGAGTATTCCAATACCATTTTTATTTCCATTCAACTTTTTGATCGTGTTTTATTCCACTCTTTGTTTGGTGGTAAGATGAAAAAGAATAGTTTTTTTTTCAATGTTCACTGAAGGCGTTAAGTAGTGTGACCGTTTTATAGGCCGTGGAAGTGATGATAACAAATATGTGGACCTTTTTGGTTTATTTTAGTTTTTGTATGAATTTACCCATTTATTGATATAACATTATTTTCATTTTCTTTTCAGTTTATTTTTTGTTTAGGTTTTTTTTTTTAAATATTTTTTCACATTCTTTTTTTTACTTTTTCATTTAGTCCCTCTATGGGACTAGCTTTTATTAGTATAATCACTGTTATAAAGCATTGCAATGAATTCTACCTGTCAGTGTTACAGTGATAGCAGCCTCTGAGACCATGCTCCTAGCTTGGTCTAAGCAGGCCACCGTCGCTGGGATACCTGGAGGCTCGGGTTGTCATGACAACAGGATCACTGACTAAGGGCATAACCAGAAACGCGTTGAGATTGCATCTCCGCTATCATGGACTTTTATATATTTTAATATTTTGCACCAATAAAGTGAGAATTATTTTTTATTGGAGACTTTCCCCACTTTCTCCTTATGTACACTGGCCGAGAGTCACGGCATTGTGGGTCTGAGCCCAGAAGATATGAGCAGCAGGATGGATTAAATGCATGGTGAGGCATATATTGTTTTTTTGTAAAGTATTGTCCAATCAGTCAGTAAGGATTTAGGGCCCTTTTACATGGCGATATTTTGCATCAGTATTTGTTAACAGACGCCAGGAGAGGATCCAAAACACAGAAGAGGTGAGAGTGGTACAGTTATTATTTTTCTCTGTGTTTGTTCCCCTCTGGTTTTTAGCTTACAAATACTAATGTAAATTACTGCCCAAAATGCTCACTGTGTGAATGAGGCGAGGAAGCTGCTTGTAATCCTGTAATATAAGTCCTTATTCTGAGGATGAGCGCTCACTTGCAGGTGCTGTGCTGTAATGCTTATCTTCTCTGCTCCATCATACTCCCCAGAGCAGGGGCGACCCCTGGGGCAAAACTGCAGCCGGCAGATGTCAGACGTGTCACTCAGTGATATGTGATGGAGCCCGACTCCCAAACAAAATCAGACAGAAGCATACAAAATAAATACATGAAGCATTGCAATTAGGTGTCAAACGTTTTCAACTTTATTTAAATTTACATGACACTGAACCATCACCTATCAGGATAAAGAAGATTCTGTGTAGCCTCTGTTCCTATAGACCATCTTGCTTGCAGCCTTCTCCATTGAAGACTACGGAAATTACAGGAATAGATGAGTAATCTGCTTATACTGCTGTAATACAATTCTTTTATCCAATGATGAGAGCATGCGTCCAGGAGTTGTGCTGTAATGTTTGTCTCCTCTTCACCATCATCATCGGAGCAGGGGCGACCCCTGGGGCAAAATGTGCTTACTGGGTTCTGTGCAGCCGGCAGATGTCCAGCCGTATGTGATAGACCCCGACCCCCAAACAAAATTAATCAGACAGAAGCACACAAAATAAATACACGAAGCATTGCAATTAGGTGTCAAATGGTCAAAATTTTATTTAAATTTACATGACACCGAAAATAGCACAACCCCCGACTCACGAAGAGTCACCCTCCAGCACTCAGGAGAGGAAAACCCCCTGTGGAGGAAACCTCTATGGAACCATGGATGGAGGGCTGCCCTTCCATTGGGCTTAGAGAGTTAATGCCAATATATAACAGATGTAACTGCAGAATTGTACAATTTGTACATTTTACCAGATTTACAGAGAATGACATAACAAATACAGACTATAAATGTGATAAAGCAGATGTGGGAGAGATCTGGCTGCGATATCTGTCACCACATTGATTGATGGAGCGAATTTGGTTGATCTGATTGGCCAGGTGGATGTATAATTTCTCCCTTACAGATCCAGGTCCGCCTCTCAAAAAATTGGACATTTGGTTACAGTTCGTTATGCCTAATCCCTAATAGGATAAATAATCCCTCCCAATTTATCACCCATTAGAGTCATAGATCAGTCCATGAACTCCCAAAGGAGAGCTGCTCTATATAGAGGGTAACAGAAGGGGATCCTGGTCTAGGGACCCCCCTTTGTTACCTTCCCATGCCCTAGGGGTGTCTAAAGCAGACAACCCCTTTCCCTGCTAGAACCTCCAAATTACACCAAGTTTGGCACATTACGTGGGTGGTCAAGCTCAAGGTCCTCAGGCGCATCAGTAATGGCGCTGATCGTGGCAGCGCGGAATTCTTTTATGGAATCTTCTTTATGACACTGGTTTATGACCTCATAACAGTTGTCATGGTGACTACAGGGTCTATTACTGATGCAGGGCACAAGTATTAACCCTTTCATCATTGGTAATTTGCTATTGTTATAGAGGCAGATAACTGCACTTGTTACCAAGCAGGGGCCTTATCATTATGGCTTCCCTTAGGCACCATAAGAAATACAGATTACAAATTAAATGTGCAAGTTTGTCATGAGTGTTTTGCACTTTCTAGATCCAGAGATTGGGTTTATTACTAGCACTTTACAAAGAAAAAAAAAAAAGAGGAAATTACTTGTAAAATAATATTATTGGGAATTGCATTTCAAGCATTTTCCTAATGTGCATTCTACATAGTTACATAGATTGAAAAAAGTAGGGGTGGACATTAACAGCTTGGGGCCCAAGTGCAAGAAATGTGTCCGAGCCCCCATCTTTTTATGGCGACAAAGCTACAGATATATATATATATATATATATATATATATATATACACACAGTGGGGGAAATAAATATTTGATCCCCTGCTGTTTTTCTAAGTTTGGCCACTGACAAAGACATGAACAGTCTATAATTTTAAGGGTAATTTTAACATTGAGAGATAGAATATCCCTGCCCAAAAGAATCAAGAAAATCACATTGTATAAATTAGATAATTTTTTTTGCATTTTGCAGTGAGAAATAAGTATTTCATCCCCTACAAACCATTATGAGTTCTGGCTGCTACAGACCAGTTAGACGTTCCTAATCAACTCGTTACCTGCAGTAAAGACAGCTGTCTTACATAGTCACCTGTATAAAAGACTCTTGTCCACAGACTCCATTAATCAGTCAGACTCTAACCTCTACCACATGGGCAAGACCAAAGAGCTTTCTAAGGATGTCGGGGACCAGATCTTAGACCTGCACAAAGCTGGAATGGGCTACAAAACCATAAGTAAAACTCTGGGTGAGAAGGAGACAACTGTTGGTGCAATTGTAAGAAAATTAAAGAAATACAAAATGACTGTCAATCGACATTGATCTGGGGCACCATGCAAAATCTCACCTCGTGGGGTATCCTTGATCATGAGGAAGGTGAGAGATCAGCCTAAAACTACAGGGGGGAACTTGCTAATGATCTCCAGGCAGCTGGGACCACAGTCACCAAGCAAACCATTGGTAACACATTACGCTTTAAAGGTTAAAATCCTGCAGTGCCCGCAAGGTCCCCCTGCTCAAGAAGGCACATGTGCAGGCCCATCTGAAGTTTGGCAATGAATACCTGGATGATTCTGTGAGTTATTGGGAGAAGGTGCTGTGGTCAGATGAGACAAAAATTGAGCTCTTTAGCATTAACTCAATTGGCCGTGTTTGGAGGAAGAAGAAGGAAGTACAACCCTAAGAACATCGTTCCAACCGTGAAGCATGGTGGGGGAAACATACTTTGGGGGTGCTTTTCTGCAAAGGGGACATGACGACTGCACCGTATTGAAGGGAAGATGGATGGCGTCATGTATCGCGAGATTTTGGCCAACAACCTCCTTCCCTCAGTAAGAGCATTGAAGATGGGTCGTGGCTAGGTCTTTGCAGCAAGGCAATGACCCAAAACATACAGCCAAAGCAACAAAGGAGTGGATCTAAAAGAACTACAGTAAGGTCATGGAGTGGCCTAGCCAGTCTCCAGACCTTAATCCCATAGAAAACTTATGGAGGGAGTTAAAGCTCCGATTTGCCAAGCAACAGCCTCAAAATCTTAATGATTTAGAGATGATCTGCAAAGAGGAGTGGACCAAAATTCCTCCCGACATGTGCACAACCCTCATCATCAGCTACAAACAACGTCTGACTGCTGTGCTGCCAACATGTGTTTTACCACCAAGTATTAAGTGTTGTTTTCCAGAGGGATCAAATACTTATTTCTCACTGCAAAATGCAAAAAAATTATCTAGTTTATACAATGTGATTTTCTTGATTTTTTTTTGGATATTCTATCTCTCAATGTTAAAATTAACCTACCCTTAAAATTATAGACTGTTCCTGTCTTTGTCAGTGGGCAAACTAAGAAAGACAGCAGGGGATCAAATAATTATTTCCCCCACTGTGTATATAATTATATATATATACAGTATGTAGATTGTATGCATCTACCTCCTTCTAGGTTGTGCCTGGATATGTACACCCACTATATACTGTGTATGTCTGCACCACTTTAGTGCAGTAAGGCGACATTACTGACCACGGAGCAGCCGTGCTCTTTAGAGCTGATGTATTTTTATTTTTGTGAATAGTTTCAGCTGCCTGAAGACCATTGCTCGCCATCTACCATGGGCATGCTGCAGATCCTCGCTAAGTTGCCATCTTACTCCCTGGCATCAGGATGGTTAATAACAGTACAACCCATGTGCAGACAGATTTGTCTGACTCCTTACCGGACTCCAGCAACCATCGGCTGTGATCCCAGCAGAGAGTACTGCGATTCAGGACTATCTCCGACCATGCCGGTGCTGGTCATAATTCACCGGTACCAGAGGAGGACAACTTTGGGACATTGTCCAAGACATACTCCTCAAGAACTGTGTTTAAGAAATAGTCTCCAGAGGTCCAGGACTTGAAATATGAAGAGGGTGAGGACATTACTGGGGCACACAACCCGCTCATAATAGGTACAGGGGAAGAAGAAACACTCCGTACTGGTACTTCCTCCAGTGTAAGGCCAAAATAAAGGAGGGCAAGGTAAGAATGTCTATATTGTTATTCTACTGGGGATCCGCAGGGGAGGGATCGCACATCACAATGCTAGTTTACAATGAAGCATACCAGACAATATATGTCCTTCTATAATATATCCTCATATAATTTCCTATTGTGGCAAATATTATGCAATTACATTGTCCTAAATGATTGTATTTGCTGATCGTAACCTTAACGGTATGATGGTAGCGTCACTGACGCGCCCCCTGGGCCTGTGTTGTGCAGGGGAACCCGGAACCGGGCCTGTTGTAGAATGCTGGGGGTTATAGTCTCCGTGTGGCGGTGACCCGGTCCGTGCCCAGGGTGGTCAAACCAGTGGCAGTTTTAATGTATAGCAAATGTCCGACTACGCCACCCGTGGATTGCGGTCAGTGGGGACCGCCGCTGCGCTGCCGACCGCTGAGGCTGATGTTGTTTGCGCAGCCGAGTATGGGATAACTCCCCACGGGAGAAGTATTGCCTCAGGGCAGCTAATGTGAGAGATGATGGGAGTGATGGTGTGAGGGTCCCAGTGCTAATGGTGCTGGTGCGGCAAGGAATCACAGAGGCGTGAGGTGCAGTTCAGGGTCTTTACTGATGGTACAAGGCAGACCCTCCCGGGAGTACTGGCTAGTATAAGGGGCCTGGTCAGTCTGCGAGCAAGCAGGAGTTCCCCTGGCCAGGTGGAGTTGTAGGCCTCCCCGTTTATCTGCACTCTTCCTGGCTACCTTGCTGTCAGCGGTTACAAGTAGCCCACGTCCCTGAGTATACCGTGTGGTGCTCACCCGTATGGCTGGTGACTTGGGGCCTTCTGTTAGCCTCCGCTCCTGGATGGCGGCGCTGGTCCCTTCTTTGTGACTGAGCCTCCGGGCTTCTATGGCCAGAGGACCTGGAATCCCCTGCCGGTTGGTTTCTGCTGCTGGGTATATATCAGTCCCCACAGCCTCGGACTCCTGTGTCCGGTTTTAGTAACTTCAGCCAGGGCGAGCTATATCTCTGCTCACAGCCCCTGGCCTTCAGCTGCTGCTCCTACAGAGCTCCTGTTCTCACTTTCCCTCTCCAGGCTCTGACTGCTCTGCTTGTTCTGCAGGCTCTGTCTCTAGCTTCACTCACTAATCCCGCCCCAGACCCAGTTTATAAGGGCAGATTCCTCCCCTTCCAGGTCTGGGCGGACCGTGTTGCATGCTTAGGGCTCCTGGCCAGAGAAACCTCCCACTTGCTCTCAGACATAATATCTCTATTACTGTGGTAACCAGACCCCTGGGGTGCCACATTCCCCCCTAGTAAATTTTAGTACTCCGGGACTAAACACATTTTTAAAGAAACATAATAACAGGGTATAAACAATAATACGATAACATATTTACAAGAAGCTTTAGTTTTTTAAAGGTCACGGCGTGTCCGCAACCGGGTGTCCATATCACCCAAGGTGAAGCTTTAAGCGAAGTAGGGGACCTGTCCAAAGCAAACCCCTTGCGTTGTCCTTGGGTGTGGCTGCAAGGGTAGACTAACTACTTTGGGCCGCAAGGAGGCCACGCCAGACAGGTTTTCTCTTCCGCGGCCGTCTTCGCAAGAGGCACCAAGGTGCAACTATCTACAAAACTGTTCCGGTTATCCAGCGTCCATAACCTGTTAGTCCATAAAAATCTGCAGGGTAACAGAGAAACATAATTAATAACAGGCAACAAACATAAACCATAAACAGTTAACAGATAAATTCACAGTGCATTAGTTTAGATTCTCCAGCGAGCGGGCATCTGACCTCTAGTGACTCTAGTGGACCTACGGAGCTCACTAACTGGTTCTGCACTACAGGGTGTAGGAGGTGTTATGGGTAAGCTGGGCAGTTGTCTGCGCACTCTTTGGCTCACTAGGGGCACGGCAGGCTCACTACTAGCAGAGGGTTGATCCTCCTGTACTGCTGGTGTGGACTCTTCTGCCTCTTGGGCCGGCTGCTCTTCCAGCTCTACTGGTTCCTCTGTAGGCACTTGCGGGGCTGGCTGGAGAAAGGTGAGGACGGGTACCACGACAGCGCCGTTTACTTGTGTCCAAGACCGGGGGAAGTCTCCGAGTACGGTACTGATCATTTCTTCCCTTTCCTCTGCGGGTTGAGGGTTTCCTTGATCTTCTTCAGGGCTTTGCAGCTGCTCGGGACACTTCTTCAGGTGGTCTCTGGAGACAATGGCTGTGGTTTCTCCTCCATCCTTACTGATTACGCAGATTTTTGGGTTCTCATGGCTTGATGGCAGTACGGTGTACGGGTCCTTCTCCCACTGGTCGTCCAACTTGTGGAGCCGCCTCTTCCTCTTCAAGACCTGATCTCAAGGTACCAGGGGAACAGCGGGAGCATACTGGTTATAAGCCTTCTCTTGCCTTTCTCTAGCTTGAGACAGACTTCGCTCGACGCTCTCCTGTACTTTCCGATACTGCTGCTGCCGTTCTGTATCCCAGTCTGCCTCTGGCGAGGTGTCCTCAGGCGTCAGGACTCCCATATCCAGGTCAATAGGCAGCTTACCAGGTCTTGCTCTCATTAGGTAAGCCGGGGTACAGTTGGTGGAACCTACAGGGATGTGGTTATACAGGTCCACCAGATCGGGCAGTTTCTCAGGCCACAGACTGCGTTCTTCCAGGGGCAATGTTTTTAGCAGATCTATCACCACCTGGTTCATCTTCTCGCAGAGTCCATTGGTTTGAGGGTGATAGGGCGTTGTTCTTATCTTCTTGCAGCCATACAGGTTGCAGAACTCCTGGAAGACCTCCGCTTCGAAGGCTGGTCCTTGGTCTGTCAACACTTGGTCCGGGTACCCGTGTGGACGGCAGAAGTGCTGCTGGAAGGCTCTAGCTGCTGTTTGAGCCGTTAAGTCCTTGACCGGGACCACCACCAGGAACCGGGAGTAATGATCTACGATTGTGAGGGCGTAGACATACCCAGATCTGCTTGGAGCCAGTTTCACATGGTCCAGGGCTACCAGTTCCAGTGGCTGTCTGGTGATGATGGGCTGCAGGGGAGTCTTCTGGCTGGCTCGGTCTTTTCTTCTCAGGTGGCACGGGCCACAGTCTCTGCACCACCTCTCGATGGCTCCTCTCATGCCTACCCAGTAGAACCGTTCACGCAACAAGAACTCCAGCTTCTTCCATCCGAAATGCCCTGCTCCGTTGTGGTATGCCTCCAGAACCATAGCCGCGTCTCGTCTTGGGACCACTACCTGCCAGGTCAACTCATGTGTTCGAGAGTTAACCATTCTCCGGCACAGCTTCTCCCTGTAGAGGAACAGCTTACTTTTCTCCTTCCACAGTTGCTTGGTCTCCTCCGGAGCATCTGGGTCAAGACGAGCATCGGCCTGGGTCAGCATTTCCTTCACCAAATGGACTGCGGGATCACTGTCTTGCGTCTCTGCCCAGTTGTAGTGGGGCAAGGGATTGAACGTCACGGAGCGCCTGTCCTTCACACGGTGGGAATACAGGGTAATCCCATGACGGTGGAACGCAGGGAGCTCAACTTCTTCTGGATCTTCCCCTACGTCCGGTAAGTTCGGCATTCTAGACAGGGCATCCGCGTTGGCATTTGAGCGTCCTGCCCGGTATTTGATGGTGAATTCAAAGTTGGACAGGCGGGCCATCCATCTCTGTTCCAGGGCACCGAGCCTTGCAGTGTCCAGGTGTGTCAACGGGTTGTTATCCGTGTACACGGTGAATTTGGAGGAGGCAAGGTAATGCTTGAAACGTTCGGTCACTGCCCACAATACTGCCAGGAACTCCAGCTTGAATGAGCTATAATTCTCAGGGTTCCTCTCCGTGGGCCGTAGCTTTCGGCTGGCTTAAGCGATTACCCGTTCTTTCCCTTGCTGGATCTGGGACAGTACGGCTCCTAGCCCGATGTTGCTTGCGTCCGTGTGGAGGATAAAGGGCTGGCTGTAGTCTGGATATGCCAGGATTTCATCCCCCGTGAGGGCCATCTTCAGCTGGCAGAAGGACTCCTCTTCCAGCTTTTCCCACCTAAAGGGCGGCTTCTGGTTTTTGGCTTTCCGCGATTGACCTATCAGGAGGTCCTGCTATGGCTGCCATTTTGGTGAAACCGGGAATGAATCTTCGGTAGTAGCCTACCAACCCGAGGAACTGCCGCACTTCCTTTATGCTGGAGGGTCTTGGCCAGTCCTTAATCACGGTGATCTTATCAGGGTCAGGAGCCACTCTGTCAGCACTCACCACGTGTCCCAGGTATTGCACCTTTTGGTTTCAGGAGGTGACACTTGGAGGGTTTCACTTTTAGGCCGTAGTTTGCCAGAGCTTCAAACACTTCTGCCAGGTGTTTCAGGTGGTCCTCGTAGGTCTTGGAATAGACGATGACATCGTCCAGGTACAACAGGACCGTCTCGAAGTTCCGGTGTCCCAGACAGCATTCCATCAACCGTTGGAAGGTTCCTGGTGTGTTGCAGAGCCCGAACGGCATACAGTTAAATTCGCTGAGACCCATCGGGGTGGTGAATGCGGTCTTCTCCCGGTCTGCCTCTGCTACAGAAACCTGCCAGTACCCGCTAGTGAGATCCAAAGTAGAGAAGAAGTTAGCAGATTTTAATGCAGCTAAGGACTCTTCTATCCTTGGTAACGGGTACGCATCTTTGTGTGTGATACGGTTGACCTTCCTGTAGTCTACACACATTCTCATAGTGTTGTCTTTCTTTTTCACTAAGACTAGTGGAGCTGCCCAGGGGCTACAGCTGTCCCTAATTACCCTAGCCTCCTTCATGTCTTTTAGCATCCCCTTGGCGTGTTGGTAGTGTGCAGGGGGTACGGGTCGGTATCTCTCCTTTATGGGAGGATGGTCTCCCGTGGGGATGTGATGTTCTACCCCTGTTACTCGCCCGAAGTCCAGCGGGTGTTTACTAAACACTCTCTCGTACTCTTGAACCACCCGATAGACTCCCTGTTTCTGGTGTGAGGGAGTGGAGTCAGTACCCAAATGCAGTTGCTGACTCCAGTCCTCCATTGGTTTCTTAGAGCCGTTACCTTCCTCTGGTTGAGATGGAGGCAAGGGTTCCACGGCCTGTACAGAATTCTGCTTTATGGTGAACAATTTGGCTAGCGTGGCATACCGGGGCAGGTGTACTTCTCTCTCCCCGATATTTATGATGCGAACGGGCTCCCTCCCATGGCGTACATCGACCACCCCTCGTGCCGTCAAAATGGTGGGCCTACTGTCTGAGTAGACTTGTTCTACCATTGCTTGGTAGTCTCTACCTCTTAGACCAATAGCTGCCCGGCACCAAATCATCATCTCACTTTTTGGGGGCATGGCAATAGGGAACGGGTCACACATTCTCACGCTACCTATCTCACCACCAGATAGTTCCACCTGTTGCCGCTTCATCAGTGCCCGGATCTCTTTTTGGAGCACACGCTGCTGGCCGGAACTGGCGTTCTTGGCAACCTGCTGTAAAATGAGAATCACCTCTGCAAGACAATTTTCAATCACATTAGTTCCCAAGGTTATTCTAGGGTGACTCTCATGACGGTCTATGTCCACTATAATCAGTCCTTGTACCGCCAGTTCGACTTTACCGATCTTAATGGTCACCTCTTTGAATCCCAATTGCGGCACGGGCTGACCATTGCTGGCGATGATACTCAGGTCGTCATCTGGGTAGCGGGTTATGTCCGAGTCATTCCAGTACTGTTTAAAGAGCACGTACGGGATTGTGATCACCTGTGACCCAGTGTCTAGTAGGGCACTCATAGGAATGCCATCCAGTACCACAGGCAAGATTGGACGTCCCCCTATGTATTTATCACGCCAGTTTGATGGGCCTGATGGTCTTATGCCTGGGGGTTGGCCCTCTACCCCAGGTTGTGCCCGTTTAAATGACAGTACCTTGCCACATGTCCGGGTTGATTGCAGCGGCGGCAGATGGGTCGTCCGTCCTCGTTGTATCTGTCGCTGGGTCTTCCTCTGGCCGGTGGGGTCCTCCTCAGTCGGCGCCACGGGACGTCCTCCAGTCCGGATGCCAGCTGGATCTTTCCTGGAGAAGAGACCTGTAAAGACTGCACAGTTCTGGTTAGCGCGGCAACGCTCTTAGTCAGCTCTTGGACCTGATGGTGCAGGTCTGTAGCCGGGTCACTGTTTAAAGCCTGCGCATCAGCTCCCACAGGCCCTGCAGACAAGGGCGCCGTCTCCTGGTGGTAAGTGATAGCAGGGGGCCTGTGGGTCACAGCGCCACCTGGTGCCGGTTCTCGGAGCACCCGGATGGCTCTGTCCTTGAACTGTGCAAAGTCCAGGTCAGGGTCCTGTAAGGCCATTGCCCGCAACTGGGTTCGGTGGGCATTGCACAGTAGACCCTCAATAAATTGTTCAGTCAACAGCTTATCTTCATTTCCCACGCTGTCAGGGTCTGCCTGCTTAATGGCTCTCAGGGCCTCTTGTAGGTTTAGAGCATAGTCTCTTATACTCTCATGTGCCCGTTGTTTACACCTGTAAAATCTGAGCTTTATTTCGGCTGAGGTGCGGGTATCAAATGTGTCTTTCAGCCGGGCTAGTATTTCCCTGACAGTCCTCTTCCTCCCAGGTGACCAGGACTTTACCTCCCTTTGGGCTGCCCCGATTAATTGGGCCACCAGGATGCTCACTTTTTGCTCTTCTGTGAGGGGGTACACCTGGAAGAGGCTATCCAGTCTTTCTCTAAAGTCATTTAGAGTATGTGACTCCCCTGAGTACTGGGGTAGCCAGGTTGCCCCCGGGATATAAGGCATGGTGAATGGCATGACTGCTGCAGCGGTTGCGCTGGCGGTGGCTGTGGCAGTGGAGTTCCCCTCGGTATCCGGCATCCTCCTCCCCCCTAGTGGACCGTGGCCTACCTTGCGATGCTCTTCTTCCGTAGGCCGCGGCTCCGCAGTCGATCGTCGGGGTTGAGGACCTGGCGTCGCGCTCCGATGACGTCAGCGTCGCTCTTCCTCCCTTCCAGGACCTTGCGCAGCGTCAGAGCGTGGGGCGGAGCTTCGGATCTCGCGCGCTTTCGGCGTCCACGCCCCTCTTCTTCCCGTGCGGCTTCCCGAAGATGGCGTCCGAAGGCGGGAAGCAGCTGCGGATGGCGGGAAGAAGGCAAAAGACAGCGGGAAATGATCCAAGATGGCGTCTGATGGCGGGAATCGGCTCCGGATGGCGGGAAACGACTCCGGACGGCGGGAAACTTCACCACAGGTAAGTATAAAAGTCTCTTTTTCAGGCACGCAGTACCCGGTGGTTGCGGGCACGAAATCCTGCCGACTACGCCAAAGTTGACGCGCCCCCTGGGCCTGTGTTGTGCAGGGGAACCCGGAACCGGGCCTATTGTAGAATGCTGGGGGTTGTAGTCTCCGTGTGGCGGTGACCCGGTCCGTGCCCAGGGTGGTCAAACCAGTGGCAGTCTTAATGTATAGCAAATGTCCGACTACGCCACCCGTGGATTGCGGTCAGTGGGGACCGCCGCTGCGCTGCCGACCGCTGAGGCTGATGTTGTTTGCGCAGCCGAGTATGGGATAACTCCCCACGGGAGAAGTATTGCCTCAGGGCAGCTAATGTGAGAGATGATGGGAGTGATGATGTGAGGGTCCCAGTGCTAATGGTGCTGGTGCGGCAAGGAATCACAGAGACGTGAGGTGCAGTTCAGGGTCTTTACTGATGGTACAAGGCAGACCCTCCCGGGAGTACTGGCTAGTATAAGGGGCCTGGTCAGTCTGCGAGCAAGCAGGAGTTCCCCTGGCCAGGTGGAGTTGTAGGCCTCCCCGTTTATCTGCACTCTTCCTGGCTACCTTGATGTCAGCGGTTACAAGTAGCCCACGTCCCTGAGTATACCGTGTGGTGCTCACCCGTATGGCTGGTGACTTGGGGCCTTCTGTTAGCCTCCGCTCCTGGATGGCGGCGCTGGTCCCTTCTTTGTGACTGAGCCTCCGGGCTTCTATGGCCAGAGGACCTGGAATCCCCTGCCGGTTGGTTTCTGCTGCTGGGTATATATCAGTCCCCACAGCCTCGGACTCCTGTGTCCGGTTTTAGTAACTTCAGCCAGGGCGAGCTATATCTCTGCTCACAGCCCCTGGCCTTCAGCTGCTGCTCCTACAGAGCTCCTGTTCTCACTTTCCCTCTCCAGGCTCTGACTGCTCTGCTTGTTCTGCAGGCTCTATCTCTAGCTTCACTCACTAATCCCGCACCAGACCCAGTTTATAAGGGCAGATTCCTCCCCTCCCAGGTCTGGGCGGACCGTGTTGCATGCTTAGGGCTCCTGGCCAGAGAAACCTCCCACTTGCTCTCAGACATAATATCTCTATTACTGTGGTAACCAGACCCCTGGGGTGCCACATCACCACTAGCACCTAAGAAACACAGTGAAGCCTGGTAAGTGTCCGGACGGAGGTGATAGCCATTGATGAGAAGCATTATTTTTTAGGATCATAGCCATGACTGTTATAGCATTTGCATAAGTCGCCCTTGTGCCATGTTGTTCTCCTTTTTTCAAGCAATGTCTGTAATCACAGCAAAACTATTGCAGTCTTCACAACACAGCCCGGCTCTGCTACGATTATGGAAATCATGTCCAAGAGCAATAAAGAAAAATATTCACAAGTGTTTTTAAGAAATTGCGACTGGTTTTTTTTTGCTTGGATTATTTATTTATTTTTTTATGTTTGCATTATTTTGCATTATTTTGTCTTTTTGCTTCTTTTGTTGCATCTGTGCATTTTTACGTTTTTTTCTTTTGTTGCTAATCACAGCATGTTCTAAGTTTCGTGATTTACTTATTTTTTTTTCTTTCTTTACTTTTTCTATAAATTTTACCATTAGAAAATGCACCTAAAAAGTCATACACATGTCTGTATGTGTCAGAGTTGTCTTGGGGTCTCATCTATTTATTTAGTAGGGTAAAGAGGGAGGAGGTGAGTGAGGACATAAGTGTGAAGTGCTGGGTCCTGGTTGCTTGTATATCCTGCACTGCTTCTAGCACTTCTATTGCTCTCCTCTGAAGACATGTCCCTCTTGTGTGCAGCTGGCCGAAGCCCTGGACCTCTTCCAGGAACAGATGCTGAAAGAGGAGCGGCTGCAGCCGGAGGAAAGTAACTACACTGTTCTCATCGGAGGCTGCGGAAGAGTTGGATATATCGTATATATAACGTATTGACGGCTCTGTCTGACAGTCTAATATGTATGGGGTCCCGGACAATTTTTTGGGGGAGTTAATGATACAGCATAACTGATCATTTAATTTGGCTGATCATTATGTTCTGGAGATAAGGTGCCAGTAGACATGTCTGGTGGTGACTCTCATAGAGAACACAGGAGTGTATGGGAGAGATGGCTGCCAGACAACTGTTAAGCGCGGGCCGTCTTTCATCCAAGAGCCATCTAATGTGTGTGGCGGGCTTTATAAGGTTGATCTGTGACCCCTTGATAATGAGCCATGATAAAGCAGCATTGGGTAAGCTCCAAGGAGTGGCCAGTAAAGTCCTTCTGCCTGTGTTCACATGGATGAGATTAGCCGGGGTCCATGCCGTGGTGGCTGTGCTCATCAGGCCCTGGACACATTAGTCAGATCTGTACAGCATGTTGCAGCTTATTCTGAAATATTTATAACAAAGCCCAGATAATGGTCACATTAACTGTGGCATGTTTGTAGCTTTTTAATGATTTAATACTAAAATGATCTTATTTACTCTGTGAAACAACCTTTAAAGGGACTTTCTTGTTTCACAAAACCGCTGTTCCTGGCTGCAGTTTGTTTAAAGAAATTACAAAAACCGTCTGTTCTCTATTCATCCTCCCCAGGTCCAGCGCAAAGTTTCTCCTGCTGCTCCCGCTGTCTGTTATTGTCTGCAGCGCTGACAACACATCTACAGCTCTGCAGCCTGTAGCTACGCTCAGCGGCTCGTGCCGTTAACTCGGGCCGACCTTCAGAGCTCACTGACTGACTGCAGTGCTTTCACCGTCACGTCCGCGCTGCAGACAATGACTGACACCAAAGCATTATTATTATTACTATTTATTATTATAGCGCCATTTATTCCATGGAGCTTAACATGTGAAAAAGGGGATATACATAACAAACAACAAGTACAATAATCCTGAACAAAAACGCAACGGCAAACTGGTACAGAAGGAGAGAGGGCCTCCCCGCGAGGGCTCACAGTCTACCAGGGATAGGTGAGGGTACAGCAGGTGAGGGTAGAGCTAGTCATGCAGCGGTGTGGTGGAGCGGCGGTTACTGCAGGTTGTAGGCTTGTCGGAAGATGTGGGTCTTCAGGTTCCTTTTGATGGTTTCCACGGTAGGCGAGAGTCTGACATGTTGGGGTAGAGAGTTCCAGAGTAGGGGGGAAGCACAGGAGAAATCTTGTATGCAATTGTGGGCAGAGGAGATAAGAGGGGAGTAGAGAAGGAGATCTTGTGAGGATCGGAGGCTGCGTGCAGGTAAGTACTGGGAGACTAGGTCAGAGATGTATGAAGGTTTATAAAAAAAAAAATTCAATAAAAAACATTGAAACACAGATATATGGGGGAGACAGGTTGTGAATGGCTTTGTATGCCATGGTTAGGGTTTTGAACTGGAGTCTCTGGGTACATGGGAGCCAGTGCAGGGATTGACAGAGAGTAGAGGTCGGGGAACAGCGGGGGGGCAGGTGGATTAGTCAGGTAGCCGAGTTTAGGATAGATTGGAGGGGTGCAAGAGTGTTGGAAGGGAGGCCACAGAGCAGGAGGTTGCAGTAGTCGAGGCGGGAGATGATGAGGGCGTGCACTAGTGTTTTTGCAGATTCGTGGTTGAGGAATGTGCGGATCCGGGAGATGTTTTTGAGTTGACGTTGGCAGGAAGTGGAAAGGGCTTGGATATGTGGCTTGAAGCACGGTTTGTTTCTTAAAAAAAAAAAATGCTGTGTTGGAATAGGGGTTGTCTGAAATAGGATAACCCCCTTAAAGTGAATCTGTCACCAGGTTTTTGTTATCTAATCTGACAGCAACATAATGTATGGGCAGAGACCCTGATTCCAGCGATGTGTCATTTACTGGGCTGCTTGCTGTAGTTTTTATAAAATCACAGTTTTATCAGCAGGAGATTATCACTAGAGGACTAGTAAGCCTGCTGCTAGGTAGTCCTCGGTATTCATGTGCTCTGTATAACCCCATCCCCACCACTGACTGGAGTAAAGCTGCCGATCAGTGGTGTGGGTGGGGGTTATACAAAGCTCAGCATTCAGAGAACTACTAGAGCTGCAGCAGATAAAATACTGATTTTATCAAAATAGCAGTAAGCAGCAAAAAGCGTGAGATATCACTGTAATCAGGGTCTCACCCCTTATATCATGCTGCTCTCAGATGGGGCATCTAAAACCGGGTGGCAGATTCCCTTACGATTTAACAGCACTTTCAGATGACTTTTTAGAATAAGGAGAACTATATAAGGAATAATTGCCACTCATTATACACTCCTGAGTGTACATGAATGTATGGGGAGTGTACATTATATGATGGGTCTCCTGTAGTTTTTCTCTACATTATAAGCCTCAGCATTTACCTTTTCTGTGCTCTGCTTTTCCTCCCTCCAGCTCCCTCTTCCATAGGTTTATAGGGGCATCGCAGACATTTTTGTTGAAATGAACCTGTCGCGTTCCTCCCGGTAGCGTTCGACTTCCAGTCACCGGGGTGGCACTGCTCTGTGTATAGAAAGTGGCGCCTGTAACTGCGACCCCTGTAGTGACTGACAGCAGCTCAGCATTAGGGCCGGCTGTCAATCAGGGCTGAGGGCACGGTGACAGCCGTCACTCTCTATACACACAGAGGTGACTGAACCAGTGCCGCCCCCATGACTGATACCCAAACACTACCAGGTACAATAAAGTTCATTTCCTCCTGGCAGAGGGAGTCTAAATGCCGGCACCGGGCAGGTTCAGAATGCTATTAACCTGCAGAGTAACCCCATATCTACAGGTTGATAGCGTTTGTTCACGTGACAGGTTCCCTTCCCTTCTCCCACAGATTTAGCAGATATTGAGAGTGAATGATTAGTGCAGGAGACCAAAAAATGTCTTTTAAGTGACAAAAGAAGAAGGTTTATCTGATAATGTATATTACAAAGTGTCTTATCTTTACTTGCACTATTGATCAATGAAATCAGGTTAGGCTGGAGCAGGAGCACAGTGATAGGACAATCAGAGGGAGACACGGGCAGATCGTGCTGCAGCTTATTCTAGTAAGGAGTTTATCTCACTTCAGTGCTGAGCACTTCTACACAACCATATCACTGCCACTGCTTCTGAACATGTGCTGAATGGAAAGCGGGAATCCCTCCCGCCTGTGTGCGATGTGTACGTGAGCAGACAGTGCAGCATTCTCTACCCACTAGCTGAGAGATAACTGAAGCTTAGCGCTAGAGCCTGCAGAGGGGAGAACTGGTGACAATTGCAGGACACACAGGGGCCAGAATAGAATATACACATAGCAGTAGCCATCTGACATGACTGTTATGCCCTCAATATAACATTCATTGTGTACGCTGTCCATCAGTGTACAAGCTGTGGGGATCTGGCCGAGGCCGGCAGTACCAGGCACTCACACTTATATGGATCTTGCTGTGAAGGGGCGTCAGCGCCCCAGTGAGCACCATGGACCATTTGTTCTGTTAATTGGGAGGACTAATAACGTAATGCAGTAAAGTACCTGTACATTATCTGATAATGCCCTGTATATTATGTACTTACATTATTATTGCTATTATTACATACAGTTTTTACAGTACAGACTCATTTCTTGTTACATCATTTAGATGAAAAAGCGAGGTCTGGTTCCCACAGATGCCACATATACTGCCCTGTTCAACGCCTGCGTGGAGTCGCCATGGAAAGACTCGGGTCTGCAGCACGCACTGAAGCTGCGGAAAGAATTGATGGACAAGAACGTTGCGCTTAATCCCATCACTTACCGGAGCTCGCTGAAGGTCTGCACACTGAGCTCAGGACTGCAAGGGAGCTGTGAGCTATTTAAGGTAAGTCAAGGTCACAGTCCTGGTCACCCACAATGGAGTCCTTATAAGATGCCCGTATCGTAGATTAACCGGGAGGGAACAGCATCATTGTAATCATTCCACGGGGAATCACCAGTGCACCATGTCTGGCCGGGGACTTAGCAGCCATCAGATGGCACCACCAGAGTTCAGTTCTTCTGTGGGGACCAGGGGGTCACTTACTAAATTCGAGAAAGGTGGACAGCTTTGAACTATCTGCTACTGCGACGCCCTCCCTGAGCGGTGGGGTTACTCAGTACCAGACAATATATGGTGGGGGTATGGGAGTGTCGTCGTGGCCGCGACTCGGTCCGTGCCCAGGGCTGTCACATAAAAAGAATGGGCTATTGGATGAGTGGATGTTCGACTACGCCACCTGTGGTTTCTGGTGATGGCCACCAGCGCTGCAGCAGTCCTCTGAGGCTGATGTTCTGACAGCTTGGTTGGTACTACTCCCCACAGGTGGAGTAGGCCTCAGGGCAGTTTGGAGGATCTGGGGAGTTGTGGTGGGTGCAGTGCCGCGCAGGAATGAGCAAACGGAGGCAGTATGTGAAGTCATCCAAGATTTACTCACTTTGATGAAGTAGCAGCTGCAAAGCTTCTCTCTGCTTCTCGTGGCGCGCTGCGGCCACCAGGAAGGGGTTCAGCACTTCCTAGGTAGATCAGGAGCACCTGTCAAGACCTCCCTGGGGTTTTCCTCTCTTTCCTAGATTCTCCCACTGAGTCCTCTCCTGACGGTATGTGATGTGAACGTGGAGTAAGGCCGGGTCCCACTAGATATACACAGGTTGAGAGATACAGGTGGCGACTCCGCTCCGTCCGTATCCCCCTGGGATCCACTAAGCCTCCAGGCTTTTCTAACGATGACGTGAAGTACACTGTCAGATATCAGGGGCCGGTCCCCTCTTGCGGCAGGAGTCCCTCTTGCTAGGCCAGAGTGAAGAATACAGGTGGCGACTCCGCTCCGTCCGTACCCTCCTGGGATCCTTTCGCCTGTGGAGCCTATCTCCTCTGCTCCCCTCCTGGGCCTTCTTGATTGGACTCTGACCGGGGACAGAGCTAGCTATAACTCAACTCTGCCCCAACCCCCCGTCTCGAGGCCTGAGACCCGGAACCGTGACCCCTGAGCCGGCCACAGCTTTGTGCTGACTGACCTTCCCAAGGAACCACGACAAAAGACCAGGTTATAAAGATGGCCACTGTATATATATGATGCTTAAGGTGCTAAAGTAAAGTGCTTCCTCCACCCTCACCCACTACATGGTTCCCCCTATCTTTGGTTCCCCCCATCTCCTCTATCCCGGGCCGGGGAAGCACCCTGGTGCATTTAGGCCCCCTACAGGACAGAAGTGGTGTAGTGTTGAGTGTGAAGTAGGGTCTTGTGTGATGCTCCATCCTTACCTGAGAGAGGAGATACCACACCTCTTTCTGAGGTGCAGTACCCCTGTGGCGACTGAACCCTCAGGGGCGCCACATTCTCCCCTGGTGAAACACAGCATGTCCGCGGGCTGCAATAGAGCAAAAGATTGGTACAGACATTCAAACTTTTTAAATGCTTTTTAAACAAATAACTATCTTCCCTTTATGGGAGGCTCAAATACTTTTAACGTTGCAGGTTATATAGATATAGTATAAACATATAAAACATTAGGAAGACATTATAGATATAGAATACTTGTACAAAAGTGTCAGTTCAGCAGCATGAGGGACCTGCCCAAAACCCTCAACGTAGGCCCTGGGGGGGTGGCTGCAGGGCATGGAGATCCTGAGTTGGACCTCCAGGAGAGCCACTCCAGACAGGTTTTACTTCTGAGGTCAGAGGTAGAAATGGCTTTGTATAAAACCAATAGTGATCACCTAAACAGGTGCAAACCATCCACAATCCAGTCTGTAGACTGCTCATCATCCGCAGGCACAATGTCATCCTAAATAAACCGGGTGCAAACAAAGCATAAAGAGAAAGGATTACCAGCTTCATGAATAGTTCAAAAATTAGGTTACTTTATTGTGAAAAAAGCTCTTTAAAAACAGATTCCATAGTCACATAGTGTAGCCAGGGCAACGCGTTTCGAACGCTAAAGATGCGTTCTTTGTCAAGACTGGCTTGCAAATGGCATACCCATGGTATATAAACCATTGTTCACCAATCACATACAAAATGGAAGTCACATGATGCATATATTAGCATACAGAAATATAAAACCGATTTCCAAAGTATATGCATAGTAAAAACAATCACATGACAAAGAAGAAATCACATATGCATAGAAAAGTTACTCGCTGTAATGGAACAGCAGTTCCCTCCGTAAATTTAGTCCATTTGGTTGGCAAGTGTTCAGATGATACATCCAAAATGCTTCTCGATCAAGTAGGCGTCTCCTATTATCCCTGCCTCGAGGATCAAAGGTAAGTTTTTCAATGCCAAAGACCTGAAATGAGGATGTCTCTCTATTATGCTGCTCAATAAAATGTCTGGAGGCGCAAGAAATGTTCTGATTAGTGACATTAAAAATATCAGAAAGATGTTCTGCCACTCGCTGTTTTAGTTTTCTTATGGTGCATCCCACATATAACAGATCACAACTGGCACATCTTATGATGTAAACCACAGAATTACTGTTGCAATTCAGACAGCTTTTTATATTGTGTGTTTCACTAGAATCAGCATTAGGAAGTTTTTAGTGATTTTTACATAGCGACAAATGCCGCATCTGGTGTAACCACACTTGTAAAACCCTTTACAATTAAGCAGGTATGCCGTTTTTGTAGATTATTTGGGCGACTAGATGCCAATAGCCCCCCTATTGTTTGCGCTTTTTTTGCCACCACCAAAACTCCAGAATCAAGAATTTTAGATAATACAGTATCCTCATATAAAATAGGAAGAGGTTTCAGTATTATATTTTTGATCAGTTGAAATTGTGAACTATATCTAAAGGAAATAACATTTTTATTTTTATGTGCTGTAATATCATTGCGATTAATCCTTGTCCTAGACAGATCAATCAGATCCAGTCTATTTTTACTGTCCACAATTTTTTCTGCTCTCTTTAGAGACCAATCCGGATAACCCCTAGATTTCAATGTATTTTTACACCTGATGAATTCTTCATCCAATTTGTTGGCATTGTTACAATTACGTTTGATTCTTGTCAGTTCCCCCACAGGTATAGCTTTTATAGTATGGCGCGGATGTCCGCTTTTGGCATGTAGAATGGTATTCCCAGATATGGGTTGGAAAATGTGGAAGTAGTGATGGAACCGTCAAGAATCTCCAATTTTAGATCAAGAAATGATCTTCTCTCTGCTTCTCGCGGCGCGCTGCGTCCACCAGGAAGGGGGTTCAGCACTTCCTAGGTAGATCAGGAGCACCTGTCAAGACCTCCCTGGGGTTTTCCTCTCTTTCCTAGATTCTCCCACTGAGTCCTCTCCTGACGGTATGTGATGTAAACGTGGAGTAAGGCCGGGTCCCACTGGATATACACAGGTTGAGAGATACAGGTGGCGACTCCGCTGCGTCCGTGTCCCCCTGGGATCCACTAAGCCTCCGGGCTTTTCTAACGATGACGTGAAGTACACTGTCAGATATCGGGGGCCGGTCCCCTCTTGCGGCAGGAGTCCCTCAGGCTAGGCCAGAGTGAAGAATACAGGTGGCGACTCCGCTCCGTCCGTACCCTCCTGGGATCCTTTCGTCTGTGGAGCCTATCTCCTCTGCTCCCCTCCTGGGCCTTCTTGATTGGACTCTGACCGGGGACAGAGCTAGCTGTAACTCAACTCTGCCCCAACCCCCCGTCTCGAGGCCTGAGACCGGGAACCGTGACCCCTGAGCCGGCCGCAGCTTTGTGCTGACTGACTTTCCCAAGGAACCACGGCAAAAGACTAGGTTATAAAGATGGCCACTGTATATATATATGATGCTAAAGTAAAGTGCTTCCTCCACCCTCACCCACCACATGGTTCCCACTATCTTTGGTTCCCCCCCATCTCCTCTATCGCGGGCCGGGGCAGCACCCTGGTGCATTTAGGCCCCCTACAGGACAGGAGTGGTGTAGTGTTGAGTGTGAAGTAGGGTCTTGTGTGATGCTCCATCCTTACCTGAGAGAGGAGATACCACACCTCTTTCTGAGGTGCAGTACCCCTGTGGCGACTGAACCCTCAGGGGCGCCACACTACCAACACATCCACTGTCAGCTTAAGAGATAGAAAGATGGTGCTGGGGTGTAAATTTTCAGCTAGTTAGTATGTCACCTGTTAGGGGGGCACAGGGACCCCACCAGGGGCGTTCTGGCCCAACGGAGGATCAGGAAATCCACCGGTGGGCCCTGGGTCCCATTGGCCACGCCCCCAAGCCCCGCCCCCTACCCCCCCTGGGCCCTGTACAGAGAACAGAGGGCCCCCCTGGTTCGCTAATCATATTAGCAGCACTGTATGGGCCCTTTCAGGTATATATTATTGAAGGCAGCAGAATGTATAGGCTCCTGTCAGGTATATATTATTGAAGGCAGCAGAATGTATGGGCTCCTGACAGGTATATATTATTGGAGGCAGGAGAATGTATGGGCTCCTGTCAGGTATATATTATTGGAGGCAGGAGAATGTATGGGCTCCTGTCAGGTATATATTATTGAAGGCAGCAGAATGTATGGGCTCCTGTCAGGTATATATTATTGAAGGCAGCAGAATGTATGGGCTCCTGACAGGTATATATTATTTTAGCCAGCAGAATCTATGGGCTCCTGTCAGGTATATATTATTGGAGGCAGCAGAATCTATGGTCTCCTGTCAGGTATATATTATTGGAGGCAGCAGAATGTATGGGCTCCTGTCAGGTATATATTATTGGAGGCAGGAGAATGTATGGGCTCCTGTCAGGTATATATTATTGAAGGCAGCAGAATCTATGGGCTCCTGTCAGGTATATAGTATTGGAGGCAGGAGAATGTATGGGCTCCTGTCAGGTATATATTATTGGAGGCAGCAGAATCTATGGGCTCCTGTCAGGTATATAGTATTGGAGGCAGGAGAATGTATGGGCTCCTGTCAGGTATATATTATTGGAGGCAGGAGAATGTATGGGCTCCTGTCAGGTATATATTATTGGAGGCAGGAGAATGTATGGGCTCCTGTCAGGTATATATTATTGGAGGCAGCAGAATGTATGGGCTCCTGTCAGGTATATATTATTGGAGGCAGCAGAATGTATGGGCTCCTGTCAGGTATATATTATTGGAGGCAGCAGAATGTATGGGCTCCTGTCAGGTATATATTATTGGAGGCAGGAGAATGTATGGGCTCCTGTCAGGTATATATTATTGGAGGCAGGAGAATGTATGGGCTCCTGTCAGGTATATATTATTGGAGGCAGCAGAATGTATGGGCTCCTGTCAGGTATATATTATTGGAGGCAGCAGAATGTATGGGCTCCTGTCAGGTATATATTATTGGAGGCAGCAGAATCTATGGGCTCCTGTCAGGTATATATTATTGGAGGCAGGAGAATGTATGGGCTCCTGTCAGGTATATATTATTGGAGGCAGGAGAATGTATGGGCTCCTGTCAGGTATATATTATTGGAGGCAGCAAAATGTATGGGCTCCTGTCAGGTTTATATTATTGGAGGCTGCAGAATCTATGGGCTCCTGTCAGGTATATATTATTGGAGGCAGGAGAATGTATGGGCTCCTGTCAGGTATATATTATTGGAGGCTGCAGAATGTATGGGCTCTTGTCAGGTATATATTATTGGAGGCAGGAGAATGTATGGGCTCCTGTCAGGTATATATTATTGGAGGCAGGAGAATGTATGGGCTCCTGTCAGGTATATATTATTGGAGGCAGGAGAATGTATGGGCTCCTGTCAGGTATATATTATTGGAGGCAGGAGAATGTATGGGCTCCTGTCAGGTATATATTATTGGAGGCAGGAGAATGTATGGTCTCCTGTCAGGTATATATTATTGGAGGCTGCAGAATGTATGGGCTCCTGTCAGGTATATATTATTGGAGGCTGCAGAATGTATGGGCTCTTGTCAGGTATATATTATTGGAGGCAGGAGAATGTATGGGCTCCTGTCAGGTATATATTATTGGAGGCAGGAGAATGTATGGGCTCCTGTCAGGTATATATTATTGGAGGCAGGAGAATGTATGGGCTCCTGTCAGGTATATATTATTGGAGGCAGGAGAATCTATGGGCTCCTGTCAGGTATATATTATTGGAGGCAGGAGAATGTATGGGCTCCTGTCAGGTATATATTATTGGAGGCAGCAGAATGTATGGGCTCCTGACAGGTATATATTATTGGAGGCAGCAGAATGTATGGGCTCCTGACAGGTATATATTATTGGAGGCAGGAGAATGTATGGGCTCCTGACAGGTATATATTATTGGAGGCAGCAGAATGTATGGGCTCCTGTCAGGTATATATTATTGGAGGCAGCAGAATGTATGGGCTCCTGACAGGTATATATTATTGGAGGCAGGAGAATGTATGGGCTCCTGTCAGGTATATATTATTGGAGGCAGGAGAATGTATGGGCTCCTGTCAGGTATATATTATTGGAGGCAGGAGAATGTATGGGCTCCTGTCAGGTATATATTATTGGAGGCAGGAGAATCTATGGGCTCCTGTCAGGTATATATTATTGGAGGCAGGAGAATGTATGGGCTCCTGTCAGGTATATATTATTGGAGGCAGGAGAATGTATGGGCTCCTGACAGGTATATATTATTGGAGGCAGGAGAATGTATGGGCTCCTGACAGGTATATATTATTGGAGGCAGCAGAATGTATTGGCTCCTGTCAGGTATATATTATTGGAGCCAGCAGAATCTATGGGCTCCTGTCAGGTATATATTATTGGAGGCAGGAGAATGTATGGGCTCCTGTCAGGTATATATTATTGGAGGCAGCAGAATGTATGGGCTCCTGTCAGGTATATATTATTGGAGCCAGCAGAATCTATGGGCTCCTGTCAGGTATATATTATTGGAGGCAGCAGAATGTATGGGCCCCTGTCAGGTATATATTATTGGAGGCAGGAGAATGTATGGGCCCCTGTCAGGTATATATTATTGGAGGCAGCAGAATGTATGGGCTCCTGACAGGTATATATTATTGGAGGCAGGAGAATGTATGGGCTCCTGTCAGGTATATATTATTGGAGGCAGCAGAATGTATGGGCTCCTGTCAGGTATATATTATTGGAGGCAGGAGAATGTATGGGCTCCTGTCAGGTATATATTATTGGAGGCAGGAGAATGTATGGGCTCCTGTCAGGTATATATTATTGGAGGCAGCAGAATGTATGGGCTCCTGACAGGTATATATTATTGGAGGCAGCAGAATGTATGGGCTCCTGACAGGTATATATTATTGGAGGCAGCAGAATGTATGGGCTCCTGTCAGGTATATATTATTGGAGGCAGCAGAATGTATGGGCTCCTGTCAGGTATATATTATTGGAGGCAGCAGAATGTATAGGCTCCTGTCAGGTATATATTATTGGAGGCAGCAGAATGTATGGGCTCCTGTCAGGTATATATTATTGGAGGCAGCAGAATCTATGGGCTCCTGTCAGGTATATATTATTGGAGGCAGGAGAATGTATGGGCTCCTGTCAGGTATATATTATTGGAGGCAGCAGAATGTATGGGCTCCTGTCAGGTATATATTATTGGAGCCAGCAGAATCTATGGGCTCCTGTCAGGTATATATTATTGGAGGCAGGAGAATGTATGGGCTCCTGTCAGGTATATATTATTGGAGGCAGGAGAATGTATGGGCCCCTGTCAGGTATATATTATTGGAGGCAGCAGAATCTATGGGCCCCTGTCAGGTATATATTATTGGAGCCAGCAGAATCTATGGGCTCCTGTCAGGTATATATTATTGGAGGCAGGAGAATGTATGGGCTCCTGTCAGGTATATATTATTGGAGGCAGGAGAATGTATGGGCTCCTGTCAGGTATATATTATTGGAGGCAGCAGAATCTATGGGCTCCTGTCAGGTATATATTATTGGAGGCAGCAGAATGTATGTGCTCCTGTCACGTATATATTATTGGAGGCAGGAGAATGTATGGGCTCCTGTCAGGTATATATTATTGGAGGCAGCAGAATCTATGGGCTCCTGTCAGGTATATATTATTGGAGCCAGCAGAATCTATGGGCTCCTGTCAGGTATATATTATTGGAGGCAGGAGAATGTATGGGCTCCTGTCAGGTATATATTATTGGAGGCAGGAGAATGTATGGGCTCCTGTCAGGTATATATTATTGGAGGCAGCAGAATCTATGGGCTCCTGTCAGGTATATATTATTGGAGGCAGCAGAATCTATGGGCTCCTGTCAGGTATATATTATTGGAGCCAGCAGAATCTATGGGCTCCTGTCAGGTATATATTATTGGAGGCAGGAGAATGTATGGGCTCCTGTCAGGTATATATTATTGGAGGCAGGAGAATGTATGGGCTCCTGTCAGGTATATATTATTGGAGGCAGCAGAATCTATGGGCTCCTGTCAGGTATATATTATTGGAGGCAGCAGAATGTATGTGCTCCTGTCACGTATATATTATTGGAGGCAGGAGAATGTATGGGCTCCTGTCAGGTATATATTATTGGAGGCAGCAGAATCTATGGGCTCCTGTCAGGTATATATTATTGGAGGCAGCAGAATCTATGGGCTCCTGTCAGGTATATATTATTGGAGGCAGCAGAATCTATGGGCCCCTGTCAGGTATATATTATTTGATAATCATGCCCATTGCCCAGCTCCCGCCATATGTTGATCGCCAGCCAGATAAAACAAGGCAGCTGGGGGCTGGGATTCGCAGCATGGTAAGGCCCAAGCGTTCTTGGCCCCCCACGCTGAAAATCTCAGCCCGCAGCCACCCCTGAAAGTGGCGCATTCCTCATAGCACCATTTCCAGGTGCTTTACCCGGCTCTTCCAGCGGCCCTGGTGGTGAGTGGCACCCTGGGTAATAATCGGGTTAGTACCAGGCCAGCTTTGTATTATCAGCTGGTACTAAGCCCGAAATTCATGGTGTCACGCCAAATTAGACATAGCCACCATGAATTTCTAGTAAACAGAAAAAAAAGACAGAATTTTTTTTTTTCTATTAAAAATAAAACTCATTTAGGGACTCCATTTTTAATAAAGAAAAATCCTCAATCCAACGTAATCCATAGGTCTTCTGTCTTCAGCTCTGCTACATCTTTGCCATCTGACAAATATGTCTGCTGACAGAGATGAGCCGGCACAGAATGACACCGGAGCAATGTTACTGTGTAGTGCGGCACTAGATTTCTTTTTTTGTCATTTCATGCAGTGTAGAAATCTTGAGAAAAGTGTAGATTGTGCTCTGGAAGTGATCAGTTATAGCAAACTATGTTATTTTCTGCAGAGATAAGTCCTGCATAGAAGATGAGATATATCGGTCTGCGGCAGATAAAGAACTTCACCTAGAGACATCACTGGTGAGTATGTGTGTTACCTATACACACACACTGACACTATATACAGAGCTCCTGTGTGTAATGTCACTGGTCATCACTGTATTACCTATACATACACACTGACACTATATACAGAGCTCCTGTGTGTAATGTCACTGGTGATCACTGTATTACCTATACACACACACTGACACTATATACAGAGCTCCTGTGTGTAATGTCACTGGTGATCTCTGTACAACCTATACACACACACTGACACTATACACGGAGCTCCTGTGAGTAATGTCACTGGTGATCACTGTATTACCTGTACACACACACACTGACACTATATACAGAGTTCCTGTGTGTAATGTCACTGGTGATCACTGTATTACCTATACACACACACTGACACTATATACAGAGCTCCAATGTGTAATGTCACTGGTGATCTCTGTACATCCTATACACATACACTGACACTATACACGGAGCTCCCGTGTGTAATGTCACTGGTGATCACTGTATTACCTATACACACACACTGACACTATATACAGAGCTCCTGTGTGTAATGTCACTGGTGATCACTGTATTACCTATACACACACACTGACACTATATACAGAGGTCCTGTGTGTAATGTCACTGGTGATCACTGTATTACCTATACACACACACTGACACTATATACAGATCTCCTGTGTGTAATGTCACTGGTGATCACTGTATTACCTGTACACACACACTGACACTATATACAGAGCTCCTGTGTGTAATGTCACTGGTGATTGCTGTATTACCTATACACACATACTGACACTATATACAGAGCTCCTGTGTGTAATGTCACTGGTGATCACTGTATTACCTCTACACTGACCCTATACACAGGAGTCCTGTGCATAATGTCACTGATAATCTCTACATTATCTGTACACTGACACTATATACAGAGCTTTTTTACATTTTCATTATCAGTCACTATCTGGTGCCATTATGTGCCATGGTCATGGCGTGGCGGAATTTGTCCCTTGTATGTGGTATTATTCGGACAGTCACTATGTGGTGGTAATATGTCGTCTTCTCATGGTGTGGCAGTATATATACCTTGTACTTGGTAGTATTTCATCACTATGTGGTGGTATGTGTTCTGGTCATGGTGTGGCGGTATTTCTCTCTTCTATATGGTATTATTAGTCTAGGGATAGTTGTCAGTCATTTGTTTTTTCGGATATTAAGAATGGGAACATTCTTTATTTGCAATACATATTAAATACTTGGATGGTTAACCTCTCCCTGTGTTGTGACTACTACAGAGCAGCAGAGATGCACGTCAGCTCAAGACGCAAAAAATAAGCCGTCACAAAGCCCCAGACCCAAAAAAATGAGAACACTACGGTGCGCAGAACATGGCGTGAAAAGTGTGATTTTTCAAACTTATGAATTTGTTTTCACCACTTAGATACCAGTAAAGGTATACATGTTTGGTATCTACAAACTCGTACTGACCCGAGGCATCACCCTGTCACATCGGTTTTTCCATATAGTGAACATGGTGACTAAAAAACCCAATAAACAAACGTGCAATTGCACTTTTTTTGCAATTTTACTGCACTTGGAATTTTTGTTGCCATTTCCCTGTACACTATATGGTAAAATAAATGATTGCATCTGAAAGTACAACTCGTCCCGCAAAAAAACTGTCTTTCCTGCTGCTACAGACTTTTATATGACTACAATTTACATTCTGCTGCTTATGGAAACATTTTTGCAGTTTACAAGACCCTTCTTACACTTGCTTGCACCCAGGTTTCATGTGAAAGAGTGTTCTCAAAGCTGAAAATTGTAAAAAATCGTCTGAGGGCTTCGATTGGACAGGAGCTTTTAGAGTCCCTCCTTCTGTTGAACATTGAGTGTGACATTTCAAGGAACTTAGACTATGATGACATTATTAATACGTATGCAATGTCATCTTCTGTTCTGAAAAAAAACATTTGTAATTTTGCTGCTGATTGACTGTTAGTGTGAGTTTATTTGTTGTTTTGGGCCTTTCACTAACAATTGAATGGTATTGTATTATAGAGGAGAGGAAATCGTGCAATACAAACTTCCAAAATGCTTACAGAATTCTTTTACTTTTCCCAGCGGCCAAGTTTGGTGCTGCTACAATGATGCCGGCTGCTGGGATGCCAGATGGATGCAGGTTCAATTTGTGGCACTTATACTTTAAGAGAATGTACCTTGAAAGTATTTCTTGTTATTGTTCTGTTATGGCACTTTATCACACACTGGTGTGAATAAGATAACAGTGTTCCTCTTTCGCCAGGAGTGTTTCTTTAGTTTGTTATTTATTCGTTATATTGGTTATTTATTGGTTAATAAAGTTGATTCATTTTGAATGAGTTTGTGGACTTATGTTATTCCTATATACGGTATCTGCATGGTGCTGGTGGGCCCCAAGATTGATTGTTTCCTGGTGGGCCCCAGGTACTCCAGTCCGGCGCTGGACCCCACTGATCCTGGGCACTGGTGCAGCACTGCGCCCCCTTCACTGTTTTTTTCACTGGCCACCCGGCTGTTCTGGGAACGGCAAAGTGACGCTTTCCCTGAGATTTTGATTTTTGTTAGATTTTTCTTGCAATACTCAAGCAGTGATGTCGCGAGCTGGATAATAACAAGCTAATATGGTCTTCTTGGGTTTATAGGAAATTGCACAAAAATTCCGTGTCGTTGGCCCTGAAACATTCACCGTCCTGTTTATGGGATGCATAAAGGATGAAGAGCTGGGCTTCCTACAAGCTCTGCAGGTATGGCTTGCTGCACACATCCTACATCCTATATCCGTACAGTGCACACTTACCTGGGAATTATGTCTCACACTTCCGACATGATGAGATGCGCAAAAACATTGAGGAATCATGGAGCAACTGTTCATTTTACTAATACAGATATTTCTTGCTGCAGTATTTCTGCTGAAGTGACGATGGGGCATGCCGGCTGAGGGTGGGACTCTTGGATTCTCTGATGACTCTGTTGGGCTCGGTGCACATTACGTTTGTGGCCATTGTTGGGCGCATACACATAGAAGGTGTGTGGCCCCCTAGTGGCCACTGTCAGGATGGATGATGAGGCATCCGTCCACTATTGGGACCCATTGTAAAGAAATGTATACCGCATTGCAGAGGTCGCTCTACATTTTTTACAGAAGAGTAAAAATCCTCCTCATAGTATTTTTCAGCCAGTCTTTGAATATTAGAGAAGAGGCTGCAACCTGTGCTTTGCTCTACCGCTTCACCATCTTTGACGTATATTTACGTCAAAGGTCGTGTCCCTGCCTTTGATGTGATCTTGCACACCGAGCCCACATATTTCCCTGCACATGATGACTGATTTAATCAACCATCATGTGCCTTTAATAGCTGCTGATGTACTGTTGCTCCGCCTGCTGCTATTAACCAATCACTGACAGCGGGATTTAACGCACGTCGGCTGGAAGCGCGTCATACATCCTGCCACGTGATTGTGGGGCACCGATGGGTTGTCATGACAGCTGGGGGTCTGCTGATGACCTCCCATACATGTCATTATGACCCTCCTATGGGCCGGCGTTCATAGAAGATGGTGATTTCTGCTATAGATTGCAGTGTATGTACAGCACAAGCGATCAGACGATCGCCGCTTCAAGTCTCCTAATTAATCTGATCAGTAAACATTGTAATGGGGAAAAAATCAAAATGCCAGAATGACGTTTTTTTGGCTGCCACAGCATTGCAGTAAAGTGCAACATCAAAGTGGTTGCAGGGAGTATCTATATATATAATCGTCTTATCCCATCTGTCTGTCTGTCTGTCTGTCCAGGAAATCCCGCATTGCTCATTGGTCCGCCAGCGGCCAATCAGCGCCGCGGGATTTCTGAAAAAAGATGGCGGCCGTTAGCAGCTCATCTGCGGGACGGAGCTCAGCGGCGATGCAGCCGGGAGATGACCGGCGCGAGGTGCTCATCTCCCGGCCGGTACCAGCAGAAGGACCCCGACCGCCGGACCCATCTGCGGGACGGAGATGCAGCCGGGAAATGAGCGGCGCGAGGCGCTCATCTCCCGGCCGGTATCAGCGGAAGGACCGCCGGCGCCTCTGACCTCCATGCAGAACGGAGGACAGGGGAGCGGCGCTGCGGGTCGGGATACTTCTCCTGCGAGCGCCCGCTGTGTCCCGGGTTCTCGCAGCGGAAGTAGCCGCAGAGGCAGCGCCGGTCCTCACCAAGACGATTCGATGATTGGTCGCGGTCTTCGGACCCGACCAATCACTGATCTTAGCGCAAAAGTTAAACATCGCTGTGCTGATTGGTCGCCGACGCTGCCCGCGACCAATCACCGATTTTTAACACAAATGTCTGGACCTCTGTAACACCATGCGGATACTGTGGGGACATCAGCGGCTAGGGTGTGAAGAGAGGACCGGGGAGCGGCGCTGCGGGTCGGGATACTTCTGCTCCGAGCGCCCGCTCATGTCCACCGGTCCTCACTAATACGATTACGCTCCCTGCTCCTCACCAATACGATTTGCGGATTGGTCGCGTGCGGAGAGCGCGACCAATCAGTGATCTTGGCGCTAAAGTTAAACACCGCTCTGCTGATTGGTCGCGGCCGCTGCCCGCGGCCAATCACCAATTTGGGCGCTACATTTAAATAGCCGCCACGACCAATCACCGATCTTACCGCCACTTTTAAACACTGCTGTGCTAATTGGTCGCGGACACCAGCCGCGACCAATCAGCGAGCTTGGCGCAAAATTTAAACAACGCTCTGCTGATTGGTCGCGGACACCATCCGCGACCAATTAGTGAGATTGGCGCCAAATTTAAACAGCGCTCTGCTGATTGATTGCGGTCGCTGGCCGAGATCAATCAGCAGTATTGGCGCAAAATGTAAACAACGCTCTGCTGATTGGTCGCGGACGCCGGACGCGTCCAATCAGCGAGATTGGCCCCAAATTTAAACAACGCTCTGCTGATTGGTCGCGGACTCCAGCTGCGACCAATCAGCGATTTTGCCGCCAAATTTAAACACCGCTCTGCTGATCGGTCGCTGGCCGAGATCAATCAGCAGTATTGGCGCCAAATTTAAACCTCACTCTGCTGATTGGTCGCAACCACTGGCCGCGACCAATCTGCGTTTTTTGTGCCAAATTTAAACAACGCTCTGCTGATTGGTCGCGGTAGCCGGCCGCGACCCATCAGCATTATTGGCGCCAAATTTAAACCCCGCTCTGCTGATTGGTCGCGGCCGCCAGCCTCGAACAATCAGCGAAATTGGCGGCAAATTTAAACAACGCTCTGCTGAATGGTTGAGGCCGCCGACCGCGACCAATCATCGATTTTGGCGCCCAATTTAAACAACGCTCTGCTGATTGGTCGCGGCCGTCAGCCGCGATTAATCAGCGATTTTGGCGCCAAATTTAAACCCCGCTCTGCATCTTTCTGCTGTTTGGTCGCGGAAGCCGGCCGCGACCAATCAGCAGTATTCTCGCCAAATTTAAACACCTCCTATGCTGATTGGTCGCGGTCGCGACTAATCAACGATTTTGGTGTCAAATTTAAACACGCTCTCCAGTCCTCACTAACATGGCTTGCTGATTGGTCACGGCCGCCGCCCGCGACCGATCAGCGATTTTGGCGCAAAATTCAAACACCGCTCTGCTGATTGGTCGCGGCGGCCATCCGCGACCAATCAGCGAGATTGGCGCCAAATTTAAACAACGCTCTGCTGATTGGTCGAGACCGGCGACCGCGACCAATGAGCAGAGCGATGCAGAGCGTTGTTTAAATTTTGCGCCAAAATCGCTGATTGGTCGCGACCGGCGGCCTCGACCAATCAACGATTTTGGCGCCATATTTAAGCAACGCTCTGCTGATTGGTCGAGGACGCCGGCCGAGATCAATCAGCAGAGCGTTGCTTAAATTTGGCGCCAAAATCGTTGATTGGTCGAGGCCGCCGGTCGAGATCAATCAGCAGTATTGGCGCAAAATTTAAACACCGCTTTGCTGATTGGTCGAGGCCGGCAACCGTGACCAATCAGCGATTTTGGTGCAAAATTTAAACACAGCTCTGCTGACTGCGCCCGGTCGGCCGCATACCTATTCTAGAATACCCGATGCATTAGAATCGGGCCACCATCTATTATATGGATATGTAGCTCACAAACTCCTAAATATATGATGTTTTCATTTACAATGTATCTAATTTATACATGTATATAGAGAGTACTGAGCATGGATTTGTAAGGTTTCATAACTTCCATGCTAGACAAAATTCTATAAAATAAATAATGTGACAATTCTTTCATGGCCGGAGGTGATAATAAACTGATATAACAGTGTACACTAGTAATTAGAATTCCCTGGGCTCGGGTGTAAGAGGCAATATTCCTGATGATCAGGGTCCCGTGTAGGGACGGTCACTGCTGTATACCATCTAGTACAGAGGTACAGAAGCTGGCGGCGCTCCCATAACCTCCGGGCTGCTGGATTCTATCAAACATCTCCATGTTATTCTGTATACAGTTATATTCTTCTTTCCATCACAATGCGGTGGGATATCACTACAATATGCCAACATGGTGTGATTAGTGGAGGGCGGCTGTCAGTATCCCCCGACTTTAGAATTAGATTGAATAATCCTTCAAAGGGGGTGTACAAAGTTTAAAAGATATCTCCTATCCATAGGATAACTTCCCGATGGATGGGGTCTGACTGCTGGGAGCCTCACCAATCCTGAAAACTGGGGATTTGAAGAGTCCTTTGTGACTGATGTGATGGTCGATCAGTGCTGCACCATACATTCTCTATGGGACGACTGAAGCTCTGTGCTTGGCTGGTCTTCAGCACTCCCATTAAGAATGAACGGAGCAGTGCGTATACTCAACCACCACTCCATTTGCGGCACCCTGCTACAACAGGTACCACAGGACCCAGGGTGCATGGATGGACTTCTCCACAAGAGGCCCTCACTACATACAAACACCTCCACCCTTCCACCTCATACCACCAGAGGGAGCCCGTTAGGGATATATATATATGGAGGGTGGAGCCAGGCAGTTCAGTCAGAGTTAGTAGTCAGACTGAGAGAGTCTGAGAGCGTGCTGACGCTGAGAGCAGCGAAGACGCGGCGTGTCTGCTGCTGGGTTCTGAGGGCCACGAGTGTGGCCGACGGTAAAGAGGAGAGATGAGAGGAGTTGAGGGGGCAGAGGAGCATCACAAGGCTCACCCCAAAGATACAAACCGGACACCGGGTCCGCGCCTACAGGGTCCTTTATACCCAGTAGGGACCACCGGCATTCCAGGAGGACTACAAGTCCCTGGCAGACCTGAAGCTAGACCCATTACAGGACCAGGAACCATGATGGCCCCGACGACCAGGGATAGTGGTTGCCAGCAGAAGGTCCTACTACTGAGCGACAGGTGAAGGAACAGCACGACACATAAGCTAGGCCCAGTTGCAGGCTGGCCAGGAGCATACAGAGAGGCAGACACGGACCAGGAGGCCTTATACCCGCTCACTGGGGAGAAGTCCTGAAGTGCACCCATCCTACTGAGTACCCTGGAGCGTACCTGACATCCGCACCAGTAAAGATATTGAAGCGAATCCCCTGTCTCTGTCAGTTACTCCTGCTGCGCCATCCCGCCTGCACTACAAGTCCCAGCATCACCACCCACCAAACTCCACACTGCCCCGGGGGCCCACTGCACCTGTGGGGAGCAGAAACACCTCAGCTGCCATCCCATCACCCCCCCGGAGGTCTGAAGCAGCGCTGGTAATCATTACCAAGTACCACAGGTGGCGTCACAAACTGTTTATTTATTTTATCCAAGTTTCAATCCCCTTTTTCAAGAGTGACCCCAGTGTATGGGCCCAGGAGCCGACCACCGCGACATCCCCAAAACCAGGCAAAGGCCCGGGTACCGAGTCGTCCCCATCCCCTGGGCGCGTCATACTCATCGTCTGTGGGACTGCCAGAACTAGTGGAGCGCTGCTCTTGGCTATTTTTGGGCAGTCCTATAGACAGTGAATGGAGCGGAGGCTGAGCATGCTGCCTGTTCTTGGGTTTGCTAGGGGTTCCAGCAGTCAGACCCTCAGTGATCAGTAAGTTATCCCCTAACCTTTGGATAAGAGATGATTTTCTATTTTGGCAATAACCCTTTAATTGCATCCATGTGGTTATTTTCCCCCTATCCTGTCCACCTTTATTATGTCCGTTATTCCCTCAGGTGGTCAGTGCAGCCATGTAGTGTATGTCTGTACTACTCAGGCTCTGGGGGCCGGAGCGTGCAGCTACAGAGCAACCTGCTCCACATCACTGCCAGGAGGGGAGATTTATTGCTGTGTAGTTAGTCCAGGTGGTGCCGACAAGTAGAGGGAACAAGTTCTGGCAATCCTGCCAAAGGAGCACAGTTATTCCTGCACCGGACCTGCATCTCCGGTGTGCGGCGGCCGGGAAGGTGCCCGCTCTCCTCAGGGAAGATGCTGACGGCCCGCAGGCACATACCCGTCCTTGTGCCAATGCACAGGAGATAAAGCAGGACATTTATCTAAGTAGAGATGTGGCGTCTCCCACCCGCCTGTCATATTTGTAGATGACGCGTGGCGGAGGGCAGAAGCCGGGGCAGGACTCCTGTCCGGCTGCAGAAGTCTCATGTGTAGTGATACTCATGTGACTTTTCTAAAAGCATAAATCGGCCTGCAGAGGTGTCAGCGACGCTGGCTCAGACGTTACTGTGAGCGGAATAACAAGGCTTTGGTAACAGTTTCACCTCTTTATATTGTATTAGCTCCTTTACTTAGTCCTAGTTCAGACTGGTCTAAGAGATCGCCTGCTGATTCCTTTCTTGCGATTCTGATAGGAGATTTCTGTTAGAAGTTTGGCGCAAGGCTAGTGATTAGACTGGCTAGTGATTAGACTGGCTAGTGATTAGACTGGCCAGTGATTAGACTGGCTAGTGATTAGACTGGCCAGTGATTAGACTGGCCAGTGATTAGACTGGCCAGTGATTAGACTGGCCAGTGATTAGACTGGCCAGCGATTAGACTGGCTAGCAATTAGACTGGCTAGTGGTTAGTCTGGCTAGTGATTAGTCTGGCTAGTGATTAGACTGGCTAGTGATTAGACTGGCTGGTGATTAGACTGGCTGGTGATTAGACTGACTAGTGGTTAGACTGGCCGGTGATTAGACTGGCTAGTAGATAAGGATTTTGTGCCAGATTTTTAGTAACAAAGGGAATACAGCGGTCGGCCACTTTAGGTGGACTGTTACAGTAGGCAGCATGCTGATAAGTTATTTTTTGACGTTTTGCATGATTTTCGCTGTCTTCGGTTGGCATATCCCCCCCCTTCCCAACGGCACTTCCATCTGCAACCTGTAACGGCCAGTCGGAATACCCGTGCTGGCATCGGGGTCTTATTGCATGGGTAGGCGCTGTGGCATTGGGGTCTTATTACACGGGTAGGCGCGCTGGCATCTGGGTCTTATTACAGGGGTAGGCGTGCTGGCATCAGGGTCTTATTACATGGGTAGGCGCACTGGCATCGGGGTCTTATTATACTGGTAGGCGCACTGGCATCGGGGTCTTATTACACGGGTAGGCGCGCTGGCATCGGGGTCTTATTACACGGGTAGGCGCGCTGGCATCGGGTCTTATTACACGAGTAGGCGCGCTGGTATCGGGGTCTTATTACACGGGTAGGCGCGCTGGTATCGGGGTCTTATTACACGGGTAGGCGTGCTGGTATCGGGGTCTTATTACACCGGTAGGCGTGCTGGTATCGGGGTCTTATTACACCGGTAGGCGCGCTGGTATCGGGGTCTTATTACACGAGTAGGCGCGCTGGTATCGGGGTCTTATTACACGGGTAGGCGCGCTGGTATCGGGGTCTTATTACACGGGTAGGCGTGCTGGTATCGGGGTCTTATTACACGGGTAGGCGCGCTGGCATCGGGTCTTATTACACGAGTAGGCGCGCTGGTATCGGGGTCTTATTACACGGGTAGGCGCGCTGGTATCGGGGTCTTATTACACGAGTAGGCGCGCTGGTATCGGGGTCTTATTACACGGGTAGGCGTGCTGGTATCGGGGTCTTATTACACCGGTAGGCGCGCTGGCATCGGGGTCTTATTACACGGGTAGGCGTGCTGGCATCGGGGTCTTATTACACGGGTAAGCGCGCTGTTCGGAGACAATGGGAAAACCAGTGGGCAAGGCTTCACAGATACAGAAAATAGCACAGAATTTACTAGTAGGAGTTGCCTATTTATTATGTAGACACACGTTTGGAAATGACATAAGTAGATGGCCCAAGCCCTCCACAAAGCTTTTCATCCTGGAGGGCACCGGCTTTACCAATGTGACCCTCTGACATATGGGAGCATCATTATAATAGGATACTGCCATTACATGCCAGCTAGTCCGTGTCCAGTTACTGCTTTCTCTGTGACGGGGTGTACATATTTGCGTGAATGTAATGGGGATAGTGACTGTATACGCCATCTTGTGCTTCAGGTCTGGAGGCAGATGCGGCACATGGGGGTAAAGCCGGATGTAATCACCTATAACCTGCTTCTTTGTGCCCCCCGAGACTGTGGGATTGGAGACACCGCTGACGCTCTACATTTACTCACGCACTCTAAGGAACTGGCAGCCCTGACTTTAAGTGCAGGCAAAGAGAAGCAAGACAGGAAAAGCCAGCAAGTGAAGAAAGGAAAGGATAGTCCTGGAGAGGTGGGCAGCCCATGCTCCTGGGCCATTCCTCAATTCCAAGTGGCAACTATGGCACAGCTGAGGACTTGGCAGGCTCACAGGCACTGGCCGTGGTGAGTACGGCTGACCATTTTCCCAGCGTGCCCTCTTTTGATGCCAGTAATGTGCCAAACCTCCTGGACCTGTCTGTAAATACGGGAAAAATTGTGTCACTTGTAAATGTCAATACCCCATCTGACCGATTGGCAGTGATTGGCGACTTAGGGGGCGTTCTTCAGAAGATGAAAGAAGACAACGTCTGTCCTACAATAAAGACCTTCACCCTCCTAGCGGCAGTCATGAGAGCAGAAGTGGGGTCAGAATCTGCCGTCCAGGCCACTATGGACGCCTACGGAGTACAGCCAGATCTCACCTTTTTTAACACTTTGGTGTTGAAGAGGAGTAAAACTCTGAAGCTGCAGTCGGCTTTGGTAAGGGAATGGTTTTTATTTTATCATTTAAATGTTAAAAAGCCATCATAAAATAATTAACACGGCTTGTGAGAAGATCCACGCTATCTGACAGTAAAGAGGCTGAGGTACAGTAGGTGAATGATGTTACCGCATTGTGGGATTATATTTGCTTCATGAAATCATTTGTAAAGCGTGTGACAGATCTGCCTGACTTTTTATATATATTTTTTTCTTAAAAGTGAATACCTTTTTTTTTTTTACTATGGCTTAATAACGATCCAAAGCAAATGGTTCTGTGTGACCCACTACTACTCAGGTAGCGTTAGCCCTCCCTGGGAAAGGTGTACTTGGACGACGGGCCGGTGGAAGAGGGGGATGCAGTCCCGGCCTTGACCCGGTCTGTGCCCAGGGCGCACACATTAAAAATATGGGCTAGCAGATGAGTGGTTATTTGTCGACTACGCCACCTGTGGTTCCCGGTGATTACCACCAGCGCTTGGGCACTGAATGCCCGCCTGCTTCATCCCAGCATAGGATTTTGTGCTCAGGGAGGTGATTGATCGTAGCGCTATTATGTGCAGGAGGGATACTTACAGCATGAAAGGGTTTTGTATTTATTTATACCCTGAATAGTACTTTTTGTGGTATGTGAGTATATAGTATTTGTTAGCTCAGATATTCTATATGGGCTTCATTTATGTTTGGGACTCTTTGTATTTTTCAATATATACTCTGCTGTAGTAGGCACATATTTCCCTCTTCATCTTTCTGGACTATAGTACACCTCCTTGTATACTAATGTCAGGCAGTCATAACTAATTTGCATGTGTACGATATTGATCACCAGGGATAATACTGGCACTTGTATTATGGTACTGCTTGTTCTGTTGTAACTAGGGATGTTTTTTTTGGAGCAGGTGGGCTTCAAATTAGTGGGTACCCCCACTATATTGATTTTACTTGTGTTTTAGCAATTTGGGTTTTTTTACGTTGTTTGTATGTATTTATATTTGTAATGAATAAAATTTATTGTCACTTATTATAACGTTTGATAATTTATTGAAGTATTGCTGGGTGATCACTGCTTCATAGCACACCTCTTTTCCCTTTTTTCACGTACCACCAGCGCTGCGTCAGTCCTCTGAGGCGGGTGTCGTGGCAGCTCAGCTGGTACTACTCCCCACAGGCGGAGCAGGGCCTCAGGGCAGAGAGAGAGGAAAGTCTGGAGGTTGGTGGTGTGTGTGCGGTGCCGCGCAGGACAGGATAACGGAGGCAAGGGGTGAAGTCTTCCAAGCTTTACTCACGTTGTTTCAGTAGTAAGCACAAAGCTTCTCCTTGCTCCTCACGGCGCGCTGCGACCACCAGGAAGGGGTTCAGCACACTCCGGGTAGTTTAGGTGCACTTAACAAGACCCCTGGACCAGAATGTTCCTCTCCTTGGTGAGTTCTCCCATTAAGTCTCCTCCTGACTGTGTGTGTGGTATGAACTTGGTGAAACGCCGGTTCCCGCTGCATCAGCGCAGTTTAAGGGATACGGGTGGCGTACTCCGCTCCGTCCATATCCCCCTTAGGGATCCAGAAGGCCTCTGGGCTTTTCCGACTGAGACGTGAAGTAACAGAGTCAGATATCGGGGGCCGGTACCCCTCTTGCAGCAGGAATCCCTCTGACTAGGCCAGAGTAAGAAATACAGGTGGTGTATGCTGCTCCGTCCGTATCCCCTGGGATCCTTTTGCCTGTGGAGCTTTACTCCTCCGCTCCCCTCCAGGCCTTCTTAGGTAGGGACCTTGACCAGGTAGAGACAGCGGTTAACTCTAACCCACTCCTCACCTCAAGCCCAGAGTACGAGGACCGTGTATCTTCAACAAGCTGCAGGTTCCAGCAGAAAGCCACTATCAGCGATGAAGATCACAATCAAAGACCTTGAACCTAAGATGGCCATGTATTAAATATGTATCAGTAAGTGTAACCTAAAAGTGTGTCCTCCACCCTCACCCACTACATGGTTCCCCCTATCTTTGGTCTCCCCCCCATCTCCTCTATCCTGGCTGGGGCAGCACCCTGGTGCATATAAGCCCCCCACAGGACAGGAGTGGTGTAGTGTTGAGTGCTGAGGCTGGGTCCCGTGTGGTGCTCCATCCTTACCTCGGAGAGGAGATACCACACCTCGATCTGAGGTGCAGTACCCCTGTGGCGACTGAACCCTCTGGGACGCCACAGTTCCAACCGATTCATATAGAAACTACACTTTTTTATATCGGCCTAATTGTTTCTAAGCATGGCTTTGAAAGAAGGGGCATTGCTTTGAAAGAAGGGGCATGGCTTTGAAAGAAGGGGCATGGTTTTGAAAGAAGGGACATTGCTTTGAAAGATGGGCATGGCTTTGACAGAAGGGGCATGGCTTTGACAGAAGGGGCATGGCTTTAAATACAACAGCATGCACTAAATTGTTTGAAAATTGGGGGGCAAAAAAAGTGATGCAAGGCAAGCCAGCAAAAGAGTCTAAAGTATGACACATTTTCTCATTTACATGTCCATATTTAACCACGTACATGGAAAAAATGGCCCTGGTGTCAGCAGTGTTTGTTCCGTGTGTCATCAGTGTTCGGACTGTGGGTCCGTTTTTCCCATCAATGTTTGACGGATGGATAAATAAATCCTTGAATTACAGAGCTTCTCCTATTCTTTGCCATCCGGGTGCTGAATGTTTTTGCACAGACCCATAGACTTGTATCGGCTCTTTTCATCTGTGATATCGGAAAAAGACAGACAGACGGACATGTGAATAGCACCATAGATTATACTGGGTATGTGATGTATCCATGAAAAAAGGGATAAACCTCCACGTGCAACATGATGTGTGAATGAGGCCTTTTGCTTTTTCTGGCCGCACCATCAAGGAAGATTTCCTCCATTTGTGTTTTTGGTCTGTGTGATGTCCATGTCACCCAGTGTAATATTCCACATGAATGGATTGACCACCAGACTGTGGGGGAATAATGGCTACAGGCGCTTATCTCATCCATCCGTTTTTTAAATGAGATATAACCGTAGATTTCAAAGGCTGCACAACAATCAGACACAATCCGTGTGGCAGGAATGTTTTACCGGACGCACTGCATAGATTACATAGGAAAGTGTGTCTGGCCTTCTATTAGGTTTTTTTTTAGTTATGGATGACAAATGGACGCTGGACGGATCAAAAATGGCCTTTTTTTCCCCTGAACACAAAGCATTGTGCTTGTGTGAATTTGCGCTTCGGCAGGCAATTGTGCACTGAGCCTATATGAAGGCGTTTTGTGCGCTGCCGCCAAAATGCAACATTCAGTTGGACGCAGCAATATTTTATGTGTGAATACTGTTTAATACAGATTTTAGCATTTCCCTTTTTCTGAAAATGCGTCGGGCCTCATGCAGAAACAAACTTTTTGTCGAAACGGACAGTGATACCCATAACAACCAATCAGAGCTCTTCTTTTATTGCCCTGGTAAAATGAAACGTGGCATCTGGTTGGCTGTCATGGAGAACACTGACACATTCTGAAACTTAGTGCAGATTCTTCCACACTTCATGCCACACGTACAGTGTAAAAACTGATCGTCTGAATGGTCTCTTTACAGCAGCTGTTGCCTATGATGGCACAGAGAGGCATTGCACCAAACATCCATACCTTTTGCAATCTCGCTAGGGCATGCCTTAAAGAAAAAGATGGTTTACAGCTCCTGGAAGACATGGCGGTAATGACATTGCTGGTTTACATAGTTTATTTAGTGTCTTTTTTTTTTTTTACTCCTACTTGATAAAGTCTAGAAAATAATGTCATTTTTAAACTGATTTGCCTTTTTATAGAAAACAAGTGACAAGGATCTTTTTGCATATCTGATCGGTAACTTGTTTTACAGATTTGTGGATTCCATCCAAATATCAATGTATATAGCACATTGATTAATGCGGCCATAAAGAGGTTAGATGACGTCTACTTGACCAATATTCTGCGGGACATGAGGAACAGAAACGTGGCTCCTAATGAAGTGGTGGTCCGTCAGCTGGAGTTTGCAGCACAGTACCCACTAAACTTTGATAAAGTGAGTATACGATCTGATAAAACCAATAATGGAGGCTGGTGAAGAGGAGGGAATTCGCCTCCATGTGGGTAAAAATGTGTTGTTTTTTATCAAAATGGAAAATTGTATTCGATAAAAATACTCCACACCACACACCATCAACCAAGAAGTCCAATAACTAGTAATAGATTAGAAACAAGCGTTTGAAGACTTTTCCTGTTGTGAACATGATCCTTTAAGTTAAAGGGAACCTGTCACATTGGATAACGCTATTAACCTGCTGATGTAGGGTTAATCTGCAGGGTAATACCATTAGGAAGTGCTTGGCCACTATACTGAATGTGTAGCACATGGGAGTAAATTAACTTTATTCCTCCCGTGAGCCACTGACAGGTGGCTCTGCACTGATGTACTGTAGAGCTAGCTGTCAGTCAAAGGGCTGGGGCGTGCTTACAACCATTGCTTACTGTGTACAGATTGGTGACACTGTCTGAGCACTAACTCTCAACTCTAGCTAGATTCTAACTACTGACTGAGCTGCCTGGCTCCACCTTCCCTTTATATATCCCTATCTGGGCTCCCTCTGCTGGTAAGAGGTGGAAGGTGGAGGTGTTTGGATGTAGTGAGAGCCTCTTGTGGAGAAATCCAATCATGCACCCTTCTAGGTTCTGTGGCACCAAGCGCAGCAGGGCGCCACATATACAGTTATAGGTTAAGCAGTGAGTCTAATGGCTGGCCATATTTAGGAAAAACCCCACTAAGAAATTAAAGACACATACAGCAGGGCCACAGTAATGACAAATTCCCATTAGAAAGGAGAGAGTCTCCCATAGTGTTGGCCTATGTAGTGAATGCAAGGGCTGCCAAAAATTTGGAGGCACTTCTATGCCCCTTGGAAGAGACGTGGAGGAGGACCTCATAAAAAATGTTCCCATGAGAAAGGAGCGGGCCTCCTATACTTGTAATGCCCATGCACTAAGTGTATGGGCTGACAAACATTCTCCCCTGGGGGGTATACATGTACATACTGTATAAAACATTTTTTTTACGGGCATCATAAACACTCCTTCAAAAAAATTCTGTGGGTGTTGCATCACGGACCACGGTCACCCTGGTGATATGGTGGTGGAAGATGAGGAGAAGGAGGAGGACAAGAGCAAATAGTCAAAATCAGGAAGTGTATACCCATGTGTGGGTGTGAAAAGGTGCATGGGAATACACCTCCCAAGAAAAGACACTGGATTTGAGTTTATGTTACGCTGCTATTATTCGGTGGTGTTGAGAAGTCTGGCCCAATCTAGCACTTGTTCATTTTTATAAGAGTCAGCCTGTCAGCATTTTCAGTTGACAGGCGGATGCGCTTATCAGTTATAATTCCACCAGCGGCACTAAAAACCGGCTCTGATAAAACGCTGGCGGCAGGGCAGACCAGGACCTCCAAGGCATAGAGACCCAATTCATTCCACATATCCAGCTTGGATACCCAATAATTATAAGGCACAGCGGAATCACAGAGGACGTTGGTACGTTCGGCAAGGTACTCCCTCAGCATCTTCCCAAACTTTGAACTCCTTGTGAGAGTACCCCGCGCCTCAGGCCCTCTGCGATGGGAGGGTCTGAGAAAACTCTCCCAGAACTTTGACAGTGTTCCCCTGCCTCTGCTGGATTGAAGTTGCGTCTCTCTCGCTTGTACTCCTTGGTTGTCCAATGAAGTGTGCCCTCTGCTGCCAGCGTTTTCAGATGGGAATTTTTTTAATAGTGCCGCAACACAGGCCTTCTGGTACAGCCCCATTTTTGCAGGCCTGTCCACCTCAGGAATAAGAGATATAAAGTTCTCCTTGTTGTGTGGGTCTAGAAGTGTCACCAACCATTAATGACTGTCACCCAAAATTTTGAGAATGCAAGGGTCATGGGAAAGGCAGCGTAACATAAACTCAGCCATGCGTGCCAGACTACTAACAGGCAAGACTTCCGTGTCCTCACAAAGAGGATGACTGACCATGCTCTCCTCCTCATCCTCCTCTCTGTCCTCTGGCCATCCACGCTGAACAGACGGTATGACAGCTGTGCAGGTAGAACAGTCTATAGTGCATGAAACTAGCTCCTGTCCTTCCTCCTCCTCCTCCTCTTCCTCATTTTCACCCAATCCACGTTGGGATGAGATGAGGCTTGGCTGTGTGTAATCAACCTGTATGGTTCCTTGCTCCATCTCATTGTGCTCCACCTGCAATGCATCCTCTTTGATTGTGAGCAGAGAGCATTTCAGAAGACAGAGAAGCGGGATGGTGACACTAATTATGGCGTCATCTCCGCTCACCATCGTGGTGGAGTCCTCAAAGTTTTGGAGGATGGTACATATGTCTGACATCCAGGTCCACTCCAGAGGTCTTATGTGTGGAGTCTGAACTGAATACTGACGGCCTTATTGATGCTGGTACTCAACAACTGCCCTCTTCTGCTCAAATATCCTTCCCAACAACTGCAGTGTAGAGTTCCAACGCGTGGGGACATCACACACCAGTCTGTGAGCCGGAAGCTGCAAACGCTGCAGAAACACGGCAAGGGCGGCGGAAGCTGTAGCTGACTTTCTAAAATGGGCACAAAGGCGGCGTACTTTAACAAGCAGATCCAGCTGCTCCGGGTAGGATTTGAGAAACCGCTGAACCATGAGGTTAAGCACATGGGCCAGGCATGGTACGTGTGTGAGCTCATCTCGTCTCAGAGCCGCCACCAGGTTCCGGCCATTGTCACACACGACCATGCCTGGCTGTAGGTTCAGCGGTGTGAGCCACAGATCTGCCTGGTCTTTCAGAGCTGTCCACAACTCTTCAGCATTGTGCGGTTTGTCATCTAAGCATATTAGCTTCAGCATTGCCTATTGCCGCTTGGCCGAGGCAGTGCTGCAGTGTTTCCAGCTTGCAACTGATGTGGTCATTTCGGAGATGGAGGCTGAAGAGGAGGAGGCTAAGAAGGATGAGGTGCAGGAGCTGTAGACCGTGGGGGCAACCCTGATTGACCTACGGCCCGCAATCCTTGGCGTCGGGAGGATGTGTTCCATCCAAAGTAGTGTTGAGCCACCCCTGTATGTTCGTCGAACACCTTCGAACACTGTTAAAACCAATGGCAGGCAAACAAAAACACATAGAAACACATAGAAAACACATAGAAAACACTTCAAAGGTGTCCAAAAGCTGACAAACTGCTCAGAAGACACAACTAACACAAGGAAAAGTGACAAGTACATATAGTCATGCGAAAAGAAAAGAGGTGGAGGAGTAAAAGGAGGGGGAGACACAGATATAGGCATGTCATGACATTCTAAAATCAAGAAAGGCTGGAGAAAAAATCTAAAATCAGCCTACCAACACCCAGACGTCGTGACAAGAAAATTTAAAAAAGAAATATCTTTAGGTAGAATGGCGGTTCCATTCAGAACACTTTCCTTACAAGACGTAGTGGTATCCCCGTTGTGAGTTGTGCCAAAAACAGAACCCAATACATTCGGACTAATCCACCATTTGTCATATCCAAGGGGCAGGTCCGTAAACGACAACATCGACGCGGAACCAAGTACAGTAGTATATACTGTACATCCTTTGACAAGGCAATCAGGCGGATCAAGAAGTTGGGAAGGGTCACCCTAATGGCCAAAACAGACATAGATGCGGAGTTCCGATTACTTACTACCTGTGCCTCCGAATAGTGTCCACCTATTGGGCTGCTTCTGGGAAGGAGCATACTATATAGATCGCTGTTTGCCCATGGGGTGCTCCAGATCCTGGTCACTATTGGAGGCGTTTAGTTGCTTCCTCGAATGGGTTGTAATGGACGTTTCTAAGGGGGCACATATTATCCATTACCTCGACAACTTCTTATGTCTGGGCCCAAAAGATTTGCCACAGTGTGAATACACGTGGTAGTCCACCTGTGAGAAGGAGAGAGCTGGAGGGAGAGCGGACACCACAGAGCCGAGGGGTTAGATGGAGAATGAAAGAAGGAAAGAGGGCGAGGGAGGTAAGGGAGTACAGTGGAAGGCCGACCTGAGCTCACCCACGTTCCTGCTGGACGGGGAACAGCCCTGGGAAGAAAAGCCGCTTGCGCATCCCTTTGAGGTTACGGGAGCGAGCGGGCAGAGGGACTACGCTGGAGTGCGAAGCCGACACGGCCAGTCCGTTCCTGCCCATGCGACCTCCGTGTCCCCAGGTTTGTGCCAGAGCCGCGGTGGACCCTGACAGCCAGCCCCCTCTCCCAATACTGGTGTCTGTCCGCTGGTGGGTCGAGCCCAACCACGGTGGGGGGGGGTAACATCTGCAGAAGAAAGACCATCTTCCAGCCAAACTAAGATGTCTACTTCTTTTCGTGGACAATGTGGTACGATCCCTTTCTTACGGACACGCCCATCGCTACAAATTCCAGATGAGGCACAAAAACAGCAGGTGCTTCAACGGATGTCAAGTGCTCCTTCAAGTGGGCTCTCCTCCACCTCAACTTCAACATCACAAATACTCCAGTCCTCAGAGGTGTCACCCCAATCGCACTGGCTTCCTCACAGCTCCCAAGTCTCCAGCTGCCCATCTGAGTATGGGGTAACACAGATGGTTGAGTCTGCACAGCTGTTTACTCATACTATAGCCTGGGAAACGGAGGTCTGCTCCAGAGCTTCTATTAATCCAGACGAGGAAATGATCTGCACTGATGCCCAGAATCTTTGAGTCGGATCCAGGACCAGATGAAGAAGGTTCTGAGCATAATGTAGACCCTCGTTCCCAAACTGTAACTCCTGTTGGTGGAGACAGCGATGAAGACGATGATGAGACTCAAATACCTGATTGGAGCGACAACTTGACTTTTCGGTCAGGGCAGGAAGAGGTTGGCTCTGAGGACGATGGGTGTGACAACACACAGGGTGATGATGACGAGGTTGGAGATCCCACTTACTGTCAACCCACAGTCAGCCAGTCGATGAGGTCAGCAGAGGAGGTGGAGGAGAATGTGACTAGCCCAAGGGATGGGGATGACTCGGTACCCGGGCCTTTGCCTGGCCTTGGGGATGTCGCGGTGGTCGGCTCCCGGGCCTGTACCCTGGGGTCACTCTTTAAAAGGGTGGATAATTGTTACTTTTATAAGAGTTCGTGACGCCACCTGTGGTATCTGGTGAGAAGCCCCAGCGCTGCAGCAGTCCACTGAGGCCGGTGATAAGGCAGCTCGATGGTATAGCTCCCCACAGGTGAAGCTAGGCCTCAGGGCAGCTTATGCAGGGGGAATGCCGGACAGGCGAGACCCAGCTGGGTCAGAGCAAGAATGGGAACGGACACGGTAGTCACTTCAGTACCTTTTACTGGTGGAAATTCAGGCACATCCGGGAGCACTGTAGGGTGAAGGGTGCATATCAGGATCCTACCCAATGAGCGGGTGTAGGGCCTCCTGTTTCTTGCCTCTGCGTAGTAAGTTTCTGACCTGCCTGGAGCTAGGCCTAACTTTGTCTCTGTCCTGCGATGGCTGACCTTGTGGTAGGGCCTTGTCTTGGAGTACACGCTCTCAGTATGCGGGGCCTAAGCGTCTCCTGGCTCTGTTACGTATCAGCACCTTAGCAATCCTGGGACTTGTAGTTCTCCAGGGATTCCGGTTATGCCTTACTGGGTCATAGAGATCCCGGTAAACTCGGATCCGGTGTCCGGTAAAGCTTTGGGGTGAGCTGGTTAAGCTCCTCTGCCCCCTATGTACTAACTCTCCACTCGCCTTCGGCCTACTCGGGCCCTCACTAAGCTATACACACTAACGGCAGCTTGCCGCGCTTCACCGATCTTATGGCACCGGCACACCTTAAGCTCTAACTGGGCTCCCTGAATCTAGCTAGCAGAAGCCTCGTGCTCCACTGCTGAACTATTAACTGAGTTCTCTAGACTGGACTGAGCTCCACTGCACACTGACCTCTCTTAGGCTTCTCTACTGCAGGAACTCTTCAGACGAACTGAACTGCCTAGCTCCACCTTCCCTATTTATATCCCTAACGGGCTTCCTCTGCTCGGCTGATGTGGAAGGTGGAGATGTGTGAATGTTTATGGGGGCCTCTTGTGGAGGATTCCATCAATGCACTCTTTTAGGATCTGTGATACCAAGCGCAGCTGGGCGTCACAGATGCTATTGACGACGAGGTTAGGTTGCGCCTTACTGGACAGAGACGGAGTACTGGAAGCACGTCAACTACTGCATCCTCAACCACAACTCTGCCTCTGACCAGAAGTCGTGGTGGCTGTTCAGGTCGCATGGGCTCTAAGCCTTGCATAGCCTGGGCATTTTTTCAGATCGATAAGGATGACCCAACTCGTGTTATCTGTAATATTTGTCACCAAAAGCTAAGTAGAGGCCAAAAAATCCATAGTTTGAGTACTTCATGCATGAAAAGTCAAATGGATATGAAGCATAAGTTGCAGTGGGAAGCTCACTGTGCTACAATGCAGCCTAGCGGGCTGGGCCAACCACCGTCTGCCCCATCTTGTGCATCCGCGGCCTCTTCATCATCTGTGACTGGGGGGTCAGCAGTCACATGTTTTTGGACGCAGACCTGCCAACTCTTTACCCGCAACAGCCAGTGTGATTGGCAGGTCATCATTTCATTTGGAAGTGGAAACACCAGCTGGTGTTGAGCGCTCTCAGACATCAAGAGCACCACCTTTGGATCAAGGCAACCTAACTTTTCTGCCTGCATCTTCCTCACAGACCGGCAGTTTGCTGGGGACACCCTTCTCAACCTAGTCTATGCACAACAGCCAGCCCTCGGTCCCTCAGATGTGGACAAGTAAAAGACCATTTCCTCCTAGCCATGACAAAGCTAAGAGGTTGAATTTCACCATCTGCAAGCTGTTGGCTACAAAAATGCTGCCTTTCCGCCTGGTGGACACAGAGGATTTTCGAGACCTTATGTCCGTCGCAGTGCCCCAGTACCAGATGCCCAGTCGGCACTACTTCTCAAAGAAAGGTGTGCCTGCGCTACACCAGCATGTCGCACACAACATCACTGCTTCTTTGAAAAACTGTGTGTGTGATAGGGTGCATTTCACCACAGACACTTGGACGAGTAGGCATGGACAGGGGCGTTACATGTCGCTGACAGGGCACTGGGTAACTATGGTGACAGCAGGACAAGGGGCTGCTGTCCAAGTCTTGCCGTCCCCACGAGTTGTGCGTCAATCCTCTTTATCTAGAAGTTCCTCCACTGCTTCTGCCTCCTCAGCCTCCTCTCGGTCCTCCACCTGCACCCAAAGCCTGTCTGGTAATGCCACCCGCTTTCTAACTGCGCAGAAGGAATCTTGCACACCTCCTTACGATGCTGGCAGCAGGACTCAACGGTATCAGGCGGTGTTTACTTTGAAATGTCTGGGAAATGTGAGTCACACAGCTGAGGAGTTGTGGTCAGCTCTGTAGACCCAGTTTCATGAATGGTTGTCTCCACTGGACCTGCTACCAGGTAAGGCTGTGTGCGACAATGCTGCAAACCTGGGTGCGGCCCTTCGCCGGGGCAATGTCACACACGTGCCTTGTATGGCTCATGTGTTGAACCTGGTTGTCCAGCAATTTTTAGCCCACTATCCCGGACTAGATGGCTTTCTGCAGAGGGCACGGTCGCTGTGTGCTCACTTCCGCCGTTCGCAGCTCAACAACTTACATCTCTAAAGAAGTCGTTGGGCCTGCCAGTTCACCGGCTGAAATGCACATGTTTCAGCGACTGTGGCAGCACCGACAAGCCCTGGTGCAATACGTTCTGACGTATAGCCTGGGCAAACGAGATCCAGAGGTGGGGCAAATCACGCTGCAGGAGTGGTCTCAGATCAGGGACCTATGCACCCTTCTGCACAGTTTTGAAATGCGACGAAGATGTTTAGTGCTGACGATGCCATTATCAGCATGACTATTCCGGTGATTTACATGCTGGAGGACACGTTAAACAGAATTCGGAGTCAGGTGGTGGGACAAGAGGAGGTGGAGGAAGTAGAGGAGGAGTCGTATGCGGAAGGGATAACATCTCCAAGGTCCAGACGGTCGGCAGCACCAAGGCGGCAGGCATGGGAGGGTGGGAGAGAGGGATTAACCAGGGCGCAAGGTAGCAGCCAAACTGTTGAGGAAGGTGCAGGAGCCGAGGAAGAAGTGGAGGACGAACTGGCGATGGGCATGGAAGACTCATCAGATGAGGGAGACCTTGATCACATCTCTGTTGTGCGAGGTTGGGGGGAGAGGGCAGAGGAAGGAAGCATGATTCTTACCTCGCTATCAACACAACAAGGACTTGTTCCTCCTGGATGCGCAAGACACATGAGTGCCTTCTTGCTGCACTACCTGCAACATGACACTCGGATTGTCAGAATTCGAAGTAATCCCGACTACTGGGTTGCCACACTCTTAGATCCCCGGTACAAAAGTAAATTTGCCGAAATAATTCCTGCCATAGAAAGGGATTCACGCATGCAGGAGTATCAGCAGAGGCTGTTGCAGTATCTTACATGTGCTTTTCCACAAAACATCAGTGGTGCACGTAGTGAATCTCACAGTTCTAACTTGCAAACCGTGGGACTGTCAAGTCTTCATCACTCAAACCGTAACAGTATCACAGTATCTGCTGGTAACAGCAATTTTGTGGAATCGTTTCACCACTTTTTTAGACCATCCTTTGCAAGGCCACAGGAGACAAGAAGTCTGACACATAGTCAACGCCTAGAGAGGATGGTACAGGAGTATCTCCAAGTGAACATCAAAGCCATGACTGTGTCACTGGACCCTTGCTCATTTTGGGCTTCTAATCTGGAAACATGTCCGGAGCTCGCCACTCACGCTTTGGAGATCTAGTCATTCACTGCAGCCAGCGTTCTCTCTGAACGTGTGTTCAGCGCTGCTGGTGGTGTGCTGACAGATAAGCGCATCGGGCTGTCCCCTGAGAATGTAGACAGACTCACGTTCATAAAGATGAACAAATCATGGATCCGCAAGGACTTTTCTACCCCTGTGTCATCCTGGGGAGACTAAAAGCTTGAGGATTTGGTAAAATCACCTCACCAACCGTTTTAAGCAACTCTGGGGCAATTGATGCCACTTAAGTGGTGTCTGTGCCACAATTTTTGGAAAAAATGGAGACTCTTTTTGGAGTCCCCTTGCTGTGTTTTACGTGACGTTGGCATCGTCAATTCCAGGTGGGTTGGGTCGCCCCCCTCTTTTAACCGTAAGAAACTACATACACTATGGCTTGGGGTAACATAGATGGTTGAGTCTGAAGAACTGTTTACTCAGATGTCTGCTCCAAAGCTTCAGTGTCTGCTAATCAGCGTAGTAGCCCAGCTCTGAAGCAAGCTACACCGCCTGTGTATCTAATAAGAATTTTTAACTGCATCTAGCCTAAGCAGACTGTGGGGACCCCCGACCAAATACAGATGCTCAGCCCCCCTACCGCCCCCCTTTCCTTGACAATACAATAATGTAACTCTTACAACTGGATGGGTGAGGATCGGTCACAGCTTTATTAACTCTTTTTACTCATTCCATTAGAAAGGCATTTTATTTCTAAAATAATTCAGCTTGTTGCAGCATGCCCTGTGTCTCCACATGGGCAAGTTGGTCAACAAGTGTAACTCTCCAACATGTCCTTTCTATTTCCAGGCCACGAAGGATCCTGCGTACTCGTATGCAGGACTCTGACCCCCATCCATCACTCTTAACGCTTGTTCCACTCCGTCCTGGAGTCCTGACAGGAATATGTCCAGTACAATATCCATTAAGTGAACACCATCGGGCCTTATGAGGCCTGCTTTATCTCCTTCCAGTTGTCGGTGTCGTATCACTACACCGCCTCTGTCTCTTCTAAATTTTGCCATCCAAATATTTATTACCCGCCTTGTCCATTCGATGGCCGTGATGTTTTGCGCACCTTGCCATACCGCTATCGGCACAATCTCTGACCATACTATAGTTAGTTTTGTGAAAAATTCTCTGAAGCGCTCAGTGTCCAGTTTCATTACTGCCATTAATTATGCGCTCTTGTGATGACCTAGGTCGTTTCCCCCGGCCTGTATGACTAAGATGACCGGACCTCTTGCCTCTCTCCCTACCTTGATTACCTCCATTAGTACCTGTGGCCATTGCAGGCCTCTAATACCTCTCCAGTTGAAATATGTGTTATGAAATTCTAATTTCCTCCCACCTGGGCGGACTTTCGCCCTTTTTTCTGCCCAATATAAATACGAGTGGCCTATCACCCACACTGTTGGCTTAGCGTCACCTGTAAAAGAAACAAACCACGTTAGGATAACAAGTCCCGTCTTATGTACCTCGCCAAACATGTGTATCGCCATGTCCCTGTCCTCTGAACTTCCGTTTCTGACAGTCCTGCTCTTGCTGCTTCCGTGGCCGCGCCTATGCTCAATGAGTGTGTCCCATAATCTTTCGGGTGGTTCCCTGCCGATGTTAGGCATTTATTAAATATAGCTTGGAACTGGTATCTTGATAATGGCGTTCCATCAATGTGTGATAGGAAGAAATTACTTGTGATCTGATGGTTATATATGTTTTTACTATTGTTACCCGACTCAGTGTACCGTTTGTGGGTTGTAGAAGTACCCAAGTGCCCCTGTCCGCTGGAACCGTTTTCGATTTGCGTATGCGTAGACGTATCGCATTATTGGCTATGACTACGTCCTGCTGTAATAAGCTTCCACTGGTGGTAATTTTGGATTGAGGGACTAATTCGCTTATGCATAGAGCCCCAAAGAAGGCGATCACAAATGCAGTAGACAGTAGTGTTGCTTCAAATTGTGAGTGTCATGTTAATGGTGTTAGGGATATGATGTGAGAAATCAGTTTTAGTGACACGAGACGGGACGTCTACACTCCTGACTTGGCTGACCCCTTTTCCACCCTTTTATGGATTGTCTGATGATGAATCTCTTTGTCACATCTCCCCAATTCAGTAGTTGGAAGTGAAATGCTACTCCGGTCAGACACCGCTGTGCTCACGCCCCTGATATGCCCATCATCATTAGCTGGTGGAGAAATTCTATGGTGACTTGTAATCTGGCTTGTTCACATTGGTCAACCCGTCTGCCTGCTAGTAGTCGTGTCCACTCTTCCCATGCCTTACCGTATGCTTGCCACGTCAACGGGGCAACTGACGCTCTGATTAATGGCATCAACTATTCGCCACTAGATCCCATAGGGAGGGTGGGTAACTATTGCCCTATGGGTGGGCGTTGGGGGGGAGCTCTGTGAAAATCTGCCAATTGAACTGTGATAAAGCGTTAGCAGCAGGGTTAGACCCCTCAGCATCGTGGCTAGCGCGGACCCATACATTGTGTTTTAGGCACAGGAATGCTAGCCGGCGTAGTAGGCCTAGCACGGGGAGAGACGATGATGCCATCTTATTAATGCAGTGCGCTAGGCTGGTGTTTTTTGTTATGAAGCGTATATTTTTGTTAGCCAGGCGCGCGCCCCATATTTCTATTGCTACCACTATTGGGAACAAAAATTATTTTCCGGGCTAGATGCAGCTAAAAATTATTATTAATTTCGAAGCTGGTGGAGCTTGGTATAGATGGCCTAATACAATGAGTACCACACACTGCTACTATGCCCAAAATTATTTTCCGGGCTAGATGCAGCTAAAAATTATTATTAATTTCGAAGCTGGTGGAGCTTGGTATAGATGGCCTAATACAATGAGTACCACACACTGCTACTATGCCCAAAATTATTTTCCGAGCTGGATGCAGCTAAAAATTATTATTAATTTCAAAGCTGGTGGAGCTTGGTATAGATGGTCTAATACAATGAGTACCGCACACTGCTACTATGCCCAAAATTATTTTCCGGGCTGGATGCAGCTAAAAATTATTATTAATTTCAAAGCTGGTGGAGCTTGGTATAGATGGTCTAATACAATGAGTACCGCACACTGCTACTATGCCCAAAATTATTTTCCGAGCTGGATGCAGCTAAAAATTATTATTAATTTCAAAGCTGGTGGAGCTTGGTATAGATGGTCTAATACAATGAGTACCGCACACTGCTACTATGCCCAAAATTATTTTCCGAGCTGGATGCAGCTAAAAATTATTATTAATTTCAAAGCTGGTGGAGCTTGGTATAGATGGCCTAATACAATGAGTACCGCACACTGCTACTATGCCCAAAATTATTTTCCGAGCTGGATGCAGCTAAAAATTATTATTAATTTCAAAGCTGGTGGAGCTTGGTATAGATGGTCTAATACAATGAGTACCGCACACTGCTACTATGCCCAAAATTATTTTCCGAGCTGGATGCAGCTAAAAATTATTATTAATTTCAAAGCTGGTGGAGCTTGGTATAGATGGCCTAATACAATGAGTACCACACACACTGCTACTATGCCCAAAATTATTTTCCGGGCTAGATGCAGGTAAAAATTATTATTAATTTCAAAGCTGGTGGAGCTTGGTATAGATGGTCTAATACAATGAGTACCACACACTGCTACTATGCCCAAAATTATTTTCCGAGCTGGATGCAGCTAAAAATTATTATTAATTTCAAAGCTGGTGGAGCTTGGTATAGATGGCCTAATACAATGAGTACCACACACACTGCTACTATGCCCAAAATTATTTTCCGGGCTAGATGCAGCTAAAAATTATTATTAATTTCAAAGCTGGTGGAGCTTGGTATAGATGGCCTAATACAATGAGTACCACATACTGCTAATATGCCCAAAGTTATTTTACAGGCAAGATGCAGCTAAAAATTATTAGTAATATGAAAGTTGGTGGAGCTTAGTATAGATGGCCTAATACAGTGATTTTCAACCTTTTTTGAGCCGCGGCACACTTTTTATACTTAGAAAATCCTGGGGCACACCACCAAACAAAATAGCACAAAATGACACTAAAACAGTCATATTATACATATAGTTAATAATATAGATTCTAAATTTATTTTACTCACTCAGTGTGAAACCTGGGCCTGTTTCGATAAACACAAAAGGGATATCCTGGCAGGAATGGTGGAAAGAGACACACGAAGCTCTTCCTCAACAGTTCTCAGTTTCTCCCTGTTTTTAGCTTTTATCGCAGTCAAGCTTGAAAAGCCCAGCTCACATAGATATGTGGTTGAAAATGGGAGCAATGTCAAAATAGCTTTGTTGGCCAGAATGGGGAACTCCTTGGCAACAGATAACCAAAAACTGTCCAAAAGAAGATCAGCAAACTTTAGCTTTAAACCGCGATCTTGCTTCAGTTCAACAAGTTCCTCTTGCTCCTTTAAAGTCATGTCCTTTCCAGCAATGGATAATGAGCTGTATGGGTCCCTAACCCAGTCAAGGCATTCTGTGAAGGCTGAAGAGAAATAGAACGATAACTTCTCCTCAAGAGTTTTCAAATGTCTGCCAATCGCTTCGCACATTGCAGCAGTATTGTCATCATGCAGTTTCTCGGTGAGTGGGAACATCTGAAGGTTGCCATCCTGCACATGTTGTTGCCAGAGCTGCACCTTTAAACGGAATCCGTTCATTTTATCAGTGCTTGTAAGCAGGTTTTCATTTCGACCTTGCATCCGTGTGTTTAGTTCATTCAGATATTGAAATATATCAGCCAGGTATGCCAGCTTTGCACACCACTCATCACTTGCAAGCAGCTTTGAATAATCGGACCTCTCGTTTGTAAGAAATATTTTAAGTTCCTCTCGCAACTCATACACACGGGCCAGCACTTTGCCGCGTGACAGCCACCTGACCTCCGTGTGGAGCAATAAGATTTTATGTTCCGCTCCCATTTCTGTACACAAAGACGCAAATAAGCGACATCTCAAAGGTCGCGTCTTCACAAAGTTCACTATGCGCACAACATCATCCAACACAGGAGCTAGATCTGCTGGTAAGGTCTTTGCAACGAGGGCCTCACGGTGCAAGAAACAGTGGGTAGCAAGAACATCTGGGTTTCTTTCTTTAACCCTACTTACAAAGCCTTTGATGCGCCCGACCATGGCTGCGGCTCCATCAGTGCAGACACCTGTGCAGTTTTCCCATGTAAGTCCACTTTTATCAAGATATTCCGATGTGACTTGGAATATTGCCTCTCCTGTTGATTTTTCTGTCAGTGCCTTGCAAAATAGGAAGTTTTCTCTAATGGCTTCACCATCCACAAAACACACATTGGCCAACAACTGACAATGTCCACTGATATCTGTCGACTCATCAAGTTGCAAGGCAAATTTCTTACTGATGCGCACCTTTTCTAAAACAACTGTTTCAATGTCCGCAGACAAGTCATCAATCCGTCTGGCAATTGTGTTATCAGAGAGAGGCACTTTAGCTATCTCTTTAGCTGCTTCAGGGCCAAGCATCTCATTTACAATAGCTTTACAAGCTGGTAGTATTAATGTTTCTGCCACAGTGTGGGACTTTTTTGATTTAGCTATGAGTTCAGCAACAAGGTAGCTAGCTTTGAGGGCTCTCTCATTTACCTTTGTGCTTTTTCTCAAAAAAGTTGCCCCTTTCTCATTGTTTGTACGTAAGCGTACAAAATACTCCATCGGTTTATTTTGAACGGAAGGGTGTTTCGTTTGGAGATGGCGTTTAAGTTTGCTTGGCACCATAGCGCTATTGGAAAGCTTCTCACCGCACACCAAGCACAGTGGTGTTGGTGCTGTCGCATCCCCAGTGGAAGTAAATCCAAATGAAAGATAGCTTTCACTGTATTGCCTTGAGCTCACCGTCTTGTCTTTTTTCTTTTGTCGAACTCTCATACTAGGGCCTTCATTTGGGTTAGAATTGTGTCCAGGGTCCTGTTCGGCATTTGCCTTTTCCATTCTCAAATACTTCTCCATCACTGCTGAGATAGTGTGCGCAGCCACACACTAAAATAGAAGAGTATTACATTATCTGCCACACTTAAAGGACCTCTGCTAGGCATATTTCATTCCTGAGGGCTTAAAAAGCAGCTCTCGTGGTGACAAGAAGCTGATTTAAACCCCCCAAGAGTGAACTTCGCGAGAGCTGTATGTGTGTGATAATAACTTCTATTACTACGGTCTGCATTTCCTGCTTGAATTGACACTAGTGACGTAGCACTCAGCTTTCTCTATAAGTAGAATAGAGCCGGCTGCCAAGTGCTACGCCACTAGAGTCAATTCAAGCAGGACATGACTGCTGAAGAACGGTACTAATATCATTTATTATTCCATACATACAACTCTCACGGAGTTCACTCTTGGGGGTTTTAAATCAGCTTCTTACCACCACAAGAGCTACTTTTTTAGCCCTCAAGAGTGAAATATGCCTGGCAAAGGTCCTTTCAATAAATTATTTATTTTAAAAAAGTGAAATAAAAAAGGATAACCCCCTCATATATTCAATCCCATGTAACCTCATAAATACAGTCCCACGTATATGAGCACATGATTATCAGCATCATATACTGTGGTGATGTGCACTGTACAGCGCCACAGTATATGGTGCTGATTATTATGTGGCTCATATACTGCAATATAAAGGGGTACAATGAGAAGTACTATGGCCATGAGGCCAGAGTACAAGTGCCAGCTCATATACTCAGCATATGAGCTGGTACTTGTAGTACTCCAGCCTCATGACTATAGTATTTCTCATTTTACATTTCTCATTGTTATATGCAGTATACTGCTGGAGTACTAAAAGTACCAGCTCATATGCTGAGTATTCTGCCAACAGTTCATATACTCAGGCAAAAGCTCATATAGTCAGCATTATTGGCGGGCATTACCTTGGCGGCGGGCAAATGCGAGAGTCTCTCCGCTCTCAGGATGACGCACCGGCCTCGGTGACGTCATTAAGTCGCACGAGGTTCAAAGCTTGCGCATGTTTTATTGTACACGTCTCCTACATTGTAAGAAGGCGTGACTGCGCATCGAGCGCATTGCCGGGAAACAAAACACAGGGGGCACCATAGTTTGGGGAACTTTCCCCGCGGCACACCCGACCATGTGTCGCGGCACACTAGTGTGCCGCGGAACACTGGTTGAAAATCACTGGCCTAATAGAATGAGTACCACACACTGCTAATATGCCCAAAATTATTTTACAGGCAAGATGCAGCTAAAAATTATTAGTAATTTGAAAGCTGGTGGAGCTTAGTATAGATGGCCTAATAGAATGAGTGCCACACACTGCTACAGGCCCAAAATTATTTTCCAGGCAAGATGCAGCTAAAAATTATTAGTAATTTGAAAGCTGGTGGAGCTTAGTATAGATGGCCTGATAGAATGAGTACCACACACTGCTAATATGCCCAAAAGGTTTTACTTGGCTACGTGCAGTAAAAAATGTGTATTACAGGCCCTAAAGGATTTGCTTAGCTAGTTTTAGCCAAATGCTGTGAAAAACACTTGCACAGCACTAAAACTGACCTGCCTAGGAAAAAGTGATAGGAACTGATGTAACCTAACCCTCAAAAGTGCTGCAATTACAACTAGTCACTACTCCCAACCTATCTGTCTATTTAAGAGCACAGACCTGCCTGCTAAAAGTCGTAGGAAATGCTGTAACCTAGCCCTCAATAGGGCTGCAATTAGAACTAGTCCCTACTTCCAAGCTATCTGTCTATTTCAGATAAAATTCGCTTGCAATTCTCACAGTTATACTGTATAACGCGCACACAGCAGCAGCGGTGCGGGCTAACACTCAGCTGCAGCAGTGAGAAAATGGTGGCGACGGGGAAAATGGCTGTGTCTTATAGGGCAAGGACATGTGACATACACAGCCAATGACACATGCCCTTGCTTGTGTGAAAAAAAGCACTTTGCTCCGTGTGTGCGCTGCTGATAGGCTGACAGACTGCACCTCCCCACTGTACATGCGGGAAAGAGAAAAAAAAATGGAGATCTTCATTATTTCTGCAGAGATCCATCCCATGCCCCTCCCCCCACCCCGCTGTACACTCAAACTGTGTATTAACATTGATTATCAGCATTACTGTGAAAAAATCCAGTTACGATTTTGGTGCACGAACAGTTATCGAACATAACCTCGAACAGCCGGATTTTTTTCAAATCTTTCGGGTTCGTCGAACGGCTCGAACACCGCCCAAAACAGCTCGAATTTGAGATTGGCAAACAGTTCAATTCGAACACCGCTCATCTCTAATCCCAAGGTCCAACTGGGTCCCGGCTTCCACTATGTTAACCCGGTGTGCCGTCAGCGAGATGTACCGTCCCTGCCCTCAAGCACTTGTCCACGTGTCCGTGGTTAGGTGGACTTTCCCAGTAACTGCGTATTTGAGGGCACAGCTAATGTTTTGGGACACATGCTTGTGTAATGCGGGGACGGCACACCAGGAGAAATAGTGGCAGCTGGGGACCGAGTACCGAGGGACAGCCGCCATCAGGTTGGGGAACGCTTCCGTCTCCACGAGCGTAAAAGGCAACATTTCGAGCGCAAGCAGTCATGAAATGTGAGAATTTAGTAGTGTGGCCTGTGGGGCGTTGGCTGCATATTTACTCTTGCGTTCCAAGGACAGGGGTATGGACGACTGAACGCACGCTGCTGGGACAAGGACATGGACGTGCTTACTGAGGCTGCTACTTGAGAGTGCTCAACGAATGGTGCAGGGCAGGAGGCATCTTCGCATGCACCATGGACAGGGGATTGGCTTGAATGCACAAGAGTGGAAGAAGCAATGGTGTCACCTGCAGACACTGTTCCTGGACTCTGGGGTTCGGCCCACAAAGTCAGGTGCTTTCCTGCCATGTGCCTGATCATGCTGGTGGTGGTCAGGCTGGTCGTTTTGCCACCCTTGCTGATGCTGGCCTGGCTGGTGGTGCAAATGGCCTTTTGGGGTTATCGGCAGAGTCTTTTAAAAACAACCAGACTTGGGAAGACCTAACAGTTGTACTGGCAACTTCCTTCATATTGGTGTTATGGGGAACGGTTGCCTGCCTTCTGTCTGCGGCCAACACACTGCTTCTTCCTGCCTTTTGGGGTGCTCTGCCTCGCTCCCCCTGTGTGCTGCTGTCCTCGCTCTGCATGTCCTCCTGCCAGGTTGGGTCAGTTACTATATCATCCACCACCTCGTCTTCCACTTCCGCACCCTGGTCCTCCTCCTGAGTTTCTGGCAATTGTGTCTCATCATCGTCCACCTCTTGTGACACTTTCCCACCGTCGCCTTTGTGTGACCGTGGCTGCTCAAATATTTGGGCTTCGCTACACGCGATCTCCTCTTGCCCCGCTTCAAGTGGACCGGGCGAGAGGCCCAAATCTATAAATGTAAAAGTAAACAGCGCTTCAGAGTGTCCAAGTGTGGGATCAGTTGTCTCCGGGCACTCGGCAAGGTGGGAGGAAGGAGGATCAGGTTGAGGAATATGCTGTCCAGACTCACGGCTACTGAGACTTGACCATGTGGAAGACAGGGTGGTGGTGGTGGCTAAGTGACTGGAAGCATTATCCGCTATCCAACCAACAACCTTTTGACACTACTCTGGGTTCAATAGTGGTGTGCTGCGGTCCCCTAGAAATTGGGACAGGAAGGTCAGGCGAGAAGATGTGGGTGTTTGTTGTGGCACAATTTCAGCTTGCCCACGGCCTTGTCCTCGGCCTCTGCATGCACCATCACCATCACATCCAGTACCCCGTCCCTTGCACGTGCCTTGCCCATTTTAAATGGAGGACAGTATCTTCCACGCTCACTACAAATGACTGAGTTTGGAGGGAACTTATATGTGATCCGTGTGACAGAGAAAACACAGTTTTAAATACCTGGCCTGTAGGTAAGTAGTGTGAACAGCAAACTGCTGTGAATTGCTTCACTGACACACTGAAAGAAATTTTTAATGGAGGCCAGAAATGGCAGTATTTTCTGACAACGTATATGTGATCCGTTTGACGGAGAAACCACAGTTTTAAATAGCTGGATTTTTAGCGCTGTAATATGGAAAGGACAGAAAAATGGTGTTCCCTGGATTGCTTTTTAAGCAAATAATGAGGATTAAGATCCAAAAAAAGCATTCCTGGCCCCTGAGACCTGGGCCTTAGTATAGAAATATCTAACAGCAGCAGGACGCAGAATTGGAATGGAGCCTCTTGTGCTATATGCACTGCAGTCTGCTATATACCCTGCCTGCCTGCCTATATACACTGCCTGCCTGATATCTCTGCAGATGGATTAGTTAGTCCTCAAAATGACTGTTTGATCAGATGGATATGCGTAATGTACGGTTTTTCTCCCTACACTACCTAATACACAAGCAAATCTCTCCGTGACGCAGCAGCACCTCTCCCTACACTGTCTGATTACAGAGTGACTGTGACGAGCACAGCGGCGCCAGGTCTGATATAGACCTGATGACGCTGTGCGGCCAGCCAATCACTGTAATGCCACAACCATCATGGCTGCGGCATTATAAAGAGTGGCAGGCAATCACTGTATGTTGATTGGCGCTCTAAAGGGCGCCAAACATGCAGGAAGGGGACCCGAGCTCCCGCCAAGCAACCCCGGAAATACTCGGCGAGCGCTGAGCATCTCGAGCAGTGAGATGTTCGGGCAAGCACCGAGCAGTAGCGAGCATGCTCGCTCATCACTAGTGTCTAGAAAACTCTGGTTGGTGTCGCCTATGAAGTTAATCATCAACAGATTAAAAAACTGACAGACTCCAAGGACGTAAGGTGACTATATTAATATATTGGTCACTGATATTATTTTTGAACATCTGATATATATTTTGTACATTTTGAGCTGTTTGGTTCTTATTCTATTTTAACAGATGAAAATAAGTACACTGTAATTGAGATGGAAAATATATATTTTTTTATTTAGTTGCCCAATAATTCTGCACACATTGTTCTCCAAAGAAAGACAAAACCGCACTTTTACTTTCTTAAATATTCAGGTTTTACTTTTATTAACCTTTTGCATTGACCGACAGCACTGTAGTTGTTTAATATTAAAAGTAATCATCAAAAATATAAATTGCCTAATAATTGTCCACATAGTGTATAGAAAAATAATCTCTAACTACGACATATAAAAAGTGGCATCTTATAATGAGATGAAAAGAAGAAAAAAATTCTGGAATATGGAATAATTATATTGGTAAGGGGAAGAGCTAGTAAATTAATAGTATTATTTTTTATATGATTTTTTTTTTATTTCTGATGTATATGGGAATAAATATAAAAAAAAAATCACTACCAGTCGCCATGAAGTTCTCTGCCGTTCCTCTGGACTGTAAACTGTCACCCATGATGCCCACATCAGTGTATAGGGCAGAGCAGGCCATGAGCCGCTGCCTGGTAGGTAGCACAGGAGGGTTCCGTCACCTCTAGCATCACCTGCACACGACCAACTGCCATTTACTTTCAACTGTCGACTGAAGCGATCTGACCGAGGTCTGCAGGCGGGAAGATAATTATGAGAATGGCGTCTACTGGACATGGACAAGAGAACGAAGGGAAGAGAGCGAGAGAAGAGCCCAGCGTGACCGGATTCAAGAAGAGGCGATTGGACGAGCCAACACCTGGAAGCAGCGGAGACCGTGGATCATCCAGCCCCTATGCCAGGCTTAACATCAGCCGCTTCAACATCCACCAAGTCTTGGGTAGGGGCGCCTTTGGCAAAGTAAGTCCTACATCTTTTTTTATTTATTTGAAATCTGAAGTATTTATTATATCCCCATGTATTCTTCTCTGCTGTCAGCCATGTCATGCTTTGTTGTTTGTCATTGTAGCGTTCTTCTGTGAGATTACATTTAAGATATCACCATAGTTAGGTCTAGTGCTGCTGTAACATGGTATTTTTTATGCTGGATGTTTTTCCTCAGGGGTCACAGCTGTAGGGGGTATGGGACATTGTTTTTTTTCACGTCATTGTCAATATAGGCTACAATCAGGCTGCCATATTGTGAATGACATTGATCTCTGTGTTTTTATTAAATATAGATAGACATTGATATTGACCACACTAATGGCAACTCAAAGCATGACAGTTGGTGCTGATAGTATTCCATGTAAAGGGGAGGGAGGGAGATCGAGGAGCTAAATGCAGAACTCCTCCCTCCACTTTCCCCCTCCTCCCCCATCCCTCTTACATAGAATATTTTCAGCACCAACTGTCATCTCCTATCTCAGTAATGTAACAATCTGTCTTCACTGAATATAGATTTTACCATGAAATAGAGAATTTTGAAAGCTAAAAATCAGTCCTGGCGGAGAAAAAACAGATTTCTCTGAAAAGATTTATTGCAAAGTTGCTTATTTTCATGTGTGCTATTGATTTATGAAATACAAATTAAAATGATAATTATTCATTAAAGGGAACCTGTCTTGTCCTGTGTACTATGTAAACTGCCCCCATTGCGTTGATATTGATGCAATGTGTATCACTAACACGCTTTTTTCATTTAAATTGGCGCTAATATAATACAGCTCTGGCAAAAATGAAGAGACCACTGCAAAATGTTAATTTTCTCTGATTTTTCTCTTTCTAGGTATATTTTTGAGTAAAATGTACATTGTTGTTTTATTCTATAAACTACTGACAACATGTCTCCAAAATTCAAAGCTAAAAATGTTGTATTTATTTGTAGCAAATGAGAGATCGTCAAAATAAAAAAGAAGCCGTGCTTTCAGACCTGAAATAATGCAAAGAAAACAAGTTCTTATTCATTTAGAAACAACAACACTCATGTTTTATCTCAGGGAGAGTTCAGAAATCAATATTTGGTGGAATAACCATGATTTTTAATCCCAGCTTTCATGCGTCTTGGCTGCTTTCCACCAGTCTTTCACACTGCTTTTGGGTGACCTTATGCCACTCCTGGCACAAAAATGTAAGCAGTTCTTCTTTGTTTGATGGCTTGTGACTATCCATCTTCCTCTTGATTACATTCCAGAGGTTTTCAATGGGGTTCAGGTCTGGAGACTGGGCTGGCCATGACAGGGTCTTGATGTGGTGCTCCTTCATCCACACATTGATTGACCTAGCTGTGTGGCATGGGGCATTGTCCTGCTGGAAAAAACAGTCCTCAGAGTTGGGGAACATTGCCTGAACAGAAGGAAGCAAGTGTTTGTCAAGGATAACCTTGTATGCAGCTTGATTCATACGTCCCTCGCAAAGATTAACTTGCACAATTCCAGCCTTGCTGAACCATCCTCAGATCATCACCGATCACCGAGGCTTATATGCCTCTCCAGGTCTCCATCTAACCATTAGACGACCAGGTGTTGGGCAAAGCTGAAAATTAGACTCATCAGAGAAGATTACCTTACTCCAGTCCTCTATGATCCAATCCTTATGGTCTTGGCAAACTTCAGCCTGGCTCTCCTTTGCTTCTCATTGATGAAAGGCTAGGAGCTTGTTCGTTTAGTCATAGAGGTGTGATTCCTGGCATTTATTCAGGGTTTGTGCCACCCACGCATTTGAATTCTGCTCCCGGCTTGCGCTGATGTAAGTATGGGGCGCTTGCGCAGTATGTCTTGCCAGTAAAGCTTGTAGCGCTGGGAGCCGCACATGCGCTCTGACTAGCGGCTCCCTGCGCTTGCACAGTGACACTGCTGTGTAGTTCCCAGCTTCACTGTGTGCGGCCGGAGACGCTCGTCACAGCACATGTGCGGCTCCCAGCGCTACAAGCTTTGCTGGCATGACATACTGCGCAAGCGCCCCATACTTACATCAGCACAAGCCGGGAGCAGAATTTAAATACGTGGGCGGCACAAACCCTGAATAAATGCGAAGAATCGCACCTCTATGACTAAAAGAGCAGGTATGATACAAACATATAAAGTGGATTTTACATATTATATTAGCGCCAATTTTAATGAAAAAAGCGTGTTAGTGATACACATTGTATTACTAACGCAATAGGAGCAGTTTAGATTCTACACAGGGAATGACAGGTTCCCTTTAAGACCTTTCCATAGCCCATCCATGGAGCAGGCAGTGCATTATGCTGATAGATGGATTTGCTCCTCTACCTAGACCTGGTTACCAGCAGACTGAGCGACCATTCAGTTTACTCATGTGCCTTGTGTGCTATAAAATCCAGATTACTTCCACTCCCTGCAGATGCCTTCTAAGTATTCTCCATTTGTCTCTCTTAGGTGGTCCTGGCATCAGTCCCCGGCCGAAACATCCAAATGGCTGTCAAAATGATAACCAAAAAAGAGGACAATGAGGACACCATCATGAGAGAGCGGCAGATACTCCTGGCTGCCAGAGACTGCCCATTCTTATGCCACCTCTATGCCGCACACCAGTCTCTGCAGAGGGCATATTTCATCACGGAGTATCTGTCCGGTGGCAGCCTAGAGAATTTGATCAGGATGTGCGGCTGCCTGAACATCGGCAATGTGAGGTGAGAAAGTGGAGAATGTATGTAAAAGAGAACTAAGGAGATGGAAAAAAAATCTGGGGTCAGCATGTAGCTAAGGTAGCAATGGCAGGTCATATACAGTATTTAGTGTGCTGGATGCAGCAGGTGGGGTGCCATGGTATTTGGGGATTGCTAGAGAAGGATTTGATGACATTGATACTACACTCTTCACACTGTTCTCTCCATCAGATTCTACACAGCAGAGATCGTATGTGGCCTCCAGTTCCTCCATGGACACAACATCGTCCACCGGTAAGCAGGACGTTCCTCCTTCTCTCTGTCCCCTTTACATTCTAGAGATATGACCCCCAGCTTTCCTTGTGTCCTGCCACTTATTCTATCTGATCTTGCAATGACTCAATTTCCATCTCTTTTATCACTGGACAGATTTCTCTTTTTTTTTTTTCATTACAGAGACATAAAGCCAGATAACATCATGTTGGATGCAGATGGCCACATCCGTATAATCGACCTTGGGCTCGCCCAAGATGGCGTTACCTCCTCCAAAAACATCTCTGGAGTGACGGGCACTTTCCACTACATGGCCCCTGAGGTGTTTCGTAGAAAACGATACGGCGCAGCAGTGGACTGGTGGAGCCTGGGGATTGTCGTTTCCAGGATGGCAGCAGGACGATTCCCATTTTACAACGGCCCCATCAAGCAAATGGCTTTCAAAGCTATCATCAATGAAAAGCCAAAATTTCCATCTTGGCTTGATGCTCATGTGAAACATCTCATTAAGAAGCTGCTGCGCAAAGACCCTCAGACACGCCTGGGTGTGAGCGGGAACATCCGGGAGCATCCATTCTTTACCACCATCGGCTGGGAGGAATTGGAGGAAAGGAGAGCAGAGCCACCATTTTCACCATTCAGGCAAGTTCTGGAGAACCATCATCTGCAGTGGCCGGAGCATACAGTCCTTCACCCCGTGGACAGATTTACGTACATGTCACCAAGCTGGGCCCGGTAAGGATCTCTTCATCTGGGGATAACTCCCATCAGGTGTTCTCACATTGTGGTAATCATCATCATTCATCTTGTCTTTTTTCACATTTTCTAACAATGACTTTATGTCTCTGTTTCTCTTAGGTGGATGAAAAGATCTGGACTGTAAAAGAATCCACGACCATCTGGTGAGTGACCTCTGTTCACACAGGACACCTATGATATCAGTACATTGTATCTGATGTTACATAGGGGAATGGTTCATTATAAAGACCATTCCCCTAATATAACAGAAGATCTGGCAGAGAGAATAATCAATGTCTTCCTTTTTTGTCTTGCAGGATGAGCCCCTGCCAACTGCCCAGAACTTCATGCCTCCTGACCCGTACCTCGTCTCTGCTGGTGTACTTCACCTCGGCTGCCCTTCAACATCATATCTCTCCAAAACATCTTCATGCCGGACCACTGCCATTGTTTTGCTGCCCCAGACCCTTGACTTGGCCTCCTCTAATACTGGGCTGGCAACTGACATCCCTCCATCCAGAAGATCTTCTACCCCAGGAATGGCCTGTGCTAAGTTTCCATCTGATGTGTTCAAAAGCAATAGTCCTGGGCAGCTGAGCAGAAGAATGTATAGAGCGGCCATTATCACCTTAGCACAGGCCTGGTAAGTACCGCACCCATCACACATCACATCACCCACACTACTATAGGCATACATATAGCACACCGTACATTTCCGCACATAGATATAGGACATAGATCGGCTTTTGATCCTGGGATTTAATCTGATCGCCATATTTGGGGTCAGGAAGGAATTTTTCCCCTTAATATGAGGACAATTGGCCCATTCCTCATAGGGGTTTTTCGCCTTCCTCTGGATCTACACGGCCTTAAATAGGTTTGGTATCATAAATTAATAAGTAGATTGACACACTAGTAGCAAAAGAGAAATTTTAGAAAAATTTAAATTTTCTTTGTTGACAATTAAAATTAGTTCTCAAAAATAAAAAGGATAATTAGTCTAAGTAACTAAAATGATTTTTATATATCACACTTACATTACACAGGTTAGGTACATTACACAGGTTAGGTATCAGCCTTTGATCTTGGGATTCATTCTGATCGCCATATTTGGGGTCAGGAAGGAATTTTCCCCCCTGATACGAGGACAATTGGCTTATTCCTCACAGGGGGTTTTCGCCTTCCTCTGGATCAACACGGCCCATAAATAGGTTAAGTCTGATAAATAAATACAAAAAGTAATAAATAATAATAAATAAATACAATAAATAATAATACATTTAGTATGCTAGGTTAGTAAGGAGACTCACACTATAGTAGCAGAACAAAAAAGGTATAAAATTACAATAATTTTAGTTGAAAAGATATGTAATTTCAGACATTGAAATAATCAAATCCAAACCTACAAAAATAATTTATATATTTTTTTTCATTTGTATTTACATTACATTAGGTATCAGCCTTTGATCCTGGGATATATTCTGACCGCCATACTTTATTTGGGGTCAGGAAGGAATTTTCCCCCCTGATATGAGGACAATTGGCTTATTCCTCACAGGGGGTTTTCGCCTTCCTCTGGATCAACACGGCCCATAAATAGGTTAAGTCTGATAGATGAATAATTTTCACATATACATAATACTAAAATATAAAATAATTCAATCTATAAATAAAATCTTCTTTTTACCCCCCTTATATCTTTGTGCTTGTCTTTATTTCATTGGACGTCCATGTAGTCATTATTATGCTGCCCCTTATGTCTTAAGGCTCAATACACATTAGAATAAATTTGCTCGAACGCCCCTGATATCGTTACTATCCTATGGTGATAAATCAGCTAATTGCTGTGATTCCTGGGAGTGTTGGGTCCGGAGCAGGAGATGCTGTTACCTTTCTCCATTTTGGCTAATAAATGAGAACACTGAGCTGGGTTCCTCCATTAATTACCCAGATGTTCCTCAAAGGACATTGGAAAGAATGGGTTTTCTAAACCAGACAGTAATTGCACTGCTCATATAATAGGGGAGAGGGTTTGTTACAATGTGTCAGTGCAGCTGGGAACTATGAAACTCACAGAGCATTGCCTGGACTGGATACGCTGGATGTGGCTCAGTGGGAGATGGTGGATCTGCAACAATGTTGCCCCCTGCAGTCAGGACCCCACATATCATGGACGCCACATGATCAGATCCTCCAGAGAACATTCATGAAGAAGGAGAATCCCCTGTAGAGAGGCGTCCACAGCGAGGTACATGATAGGAGCAGTTATTGTTTCATTCCCCAGGTATCTCTATCTGGGAATGCAGGATGACAACCAATATGGCTGCCATTACTGCTCTTACAGGGGGCATCACTAAGCTCTCATACATCCTGAATAGTACATGGTGTAATGACACGTCCCCTCACATTACCTGCTTAGTTGGGTAGATTTCATATTACAGAGTGTGGGAAAGCTGACTGACAGGAGCCATAGCCCCCAACCGTCCCGTATTCGGCGGGACTGTCCTGCGTCCCGTCTCGACTCAGCTCTTCTCCCGGCTCATTTAGACCTATTACAGTTATCTCTTATCAGAATATAATACCGAAGGAGAGAGAATTGTAGCCAATATATAAACAATATTTGTAAATGGCACTGATCTAAAAAAAACTGCCAGAGATAGAGCTATTAATAAAAATATATATTTATTATCCACAAAATAGAAAGATATATACGGTCCACTAAGTGGCTAAGGTGAGAGAAATGACCAATAGTGGCAGATGTAAAACAGTCAGAGAAAGAAGAGCACATCCCACATAGCAGGACCTCCACAACAACCATCTGTAAAAATAATTGATAGACACTAGTATATATAGATCACGCTAGAGCTGCCACAAAGACAACAGTCTCATGGTTCATGTATTATACACAGAAATATGTCCGACTCATACCAAACCAACAGTGCCGTATGGAAGAAATATACAGTATATGTGTGTATATTGGCCGTGTAGCGTATTTGTGCACCTGTGTATTAATTTAACACTTCAGGTGTCCGGGCCTTATATTTTTTCCTTTTTCTTTTTTGTAGTGCTTGATAATGCACACTGAGGAATTTCAGATACCCTCATATCACAGTAGTATATCCCACTCCTCAAAAAGTTAGTTACCCTTAGGTAATCTCAGCAGCACTATAACAAAATGGTCTTAGTCACTAGATGCAATTTCTATTCCCACCAACAAAGCAGCCAAAGCCACCTCCACCCACCCCATGGTGGTTACAAGCAGCCTCTTACCCAGAATTGTCACAAGAGCCTCCAAAAAGTAATTATAACAGCCTTCTTCCCACAACACCTGCAATTTTCACTTTAAGGGGTTGTCTGGTCAAAATAGATAAGTCTGCAGTTACTCTGTGTGACTGCAGACTTATGAATCCCCCAGGTTGGCTGGTTTCAGACCGGCATGTATGAGATATACATACCCCTGGCCAGTGGGCGCAGAGTCGCTCTCCATACACTTGTAAGGAGCAAGGCTGCCCCCTCTAGTCGGACACGCTTATTGGCCATCCGTGTCACTAGATGGGGTGCGGCCTTGGCTCTATCAAGTGTATGGAGAGCGAAGCTGCACCCACTGGTCGAGGGCATGTATAACTCATACATACCCTCTGTTCCCGAGTCTGAAACCGGCGAATCCCCACAGCGCACAGTGCCTGCATAATTCATAAGTCTGCAGTCATTCTGTGTGATTACAGACTTATCAGTTTTGACTGGACAACCCCTTTAAATACACCCACATATGCGTCCCTCCTACATGCTCTCCTATATCATCTGCTGATGATTGCGCCACAGAAGTTATATTTTACTACAGCTGTGTGAGAGTGTCAGCGGCATTTAGATGGTTAAATCAGCAGCAGTCTAAGCTAGCTCTGGTTGCTGCTGTTCACACAGGCACTGACTGTATAACACAGATGACACCTGCAGAGTACAGAGCAGGTTCATATCCTGAGCCCGCTCCCAACATATGTCACCAGTAAATCCAATGGTTGGAAAGGATCAATGGTGTTTGGTCATTCAATCAATTCAGGGCTGAAGGTGCTTAGGTGACCATATGAACATTTTGATGTACAGAAAATTAATCTCTGGAGTCTCGATAAATGTGAACTATTAATTCAAAATTTACATCTCTTGAAGCAACAACTTTGCCTCCATTTGCAAGGCAGGATCACGAAGCCACTCTCGGATAGGAACATTTGTATATTGCATATTTAGAAGAAACACCCAAAGGTAATAAATACAGGTTTACCCTGCATCATAATAAAAAAACTATGGCTCAGGGTGATGTGTATTTCTGTAATGAGGGGGGTGCGGACTAAGGATACGATTATCAAGGTGTGCAGAATTATTAGGCAGCTTGTTTTCCTCAGACAAAATGGGCTAAAAAAAGAGATTTAACTGACTGAAAAGTCTTACAGAGGGATGTAGCACTCTTAAAATTGCTAAGATATTGAGGTGCGATCACAAAACCAGCAAAAGTTTTGTTGCCAATAGTCAACAGGGACACAAAAAACATGGTGAGAAAAATAAGACTCACATTAACTACCAAATATTTGAGAAGAATCAAACATGAAGGGACAAAGAAGAAATTGTCCTCCAGTGCTGTCATATTCCAGATCTGCAACCTCCCTGGAGGACCAGAAGTACAAGGTGCTCAGAGACATAACCAAGGTGAGGAGGCCGAAACCCAGCCGCCACTGAACAAGACACAGAAATGGAAACATCTAGACTTGGCCAAGAAATATCTGAAGACAGATTGTTCAGATTGTCCCCTTTCTTATAAGTGTCTAGTAGTGATGAGCGAGCACTAAAATGCTCGGGTACTCGTTGCTCGGGTCAAGCACATTGGAATACTCGGGTGCTCGACCTGAGCAACGAGCCCAATGTAAGTCTATGGGAATCTCGAGCATTTTTCAGGCGGCTCCTCCCTTCGGTCTGCAGAGGGCCTAAAAATTGCCCAAATCGATGGGAACAGAGCTCAAGTAACATGGGAACAGCATGGGGAAGACCCCTGGAAGCATCTCTGACTCTCATATCACTGCTGTCAACAACAATGTCAGAGTATTATGCCACTTTTACGGACTCATAAACATACAAAAACGAAACCAAAATGGATTTTCCTGAGAAATATGTTAAGGAACATCCTTTCCAGGGTAATGACTTGTATATAAGGCAAAATAAGTAACCAAAAATACTCCTCCACACCTTGGGCTATGTTCACACGTAGCAGTTTTGATGCTTTTTTGCACTTTTGCATTGCTTTCAACCAAGACAAATGCATTCACCAGGAAATGTCATTTTAACATTTTACAACCTTATCTGGCCATGTGGTGTGTGACACATCATCAGACACATGCATACAGTGCTGAAAAGACATGGGAACAGCATGGGGAAGACCTCTGGAAGCATTTCTGACTCCCAGGTCACTGCCTAAAAGTGTGCCCATCATAAGTGTTCCTTGGCGCATGCGTAGATGCCTCCCGCCATGCACCTGTCGTTGCAGACTTGCAACAATCACCGTCCACGTCCTTGTTCCAGTGCAGCGTTCAGTTGTCCCTACACCATTCCTTGGAATGCAAGCGCAAGTATGCAGCCAGCCACCCACCAACCCACAGGCTGCAATACTATACTGCCAAATTTTTGACAGCTGTTTGCACAGGAAATGTGGCCTTTTAGGCTCGTGGAGGCGGAAACTTTTCATAAGCAAATGCCGGCGGCGGCCGGGTGTCCTTACTCGGTCCCCAACCACCACTGTTTCTCCCGGTGTCGTCTCCGCCTTCCACAATCACGGGTCCCACAACATTACCCGTGCCCTCCTCAGTGCACTTACTGGGAAGGACCGCCTAACCACAAACACGTGGACAGGTGAATGTGGCCAGGGACGGTACAGAGCCAGTCCACAGCTTTTTTTGCTGAGTTGTATTTCACCACAGCCATATTCTTTAGCTCGGTGAAAAGACTGACATAAAAGGAAACCGTATCTACTCTGGGTGTCATTTCTCCCAGGAAGTCCTCTGAAGCAGCTTTTGCAGAAGGAATGGCAGCCCATCTAACATCAACTAGCACTTCTCGGTGGTGCTTTGACACACAAACATCTTTCTTTGCGCATTTAATTTCAGGACTACAGAGTTGGGCAATGGCCTGATCTGCAATCCAGTTTAAGAAATAACATGCACAAGCACGTCCAATCCACATTAAAAAAACAGCCATAGAGTGTCCGGGAATCTTCCCCCACACTTTTCTTAGCCAGGGCTGCTTCTCGGCAGGGTTGGACGGACCCACCTGAAAACCGGAGACTCCTCCGGTGGGCCCTGGCTTCTCCTTCAGGAGAGTTCTTAGTGCCGAGGTGAGGCCATGATAATGATAGAGGCCACTATCTGCTTATTTTTCTGTTACTTGGAATGCAAGCGCAAGTATGCAGCCAGCCACCCACCCACAGGCTGCAATACTAAACTGCCAGATTTCTGGGCAGCTGCTTGGACTTGAAATGGAGCCTTTTAGGCTCGTAGAGGCAGAAGCTTTTCACAGCCTCATGCCGGCGGCGTCCGGGCGTCAATACTCGGTCCCCAGCAACCACTATTTCTCCCGGTATCGTCTCCGCCTTCCACAAGCACGGGTCCCACAACATTACCCGTGCCCTTCCCAGTGCACTTACTGGGAAGGACCGCCTGCGCACAAACACGTGGTCAAGTGAATGTGGCCAGGGACGGTATGGAGCCAGTCCACAGCTTCTTTTGCTGAGTTGTATTTCACCATAGCCATATTCTTAAGCTTGGTGAAAGGACTTGGGAAACCATATCTACTCCAGCTGTGATTTCTCCCAGGAAGTCCTCTAAAGCTGCTTTCACTTGAAATGTGGCCTTTTAGGCCCGTGAAGGCGGAAGCTTTTCACAACCTCATGCCTCGTGTCCATACTCTGTCCCCAGTCGTCACTATTTCTCCCGGTGTTGTCTCCGCCTTCTACAAGCGCGGGTCCCTGAACATTACTGCTGGTACTTTTCTGTGGGAATCTGCTTACCTCCTACCAGCCTGGAATATTTCCAGTAAACTATGGTACAACACCATGGTATTAGCACTGTCCCAGTACCAGTAGCGAAGCCTTCCACAATTTCCTTCTCAGGAATTTTATTTGGTAGACTGAGTGGCTGCCCAAATACATTAGTTTCTCACAAAGGAGCTGAAGATAGAGTGGCAGTAGGTGCAAGTTTCCCCAGCCTGTTAGATATCAGAGGGTGAACGGCAGCACATTGGATCAGTGGTTAGCACTGAAGCCTTGCAGCGTTGGGATCCTGGGTTCAAATCCCAGCAAGGACAATATCTGCAAGAATTTTGTATGTTCTCCCCGTGTTTGCGTGGGTTTCCACCTCAGTAAAAAAGCAGCCATAGAGTGTCCGGGAATCTTCCCACACACTTTTTTTTAGCCAGGACTGCTTCTTGGCAGGGTTGGACGGTCCCACGAAGAATCCTCTGGTGTGCCCTGGCTTCTACATCAGGAGAGTTCATGATAGCGCTAACTTTGCAGCTGCTATGGGGCTCTTGAGCGGGGGAGAAAGGTGAACCCTCAGAATCAAATCCTCTGGTGGGCCCAATGTTTTTCAATCTGAAACAGCTTCTCAGTGGGAGTTGTATTTCATCACAGCCATATTCTTTAGCTCGGTGAAAGGACTGGCATAGAGGGAATCTGTATCTACTCCGGCTGTCATTTCTGCGTCACCAGGTTCCGCCCATTGTCACACACGACCATGCCTGGCTGTATGTTCAGCGGTGAGAGCAACACATCAAGCTGCTGTGTTACAGCTTTCAACATCTCTACAGCGCTAGGTGGTTTGTCACCTAAGCATTAAGCATGTTATCTTCAGCACAGCCTGTTGCCGCTTGGCCAAGGCAGTGCTGCAGTGCTTTCAGCTTGTGACTGATGTGGTAATTTCAGAGATGGAGGAGGAGGTGCAGGAGCTGAACAATGTGATTACATTGAGGTTACATTGGCGACTTTGTTTTTATACTAAAGAAAGATCCTACTGTTTTGTTTTGTTTTACGTTATTTTTTAAGGCAAATGCATTTACAGGGAAATGTCATATTTACATTCTACAACCATATCTGGCAATGTGGTGTGTGACACATCATCAGACACATCCTGTTTCATTGATGATGGAGGGACTCTGAATGACACATAGAGCAGGGCCACAGTAATAAGTATGACATGTTCCCATTAGAAAGGAGAGGGTCTGCTATACAGTTATAAGGCATGCAGTGAATCCAACGGCTGACCAAATTTAGGAAAAACCCCACTAACAAATTAAAGACACATAGAGCAGGGCCACAGTAACGACAAATTCCCATTAGAAAGGAGAGAGTCTGCTATACAGTTATAGGGTATGCAGTGAGTCCAACGGCTGACCAAATTTAGGAAAAACCCCACTAAGAAATTAAAGACACAGAGAGCAGGGTCACAGTAATGAGTATGACTTGTTCCCATTAAAAAGGAGAGGGTCTGCTATACTGTTATAGGGTATGCAGTGAGTCCAACGACTGACCAAATTTAGGAAAAACCCAACTAAGAAATTAAAGACACATAGAGCAGGGCCACAGTAACGACAGATTCCCATTAGAAAGGAGAGAGTCTGCTATATAGTTATAGGGTATGCAGTGAGTCCAACGGCTGACCAAATTTAGGAAAAACCACACTAAGAAATTAAAGACACATAGAGCAGAGCCACACTAACAAGTACGACATGTTCCCATTAGAAAGGAAAGGGTCTGCTATACAGTTAATGGGTATGCAATGAGTCCAACGGCTGACCAAATTTAGAAAAACCCCACTAAGAAATTAAAGACACATAGAGCAGGGCCACAGTAGCGACAAATTCCCATTAGAAAGGAGAGAGTCTGCTATACAGTTATAGGGTATGCAGTGAGTCCAACGGCTGACCAAATTTAGGAAAAACCCCACTAAGAAATTAAAGACACATAGAGCAGGGACACAGTAACAAGTACGACATGTTCACATTAGAAAGGAAAGGGTCTGCTGTACAGTTATAGGGTATGCAGTGAGTCCAACGGCTGACCAAATATAGGAAAAACCCCACTAAGAACTTAAAGACACATAGAACAGGGACACAGTAACAAGTACGACATGTTCCCATTATAAAGAAGAGGGTCTGCTATACAGTCATATGGTATGCAATGAGTCCAACGGCTGACCAAATTTAGAAAAACCCCACTAAGAAATTATAGACACATAGAGCAGGGCCACAGTAACGACAAATTCCCATTAGAAAGGAGAGAGTCTGCTATGCAGTTATAGGGTATGCAGTGAGTCCAACGGCTGACCAAACTTAGGAAAAACCCCACTAAGAAATCAAAGACACAGAGAGCAGGGCACAGTAACAAGTACGACTTGTTACCATTAGAATGGAGAGGGTCTGCTATACAGTTATAGGGTATGCAGTGAGTCCAACGGCTGACCAAATTTAGGAAAAACCCCACTAAGAAATTAAAGACACATAGAGCAGGGCCACAGTAATGACTAATTCCCATTAGAGAGAATCTGCTATATAGTTATAGGGTATGCAGTGAGTCCATCTGCTGACCAAATTTAGGAAAAACGCAACTAAGAAATTAAAGACACATAGAGCAGGGCCACAGTAACGACAAATTCCCATTAGAAAGGAGAGAGTCTGCTATATAGTTATAGGGTATGCAGTGAGTCCAACGGCTGACCAAATTTAGGAAAACCCCACTAAGAAATTAAAGACACATAGAGCAGGGCCACAGTAACAAGTACGACATGTTCCCATTAGAAAGGAGAGGGTCTGCTATACAGTTATAGGGTATTCAATGAGTCCAACGGCTGACCAAATTTAGAAAAACCCCTCTAAGAAATTTAAGACACATAGAGCAGGGCCACAGTAACGAGTACGACATGTTCCCATTAGAAAAAGAGGGTCTGCTATACAGTTATAGGGTATGCAGTGAGTCTAACAGCTGAACAAATTTGGGAAAAACCCCACTAAGAAATTAAAGACACATACAGCAGGGTCACAGTAACGAGTACGACATGTTCCCCTTAGAAAGGAGAGGGTCTGCTATACAGTTATAGGGTATGCAAGAGTCTAACAGCTGAACAAATTTGGGAAAAACCCCACTAAGAAATTAAAGACACATAGAGCAGGGCCACAGTAACGACAAATTCCCATTAGAAAGGAGAGAGTCTCCCATAGTGTTGGCCTATGCAGTGAATGCAAGGGCTGCCAAAAATTTGGAGGCACTTCAATGCCCCTTGGAAGAGTCGTGGAGGAGGGCCTCATAAAAAAATATTTCCATTAGAAAGGAGCTGGCGTCCTATACTTGTAATGCCCATGCACTAAGTGTATGGGCTGACCAACATTTAGTCCTGGGGGTATACATGAACATACTGTATAAAAAAAAAAATTTTACGGGCATCATAAACACTCTTTAAAAAAATTCTGTGGGTGTTGCATCATGGACCACGGTCACCCTGGTGATATGGTGGTGGAGGATCAGGAGAAGGAGGAGGACAAGAGCAAATAGTGTTGAGTGAGCATGCTCGACACTGCTCGGTACTCGCTCGAGCATCTCACTATTCGGGATGTTCGGCGAGCACCGAGCATTTTCGGGTTACTCGGGCGGGAGCTCGGGTCTCCGCCCTGCATGTTTGGCGCTCTTTACAGAGCCAATGAACATGCAGGGATTGCCAGCCAGTCACTGTTGTGGTCACTGCATTCTGAGTCTTCTATCCTTTGGATTACGAGCTCGGAGAGACTGAGACACAGGACAGGATGTGTGTCAAACAAGCTCTAAACTTTATTACAAAGCATGGGTTTTATATTCACCCTGAAGGCAGAAAACGGATTTACCATATATGGTTTGATTATACAATTTTAGCACACAAAGACTGATTTCTATTCTCGTGCTTGTGTTGAAACATTCAATCGGACGCATTTGATTAGACACATTTAATCAGATAAATTCTGATGACTAGCAAGGACGCATTATTGATTCAAGAAGGAACATTCACAGCTGGTGTTTTTTTTTTTACCTAAAGTAACTTTCAGACTTATACAGCATAGATGGGGTCTTTGAACTTAAGGGGCCTCATCTTCTGCTATAACATTCCATCCTTTGGTTCCTTCATTTATCAGTATGAATCTCTATATTTTCTTTTAGTACAACATTGAATACACATTAGAAAAAGCTTAAAAACCAAATAAACCACAAGACACATTAGCAAAATCTGAATAATAGCTTACACTATACCAGCCACCCACCCACCGATACCTTTAAACCAATTATCAGGATTTAGAAAGGAAAAGGTGTTTGCCCACCAGGAATCCTGATTCTTGAGGTTGGCCTCATCATAAAGCTTCCTCAATTTTACAACGTCCTCTAACTTATGTTTCAGCGTCAATACACTAGGATTGTCTATATAATGACCGCATGCGAGCCCTATTATCTGGCACATCCCTCCTTGTGCTGCTGTTAAATAATCTAGTACAAGGGTATGTTGGTTCGTGACAATAATCAATTGATTCTGTACTGCAAGAGATCCGTTAACTACTTCTAAAATATCCCAAATCTGATCATCAAGATAGTCTGTAGCTTCTACTAATTTATCCCACATTTGTGTCAACATAGGGTATATAAACAATGCACTGAAAAATGTGTTTACCCCTCCCATTTGAACTATATGGGGTCTCCCACTTGGTCTTTCTTTATTGTCTGCTGATTGCTTATGCAGTGTATGTTTTGGGATAGACAAAGGATCTAGCTGGTCTGGAGTAACAATATAAGTTGCGGGTGTCAATCTGGCTAAGGTACAAGTTCCTGTTACTCCTACTGGGAGCCACTTGAAAGCCTTGTCTCCACATACCCAATACATGGATAAGGGGAGATTCCATAATGCTGAATGTTGCAGTATTAGACGGTGAACTAAATCAACAAACTTAGAGACATTTGACATCATACACCACCCAGGCCCTTGACCTATAGGGGAGCAATAGCCAGCATCAGGATTGCCACACGTAGGTGCACCTTTCTGATAACTTGATTACATTACACTGTAGATTGCCAGGTATTTTGGCACAGGTATCACTTGCCCCGTTTTTAAAATAAACATTATTCACCCAATTAGAAGTGTGTAGATATCTTTCCAACAGGGAAGGTTTAAAGGCATCACTGCTTCCTGAAGTGGCATTAAAACTTATTTTCAATCCTTGTTCAGGTATTTTCCCTAGATCAGTAATTTTTGTTTTGTTACGAGGTACCCACTCCCCTCCTTTAAATGCTATATACAACCTGGGAATTATTTGACCCGTCAGGTTCCCTTGCCACCAGGGAAATTTTGTCCATGCTACTACGGGAATCCCAACAGTGGTATTCCACAGTCTCTGTGTGGCATTATTGGCCCAAGTATCTGAACAGTTCACCCAAAAGTTTATCTCTTCCCATGAGACTGGGACGGCGAGAAAGGGTATGCTAGTGGACGTCACAGGGGCATGTGTACATATCCAACAATTAGCAATGGTCTGGTTTTGCTCCTTTAGTCCATCGATTAGAGCAAGATGGTGTTTAATGAATCTATTGTTGTCTCCATCTGTGGTGCTCAACCTAGTCCATGCACCTATGGTTGTAAGTATGCAGGTAAGTATAAACAATGTCATCATTCTTTGTCCGCTGGTTCTCCTAGTATCTTTTTGCAATGGGATGCGTGGATCCAGGTCTCTTTTCCCTCTAGCTTAACGGCTGTACTTGTGGTCAGCAGAACTTGAAAGGGTCCGTCAAACCGTGGATCTAGGCTTTTCCTCACGTGTCTTTTTATAACCACCCAGTCTCCAGGTTGCAGCGTATGGCTGCTAGAGTCTTGATCTGGATCTGGAAGAGAACTGAAGACATTATCATGTATTTGCTTAATCTTTTTGTGTAAAGCCCTCACGTAGGAACTTAGCACATGGTTATTCATTTCTAATGCTTGCGGATAGAAACACCCTAGGCTGGGTACGTTGCCAAACAATATCTCATATGGAGAGAGTCCAGTCTTTCTATTAGGCGTGTATCTTACTGAAAACAGAGCAAGCGGTAAACAATCCAGCCATGGTCTTCCTGTCTCAGCCATGGCTTTCTGAATTTTTTATTTCAATGTCCCATTCAGTCTTTCCACTTTACCACTACTTTGCGGGTGATATGGGGTGTGGAATGCTTGTTGAATTCCTAGAGCTGACATGACTTCATTCATTATTTCACCTGTGAAGTGTGTACCTCTGTCACTCTCAATTACCTCTGGTACCCCATACCTGCAGACCACCTCCGCAGGCAGTTTCTTTGCGGTTGCCGCAGCCGTGGCTTCGGCAATCGGGAAAGCCTCTGGCCATCCTGAGAACAAATCAATACAGACCAACACATATTCCCATGATCCTGACTTTGGCAGCTGAATATAATCAATTTGCAGTCTCTGGAATGGATTTGCCAAATCGACCACTGAAAAACAAAGAGAGTTAGAAGGTATCTGTGACAGAAGAGTATGCGGGTTGGGCACAACTGGTGTTAGAAGTTCTGTGGCTTTGTTAACCAACCGGAGGTCATGGACCATTCTATATGCGGCTGGTTGTCCTGGCACGCTCTTTTTCTTTACCGGAAACAGGGGAGTGTTGCAAGGGGACTGGGTTTTGACTAGGACTCCCCTCTGTAGTAATTTTTGGACTTGCTGGGCTATGGCATTCTCCTGAGCCGAGCTAAGGGGATACTGCTTCAGTTGAGGCAAGATTGCTCCTGGTTTTAATTTTACCATTACTGGTTGAACTCTTAACCTACCAACATCTGTTTTGTCTGAGGCCCAAAAATCATGTGGTACAGCATGCTCCAATATCGGGGGAAACTCATTTGTCTCTTCTATGCTGGCAATATCTAGTGACATAATTTTGCAAAGGCTACTTGGTTTTAAACCTGGGGTCATGGTGACAGTGCCATCGGGATGATACTCAATATGTGCTTGTAATTTGGACAACACATCATTTCCCAATAGATTACATTGGCCTTGGGGCGATACCATGAGCTGGCTATGTACAGTAGCTCCTTGAATTTGCAGGGGAATTCTCTTAGTGACAGGGAGCAGGATAGACGGGGAATTGAAGGGGGTGGCAATGACATGATGTGAAAAATCAGTGTCAGTGTATGGCCAATCACCTTGCGTAATTACTGAATTGTCGGCCCCCGTATCTACTTGGAAATCGATTTCATGTCCCCCTGGTAGGTTCACCTGCACTATACAACTGAGAGTTGGGGGTAAGGAGATGAGGGGGTTCATGTGCAAGCCACCCTCATCCTGTGGGGGCGTTGTTTGGTTGGCTGGAGGACCCGTACTCTGAGCATTTGGATACGGGTTGGTGCTACAGTCCTTTCTAAAATGTCCTGGCTTTTTGCATCCATAACACAGTTTCTGTCCTCCTCCTTCAGTCCGTCCTCTGCCTCTGTTCTTTCTGGGGGTCGTCTCTGCTATATGTATTCTGGCAGCTCTCTTTGCCTGCGCTATGTCATGCTGTGCCCCCTGAGCTATTCTAGCTAAGTCTTCTGCCTTCACTGATCTCCAGTCTGGTCTACTTGCTTTTACCTTCTCTGCAATCTCCTTCTTTAGTCCATTCATGAAAGCACTTGCTAATACCCTCTCACTAGTCTTATTTCCGGGGTTGAACCCCATTTCTGACCAGGTTTTCTTTAATGCATAGAAATAATCCTTAGGATCTTCCTCCTTCCCCTGCACTCTATCTTCTAGTGTAACTTGCTTTTCTGCTTGCCTATCTTTACATGCTTTTACCAACGCTTTTACGTACAGAACCCCGGCTGTTGCATCATTAGCCTCCGCTACATCAGGGCCCGTTCTATTGTCATATTGTTTATAAGTTTCGTCCGTCAGTCTGTCATACCGAGCTTCATCTGCCAATTTCCCCTTAATTACCCCTTGCAGATCAATTCTAGTGGCATGGTATTATCCTGTATGGTGGTGATCATTCTAGCGAAACCCATAGGGGACTGGGATGGGTCTGGCAGCTGGGAGATCAGTGCCAACTGCTCTGAAGGACTCCATGGTCTATACATTAACATTGTGCGAGCATTCTGACCTGGAACAACTGCATCCCCCCCCCGCTGCTGCTGCTGCTGCTCCCGGTGCTCCTCGCACAACTACCGTCCTCATTGGGAAAAGACTAGCTGGGTGGGGTCTCGGTCCTCCACATGCCACACAGATGTCTACTGTCAAGGGGTTCTGCTGTCCACATCTGGGGCAAACCCAACAATTGGGTTCCTGAGAATTCTGGTACTGAGGTGAGGGTGAGCTGGGTGACGTCGGGAGCGGACAGGGAGAAAAATCTGTCACTCCGGTTTTTGTCAGTCTGTAACGTCCGTCTCCTAATTCTTCAATTTTTCCTTTAAAATGAGCACATGCATTCATCCATACATCCACTGTCTTCAACAGACCCTTATCTTTCAGCCATCCATGATAGCAGTTAAAGAAGGATTTCCATTTCTCTCCATTCATCTCTCCATTCTCATTCATTCCCGCTTTACATAATATTTTGTCAATTCCAATCAGTGCCTGTTTCCCTTCTCTGCGTACCACTAAGTCTTTGGCTATAATGCCTTCCTTGGCATTTTGGTTCCCCATTTTTTTTTGGGTTCTCCTCACTTAGAGTAGACTCCTCAGTCACTTAGACAATGGTCACTTAGACAATGGGCCACAAAGGTTTCTGAACCATTCCACTACTAGCCTTCCAGGACTTATACGCCGACCAGAAAAACAGACCAAAAACACCAATCCCGATACACACCCACAACACAATCATCGGATCCATACTTTCATTCTTAAATTCTCCAAAGGATAGAAGGCAGGACTGTCAATTTATCTTACATTTATGCTTACAGTGATATAAAGAGCCCTGACACACATCACCATCAATGAGTTTAACCGACAAACAAACAAATTCTTCCCTTATCACTCCTAAACACTTTTTGCATAATAATTTGGAACACAGTGTACATGTGCTTTTCCACAAAACACCAGTGGTTCACGTAGTGAATCTTACAGTTCTAACTTGCCAACCGTGGTCTGAATGGAGTTGTTCAATAAAGGGCCCAAAATTAAGATAACATAGACGGGAGAGGTCTCTATGAATAGGAATTATAGTATAGTATTTGATACCCTGTGAGGGCCAGGCAAAGGGAAAGTTGGACTGGATGGAATTCTATATGGATTTGGGGAGGGAGACATTGAGGGCCTCAGACTTCGCTGCATTGATTTTAAAATTTGACCATGTAACAAAGTGATCTATTTCAGCCATAACAGCAGGGATGGATATATGTGATTGAGTGATATATACTAGGACATCATCAGCAAATGCAGAGCACTTGTACTCGGTGCCTCCCACCTCAATCCACCTAATATTGGGGTTATGGCGAATTGATGAGAGCAGGTGCTCCGTCACTAGGATGTATAAGAGAGGGGACAGAGGACATCCCTGCCTTGTCCCATTGGTGATTATGAAAGGTGATGAAAATGTTCTGATGCGCCCCCTGGGCCTTGGGACACCCGGAGCCGGACCCTTTTTGGTGGATGCTGGTGGTTGTAGTCTCCGTGGCGGCGACCCGGTTCCGTGGCTCAGGGCGGTCAAACCAGTGGCGGAACTATATATGTGGTTTTGATGTTTAAATATCCGACTACGCCACCCGTGGATTGCGGTCAGAGTGAACCGCCGCTGCAGGGCAGACCGCTGAGGCTGGTGTTGTGGGTGCAGCAGAGCGTAGTATAACTCCACACGGGAGGAGTATAGCCTCAGGGCAGTGTATGCGGAGGATGGGGGTGATGGTGCAGGGCAGCAGCAGTAGCGACACGGAGTCAGTGATGCAGTCCAGGGCCTTTACTCACAGTTCTTATTATCCAGACCACTTCTGCAGGTAACGGCTGCCCACGTCGTACTGTGCTCACCAGGTGAGGGGCTCAGACAACTCTCAGATAACTTTGGAGCACTTCACATGACCCCTTTTGTGTGTCCTTTGTCTGGCCTTTCTTACCAACGCTTCTGTCCGGCTGCCTCGGGCCTCCTCTTGGTAAACTTGGCGCCAGTTTCCCTGACCCTATGTGGTGCCTTCTTAGCGGGTGTAGCGAGGGGCTACGCCACATAAAATGTCACAGCCTCCGGTTTCTAGCTGAGGGTCGTTTCCCGCCTCCACTGGTTTCGGGGACCGGTCTCCCCCTTTGGCCTGACCCCTCCACGCAGGTGGATTCGGGCGTGCGGTGGCGACTCGCCCGTCCGCACCCCTAGGATCCCTTCGTTCCTCGTTCCTGGAGCCTTCACCGCTCCTCTTCCTTCCTTCTCCCTCTTCCAGGCCTGGGCCTCTGTTCCTAGGCCCTCCTCCGGAGCAGAGCTCATGCAGAGCCCCTGCTCCCTGTCACTTCTGCTCAGACTTCTCTGCACTGAACGAAGATGGTGCCCACCTTTTATACTCCCTTCTCAATGCACCCAGGAACTGCTTCCTCCCTGCTCCTGCACTACAGGGTTCCCCTTCCTCGGTGTTCCCTCCCCCCACTCCAGCCAGGGACAGGGACTGTCGTGCCCATCTCAGGGGCATATTGGAATGCTTTCTCAGCATCCAACGAGAGTATCTAATTACAAATTTTTAACTGCATCTAGCCCAGGAAATACTTTGTGCCTAGTAGCAGTGTCTGCTAGTCAGCGGATTATCCCAGCTGTTAAGCAAGCTACACCACCTGTAGTTTGGACACTTAATTTTTTCAAAGGAAATGGTTCGGGACCCCGGGATACTCAGTGAAGAGCATCAGGAGGCACCCCAAGTCATAGGGGCTGGGACTGGCGGTAGGACGCCTTGCGGTGGACCGCCGAGCTCGATCGTTATAAAAGCTTTTTAACTGCAGTAGCTTTAGTGGACGCTACTGGAGCTGGAATTACGCGGCTGCTGGCATGAGACTTGCCCTCCAATAGATCCTTGTAAAAGGATTTAAAGTGTATTCATTCAAATTAGAGAGACTATTTAAATTAAAAAGCTTAGACCTGCCTCCACCACAGGGGGGCTCGCTCGACCCACCAGCGGACAGGCACCAGTATTGGGAGAGGGGGGCTGGCCGTCAGGGTCCACTGCGTCTCTGGCACAAACCCGGCGACACGGAGGTCGCACGGGCAGGAACGGACTGGCCGTGTCGGCTTTTCACTTTTTTGATTTTAGAAGGACATGACATGCTTATATCTGTGTCTCCCCCTCCTTTTACTCCTCCACCTCTTTTCTTTTCGCATGACTATATGTACTTGTCACTTTTCCATGTGTTAGTTGTGTCTTCTGAGCAGTTTGTCAGCTTTTGGACACCTTTGAAGGTGTTTTCTATGTGTTTCTATGTGTTTTTGTTTGCCTGCCATTGGTTTTAACGGTGTTCGAAGGTGTTCGACGAACCGTTCGGCGAACATACGGGTGTTCGACGAACCGAACCGAACTCGAACACTACGGGGATGGCTCAACACTACTGTGGAGCTTTACTCCTCCGCTCCCCTCAAGGCCTTCTTAGGTAGGAACCTTGACCGGGTAGAGACAGCGGTTAACTCTAACCCGCTCCTCGTCTCAAGGCCAGAGTACGAGGACCGTGTATCTTCAACAAGCTGCAGGTTCCAGCAGAAAGCCACTATCAGCGAGGAAGATCACAATCAAAGACCGTGAACCTAAGATGGCCATGTATTAAATACTAGATGGTGGCCCGATTCTAATGCATCGAGTATTCTAGAATATGCATGCGGCTGACCGGGCGCGACTAAGCAGCGAAGCAGTGTTTAAATGGGTTGTGCACTACTTTTAATTAACTTCACAATGTATCCCCTCGGTGCCCCTAATGAATTTTGTCATTACGTCATGTTGTCAATCCTGCTTGTGACAACATCGCTGACGACACACAGCCAGCACGTAATTCTCCCGCCTGCAGCCAGCTGTTGCTTCCGCTTACATCACGACTATTTGTGGCTGCAGCCAGGTTTCTGCTGTTCCGTGCACCACAGTGAATGACGGGCTGTGGCCGGGGTTATCCCCCATCGTGTCACATCCAGCATCCACAGCGCGGTCTGTCAATGTGGTTTGTATGGCTCCGTCATTCCTCTAATCCTGGTTTGTATGGCTGACTTATTTTGGATTGTACGCCTTCCTCATCTTAGCTTGTATGGCCTCCTTATCCTGGTTTTGTATGACCTACTCATTCTCCCATCTCCACAGCACAGTTAAAAAACTAAGCCCTAATCCTCCCCTTGTTTCCTTTTCTCTGCTCCAGCGCTGTCTGTCCTGTTTTCAGCAGCTCCTCGCAGGATCGGAGGCGCAGCACGCGCTCTCAGATACTGCTGTGATTAGCTGCTGTCTGTAGATTCGCTGCTTTCCACGCCGGGACTAAGTGCGTGGAGAGGCACAAATCTGCATTCACTTTAGTAGCACATGCTGCAGATGTCGCTATGAAGATTTAAGAATAATACAAGGAATACACAAAATAATACTTTATTATTAACTATTATTGGTTATAGAACTTAATACAACTGAACAAAATTATTAAACAGATGATCAAAATATATAAACTATTCCATGAATATGTAACAATATTTTACAATAAATCATCGGACAAAAGAAGTAAGACCCTAGAATATATTTCGTAACAATATCAACCTAAAATATTTTTGTACTCAAGATTTTTGGTGAATACTTATGGACTATCTGTAAGCAACTTTCCTTGTAAATGGGTATCCAAAACTTGCACCTTGACATTGGATCTCATTTTAACTCTTGAAAATGCAACATAGAGTTGTCCATGACCAAAAACGGGCTCCGGTAAATATATGCCAACACGGTGTAGAGTTTGACCTTGTGACTTGTTTATTGTCATGGCAAATGCTGGTTTTACTGGAAACTGTCGACGTCGAAGCCTAAATGGAAGACCGGTGTCTGAAGGACATAAATCAATGCGTGGAATGAACACTTCCTCTCCTTTTGCAGATCCAGTGATCACTGTTGCTTGAATTATGTGGGAATGGAGTCCAGGAACAATAAGGCGAGTTCCATTACATAGACCATTTCTTGTATTTAGATTCCGCAGCAATATTACGATTGCTCCAACTTTAAGTTGTAGTCCGTGGGATGGCATTCCTGATGGCGTAACACTATTTAAAAATTCAACTGGATAATGCTCTCGTTCATCTTCATTGTCGACATCCACCGAATCATCACTTTTGTACAATTTATACTCTCCAGGCATTCTATCCATCACACATGAATTTAGCAGAGCTACGTCATCGTTCTTGGGACAGAGAATTGCATAGGAAGAGGCCCTCTCAACACTGCTTTGGTCGTTCACATCTATTTCAACGCGTTGTCCAAAAACATCACTTACGATGCAGTCAGTGCACAACATGTCTTCTGGTATTTCAATAATGTCTTCTCCAAGGTTATATTTATTGCTAAGTTCACCATTACCAAGTTTAAGAAGCCAGTTGCTGTACTCTGGGTCAGAAGATCGCATGTTGTTAATTAATTGGAGTTTATTAAACTCTTTCCAAAGGTCTGACATTTTTAAGGTTGACTCGATAATATTTGTTCTTGTTCCATTTGGTACAACTGGAAGGCATTGCCTAAAATCTCCGCCAAGGACAAAAATTTCATTTTTTCTGCAATATTTGTAGTCATAACTTCATGCAGAAGTCTGTCAATTAAGCTCAAAGCATATTTGGGTGCCATGGTGCACTCATCAAGTATGAAAAGATTTGCACTGTTTAACTGTTTTCCTGCAAATGTGTCTTGTTTGATTCTGGAAACGGAGATTTCATTGACTGGAACTGGTATCCCAAAGAGTGAATGCATAGTGCGAACTCCTCTTAAAAGGTTTACTGCAATACCTGTTGTAGCCGATGGCAATACGACTTTTCCCAACCCTCTAACGTGATGCATTAAAACTTCATAGAGGTATGTTTTACCGCTGCCTCCAGGACGTTTTTGGCGTTGGATCGGCTTGGTTTTCTAAAGCGCTCACAATAGTGTCATATGCAATCCGTTGTTGTTGATTTAAGGATTTTTTCTTCTCTGTTGCCAACAATAATTCATAAGCTTCATCATACTCTTGAATTTGTGCAACTTGACTTGCAGGCTGTGGCAAAATAAAGTCTGAAAACGTTTTTCCATGCAGTAGTAGGACATTTTGGACATCTTGCATGGCTTAAGATTCGCAATTTTGACAATTTCCACTTTTGTTGTGAAGACGTAAGCAGTAATCTTCAATTATATGTTCTTTGAAATTTGTCCAAAGTTGAGCTGGATTTGTAGGCGGTCCAAAGACAGAAATGTAGGCGAACAATTCACGAAGTTTCTTAGGCATATGTAGGGTAACTGCGTCTTCTAAAGTAAGTGTCCACATAGTATCATCCAATAGAAGTCCTAAAGCCAAAGCTGCAGCTTTAAATGTATCGTGCAATACTCCATTAACTGTTTTCAAATCTTCGTAACTTCTAGCTCCTTTGACATGCAGTAGTAACAGCCGAAGGCAATATCTTTCTTGATCATTGACACTAACAGTATACATGCGTCCAATTATTCTGCTAAGTCCTCGTTTTCTTGGCTTCCAAGTTTTATTCCAAACGTAATGCTCTGGAATCTCTCGATACAAATACTGCCTTGCGTTTTCGTCACGTTGGTTCAGCAAAAACCATTCCATTAATGTTGACGTTGTGCTTAAATTTTTTGAGAAATCTTCGACTTGAGCATTTTCAAAGAAATAAAGCTGCTGTTGAGTTGGTAAATGAATAGCTAAACGTATAATGGCATGGGACTGTGAATGCAAGGGAAACGCAAATATTCTCCAAGCAGCTTCTGGATCACTGACATATTTTGAGTCAACAAACCGTGATGATTCATCGTGATTGACTGTTTTTTGTTGTATTTCGACGTTAGCTTTGTCATGCCCCTTGTAGATGTACTTGAAAAGATATTTAACACTTTTTATTGAAGCGCCGATTTCAACGTTGATGTGACAGTTGTAGCTTTTTAATAAGTACGGGTTGTATGGAACTATCCATGAGTTATTTATAATCTTTTTGTTGTGTACAATGTTATCAATCAGTTGTCTCCGGTAGGATGGGTAGCCGTCCAAATCTTTAACAGTGTGCTGTTTCAACTGCTTTGGAAACCCTTTTGTACACTTTCCGTTTTCCATGCATGGACTTTTTGGATTTGCTACACCGCATGGGCCATGAACCATATTACAGATTACAATATTATACAATTCAGGATACTTTTCTTGGTTAGGAATTTCAGCCCACACTGTGTTGTCAATTTCGTCCTCCGTGCGAAACTTGGAATCCGCGTCTAAAATAATTAGTTTATGCGCATGTTGGAGACCTCGTTTCTGAAACTCTATGACGTGTACCATTGCTACGACTGTTCCAAAAAGCCTATTTTTGATGTCTTTAACAAGACTGCTGAGTTTTAGTCGAAATACGTGTGCAACTAAGTCCGGCCTGTGTTCAACTTGCTGCCAGGGTTGTAGATTTTCTGCTATTTCCGGCCATTTAGGATTACAGGTCATTGTTAAAAAAAAATGTCAGGTCTTCCATACTTTGTTACTATTGCCATTGCATCTTGATAACGCTGTTGCATGTTGCGGGGGCTACCTTCAAAGGACGACGGGAGAATTACTGTTTTTCCAATTGGAATTCCTTTTTGAATGGATTGTTTTTGCAAATGTTCTTGAAGAACGCAGTAGTCTTCAACTTTAAGTTGTTTTTGGTTCATTCGTATGAAATTGAGCCGATTAGCTTCAATTTTAACGTATGCGTCGACTAAGTACTGTTGTGTCAGTTTCCCACCGTTTAAAATAGGATTGTAGTAATTTTGCACAGACAGAAGAAAACTGTAGTACTGTAGTTGTGTAATTCTTCTTGAAGTTCCTTGCTGGTGTAGGTTTTCATGCCACCCTTGATCAGCGCTTTGAAAGAATAGCGGATACAGAAGAGCATCAAGGTTGCTGTGCAAAATGCTAATACGTTGTGTTTTAGGAACGAAAGGGTTGTTTTTGTCTGGCTTAAGATGGACTAATATATCTCTTTGAAAAGGAGGCTCTCCATCATCGTTTTGAAAAACAACTGCGACCTCACTTACACGTGGTTTGTTGTAACATCGGGGATCTTGTTGACGTTCTTGTTTAATGGCCATGATAATAGAAGGCATTTCCGTCCCATTTTGTATAGCTCTCTGTTCCTCCTCAGCTTCAACGTCTTTTAGCATGCGATATGCGGCAGCAAATGGGCTGATTGTTTGTAAATGTGCGGCAATTAGGTTCATCAGTTCTGCATTACACTTTTCATTTTCTTTTCGGTTCATCCTTTGTTCTGTAGCCTCATTTGGATCAAAGATGTATAATTGTGCAAATGTTGGTGGTTGTCCTAGTGCTGGGTGAAGTGTTCCAGTGCGGTGGTAGATCTGGCCATGAATTTTAAAACAATTCAGTCCTAATCCAGGGGGCGGTGCAATGTTGGCACCAAATGAAGCAAACGCATGAGAACTGTTGATACTTCTGATATTTTCCATAAAATTTATACTGTGTTCATGCGTTCCTTTCATCAACTGCTCAAAGAGATCTGAGTAGTGACGTCTTGGTAGCATCAATTTTCCTTTTTGGTAGCATTGAGTAAACTGATTGTCAGATGGTTTTTCCTCTATGAAATTCAGAGAGTCACATTTTGAACAAACTACATTCATCTTCCCACAGTAGCGTTGAATAATTATAGTTTCATTGTCTGTTAAGTAACGTGCAAGTTTTTGAATGTTCTGCTGGGTTTGCCTTAGTTGGTAGAGCATTCTTTTTTGATAAATTTGTCGATCGTGTTGTTCTCGGTTTGTCCTAGATTCTGGAGATTCATGAAGCCGACATTGTCTATGGGATTCCGCATCGTGTTCCTGTCTAGCCGCAGTGTGTTGCGGTGTTTCCCGTTCCCGACGTTGTCTGTGAGATTCCGCATCCTGGGCATGTCTGGCGCCAGTGTGTTGTGTTGTCTCTTGCTCCCGACGTTGTCTGTGACATTCCGCATCCTGGGCTTGTCTGGCGACAGTGTGTTGTGGTGTCTCCTGTTTCCGACGTTTTCTGTGAGCTTCCGCATCCTGGGCTTGTCTGGCGGCAGTGTGTTGCGGTGTCTCCTGTTCCCGGTGTTTTTGGTGAGCTTCCACATCCTGGGCTTGTCTGGCGGCAGTGTGTTGCGGTGTCTCCTGTTCCCGGCGTTTTTGGTGAGCTTCGGCATCGTGGGCTTGTCTGGCGGCATTGTGTTGCGGTGTCTCCTGTTCCCTGTGTTTTTGGTGAGCTTCCGCATCCTGGGCTTGTCTGGCGGCAGTGTGTTGCGGTGTCTCCTGTTCCCTGCGTTTTTGGTGAGATTCCGCGTCCTGGGCTTGTCTGGCGGCAGTGTGTTGCGGTGTCTCCTGTTCCCGGCATTTTTGGTGAGCTTCCGTATCCTTAGCTTGTCTGGCGGCAGTGTGTTGCGGTGTCTCCCGTTTCCGACATTGTCTGTGAGATTCCGCATCCTGGGCTTGTCTGGCGGCAGTATGTTGTGGTGTCTGTTGCTCTCGACGTTGTCGTTGTCTTGCTGCTTCTGCTGCTTTTCTGTCTTCCTCCGTGGCGTATTTTCGCTTACGACCCATTATAAAACAGGAAGTGTAAAGAAGTATCTCTTTAGCGCGCTGTCACTGGCAGAACGTGTTCAGTAAACCTGACAGAAGTCCCTCGCACAGTGTGACTGAAGTCCCTCGCACAGTGTGACTGAAGTCCCTCGCACAGTGTGACTGAAGTCCCTCGCACAGTGTGACTGAAGTCCCTCGCACAGTGTGAGTGAGAAAACCTGCTCAGTACGTTATGAGCAGTTTGTGAGTCACATGACCACATGGGCGGAGTTAGCCCTGCTATCTCCCGAAGGTGGCGTAGCTATTTGAAATGTTGCGGTAATTGGCCGGAGAGCGTGTTTAAAATTGGCGCGAAAATCTGTGATTGGTTGCGGGCGGCGTCCGCGACCAATCATAGAAGCGGGTTTTAAATCTCACGTGCCATGTTACTAAGGAGCGGACAGCGAATTTCTGGTCGCGCCCTCCTGCCGCGACCAATCAGCGTATCGTATTGGTGAGGACCAGGGAGCGGCTGCCTGTGCGGTTACTTCTGCTGCGAACAGTCGCTCATGTCCCGGCTTCTCGGAGCGGAAGTATCCCGACCCGCAGCGGCGCTCCCCGTTCCTCCCTTCACACCCTAGCCGCATGGATGTCAGCGCCGCTCCCCAGTCCTCCCTTCCGCATGGATATCAGCGTCGCTACCTGTGCGGATACTTCCGTTGCGAGATGCCGTAACATGAGCGACTGCTCGCAGCAGAAGTATCCCGACCTGCAGCGCCGCTCCCCGGTCCTCCCTTCACACCCTAGCCGCTGATCTCCCGACAGTAGCCGCATGGTGTTACTAAGGACCGGACATTTGTGTCAAAAATCTCTGATTGGTCGCGAGCGCTGCCCGCGACCAATCACCGATTTGGGCGCCACATTTAAATAGCGGCCGCGACCAAACACAGATCTTGCAGAGAAATTTAAACACCGCTGTGCTGATTGGTCGCCGACGCTGCCCGCGACCAATCACCGATTTGGGCGCCACATTTAAATAGCGGCCGCGACCAAACACAGATCTTGCAGAGAAATTTAAACACTGCTGTGCTGATTGTTCGCGGACGCTGCCCGCGACCAATCACCGATTTGGGCGCCACATTTAAATAGCGGCCGCGACCAATCACAGATCTTGCAGAGAAATTTAAACACTGCTGTGCTGATTGTTTGCGGACGCTGCCCGCGACCAATCACCGATTTGGGTGCCACATTTAAATAGCGGCCGCGACCAATCACAGATCTTGCAGAGAAATTTAAACACTGCGGGCAGCGTTGGCAACCAATCAGCACAGCAGTGTTTAACTTTAGCGGCAAGATCAGTGATTGGTCGCGGCCGAAGACCAATCATCGAATCGTATTGGTGAGGACCGGGGAGCGTCGCTGCCTGTGCGGCTACTTCCGCTCCGAGAACCCGGGACATGAGCGACTGCTCGCAGCAGAAGTATCCCGACCTGCAGCGCCGCTCCCCGGTCCTCCCTTCCGCATGGAGGTCAGCGGCGCCGGCGGTTGGGGTCCTTCTGCTGCTACCGGCCGGGAGATGAGCGCCTCGCGCCGGTCATCTCCCGGCTGCATCTCCGTCCCGCAGATGAGCCGCTAACGGCCGCCATCTTTTTTCAGAAATCCCGCGGCGCTGATTGGCCGCTGCCAGACCAATGAGCGACGCGGGATTTCCAGGACAGACAGAAAGACAGACAGACAGACAGACGGGATAAGACGATTATATATATATATATATATATAGATGTATCAGTAAGTGTAACCTAAAAGTGTGTCCTCCACCCTCACCCACTACATGGTTCCCCCTATCTTTGGTCCCCCCCCATCTCCTTTATCCCGGCTGGGGCAGCACCCTGGTGCATATAAGCCCCCCACAGGACAGGAGTGGTGTAGTGTTGAGTTCTGAGGCTGGGTCCCGTGTGGTGCTCCATCCTTACCTCGGAGAGAAGATACCACACCTCGGTCTGAGGTGCAGTACCCATGTGGCGACTGAACCCTCAGGGGCGCCACAGTTCCAACCGATTCATATAGAAACTACACTTTTAGATATCTGCCTAATTGTTTCTAAGCATGGCTTTGAAAGAAGGGGCATGGCTTTGAATTAAGGGGCATGGCTCTGAAGGAAGGGGCATTGCTTTGAAAGAAGGGGCATTGCTTTGAAAGAAGGGGCATGGCTTTGAAAGAAGGGGCATTGCTTTGAAAGAAGCGGCATGGCTTTGAGGAAGGGGCATGGCTTTGAAAGAAGGGGCATTGCTTTGAAAGAAGGGGCATGACTTTGAAGAAGGGGCATGGCTTTGAAGAATGGGCATGGCTTTGAAAGAAGGGGCATGGCTTTGAAAGAAGGGGCATGGCTTTGAAAGAAGGGACATTGCTTTGAAAGAAGGGGCATGGCTTTGAAGAAGGGGCATGGCTTTGAAAGAAGGGGCATGGCTTTGAGGAAGGGGCATGGCTTTGAAAGAAGGGGCATTGCTTTGAAAGAAGGGGCATGACTTTGAAGAAGGGGCATGGCTTTGAAAGAAGGGGCATGGCTTTGAAAGAAGGGGCATTGCTTTGAAAGAAGGGGCATGGCTTTGAAGAAGGGACATGGCTTTGAAAGAAGGGGCATTGCTTTGAAAGAAGGGGCATGGCTTTGAAAGAAGGGGCATGGCTTTGAATAAGGGGCATGGCTTTGAAAGAAGGGGCATTGCTTTGAAAGAAGGGGCATGGCTTTGAAAAAAGGGGCATGGATTTGAAAGAAGGGGCATGGTTTTGAAAGAAGGGGCATTGCTTTGAAAGATGGGCATGGCTTTGACAGAAGGGGCATGGCTTTAAATACCACAGCATGCACTAAATTGTTTGAAAATTGGGGGGCAAAAAAAGTGATGCAAGGCAAGCCAGCAAAAGAGTCTAAAGTATGACACATTTTCTCATTTACATGTCCATATTTAACCACGTACATGGAAAAAATGGCCCTGGTGTCAGCAGTGTTTGTTCCGTGTGTCATCAGTGTTCGGTCTGTGTGTCCGTTTTTCCCATCAATGTTTGACGGATGGATAAATAAATCCTTGAATTACAGAGCTTCTCCTATTCTTTGCCATCCGGGTGCTGAATGTTTTTGCACAGACCCATAGACTTGTATCGGCTCTTTTCATCTGTGATATCGGAAAAAGACAGACAGATGCACAACAATCAGACACAATCCGTGTGGCAGGTATGTTTTACCGGACGCACTGCATAGATTACATAGGAAAGTGTGTCTGGCCTTCTATTAGGTTTTTTTTTAGTTATGGATGACAAATGGACGCTGGACGGATCAAAAATGGCCTTTTTTTCCCCTGAACACAAAGCATTGTGCTTGTGTGAATTTGCACTTCGGCAGGCAATTGTGCCCTGAGCCTATATGAAGGCGTTTTGTGCGCTGCCGCCAAAATGCAACATTCAGTTGGACGCAGCAATATTTTATGTGTGAATACTGTTTAATACAGATTTTAGCATTTCCCTTTTTCTGAAAATGCGTCGGGCCTCATGCAGAAACAAACTTTTTGTCGAAACGGACAGTGATACCCATAACAACCAATCAGAGCTCTTCTTTTATTGTCCTGGTAAAATGAAACGTGGCATCTGGTTGGCTGTCATGGAGAACACTGACACATTCTGAAACTTAGTGCCGATTCTTCCACACTTCATGCCACACGTACAGTGTAAAAACTGATAGTCTGAATGGTCTCTTTACAGCAGCTGTTGCCTATGATGGCACAGAGAGGCATTGCACCAAACATCCATACCTTTTGCAATCTCGCTAGGGCATGCCGTAAAGAAAAAGATGGTTTACAGCTCCTGGAAGACATTGCGGTAATGACATTGCTGGTTTACATAGTTTATTTAGTGTCTTTTTTTTTTACTCCTACTTGATAAAGTCTAGAAAATAATGTCATTTTTAAACTGATTTGCCTTTTTATAGAAAACAAGTGACAAGGATCTTTTTGCATATCTGATCGGTAACTTGTTTTACAGATTTGTGGATTCCATCCAAATATCAATGTATACAGCACATTGATTAATGCGGCCATAAAGAGGTTAGATGACGTCTACTTGACCAATATTCTGCGGGACATGAGGAACAGAAACGTGGCTCCTAATGAAGTGGTGGTCCGTCAGCTGGAGTTTGCAGCACAGTACCCACTAAACTTTGATAAAGTGAGTATACGATCTGATAAAACCAATAATGGAGGCTGGTGAAGAGGAGGGAATTCGCCTCCATATCGGTAAAAATGTGTTGTTTTTTATCAAAATGGAAACTTGTATTCGGTAAAAATACTCCACACCACACGCCATCAACCAAGAAGTCCAATAACTAGTAATAGATTAGAAACAAGCGTTTGAAGACTTTTCCTGTTGTGAACATGATCCTTTAAGTTAAAGGGAACCTGTCACATTGGATAACGCTATTAACCTGCTGATGTAGGGTTAATCTGCAGGGTAATACCATTAGGAAGTGCTTGGCCACTATACTGAATGTGCAGCACATGGGAGTAAATGAACTTTATTCCTCCCGTGAGCCGCCGGCTTTCAGTCATGCAGGGCGTGCCTTTATTCACCACTCCATACAATGTGAGCAGTGGCAGTAAGCACGCCCTGGAACTTCCACTGACAGGTGGCTCTGCACTGATGCACTGTAGAGCTAGCTGTCAGTCAAAGGGCTGGGGCGTGCTTACAACCATTGCTTACTGTGTACAGATTGGTGACAAAAGGCACACCTGCATGACTGAAAGCTGGCGACTCACAGGAGGAATAAAGTTAATTTTCTCCCTTGTGCTCATTCTGGGGATGGCAGCCAGTCACCTTCCTAACGCTATTAACCTGGAGATTAGCCCGATGTCTGCAGATAAGTCATGACTAAGGGTGATCTGTCACCTGAAACGCGTTGACGTCGCATTCCTTCTGGCTGTAATGCTGACCTTGTACTCTGTTACGCACTTTGTGTGAAAAAGAGCCTATTCACGGTTCGTTGAGCTGGATTATCTTCATTTTATGATTCCCTTTAAAATGACTAGCAATTTGTATATAACAAAAAATATATAACAGGATGGAGGAATAAAGGGGCTGTCCGAAACGGATGACTTTATTTCGACACCTGCACACTCACTGAATGGATCAGTTACATGTTCAAGGCCCCAAGAGTGACGAAATAATGTTAAAATATCACATTATTTATCCCACAGCTGTGACAAATGCAGAGATTGCCTGTCAAACAGGCAATCTCTGCATGTATCACAGCTGTCTAACAGCCGTGACACTTGCAGGCGCAGCGACATTAAAAGAAATGCTAAGCACACCAAAATACTCGGCGAGCACACGAGCATGCTCACAGAAAGAGTTAATGAAACCTACTCGCTCATCACTAGTACTGACATGAAAGGAGTTAACATATCATTGCTACTGCACTGTGAATGCCGTAACAAGACCAAAGCATTAATGGCAAATTGTGTGTGTTCTTTTTTTCCTTTTTTTTTCATGTTTCACCCCACAACATTTACAGCGCCTTTCCACTGAACCTTTCCGTCAACCTTCCCACATTTTTTCATGTTACACCCATGAACTTAAAGTATTTTATTGGGATTTTATGTGATTTACCAACACTAAGTAGCAAGTATTTGTGAAGTGTAAAGGAATTGATACATGGTTTTAGAATTACTTTTAAAAATATAAATCTGAATATTGTGATGTGCATTTGTATTCAGCCCCCCTGAGTCAATACTTTGTAGGACCACCTTTTGCTGCAATTACTGCTGCAAGTCTTTTGGGGTCTGCCTCTACCAGCTTTGCACATCTAGCTCTTAAGGGTTTTTATCAGAAATAAGCCAGAAATGGGCCAGAAGTGACCAGAAGGTACGAGTGACCATCTACTAATTGTGCTTAGTTTCTCTTTCTCAATCAAATATAGATTGGGAAGGGAAAAGAGGAAAAGATGGATATGGATCACAGGTTAGCCAGAGAAGCTTTAATCAGAGTTGCTCAGAATGTTACACTGTTATTCATTGGTATAATCAATTTCCCTATCCACCTATACTATCAGAACACGGGACTCGGTCCCTGACGCGCGTTTCGCCGGTATACCGGCTTTTTCTAAGGGCCTCATTGGGCTAATTTAGGTGTATAATATACAGCCATGACCCAATAATTAGGGGCTGGGTTAGGCATTTCTAATACTATTTTATCCACCTCACTACGGACCGGGTTTTGTGGGTCACCATTTGGAAGCTGGTGACCCTGTATGCATTTATTAATGCACGTTTTGCACAAATGTATCTATTTTAATAGTAATTTTCAATAAACGTTATATTTTATTTTCCATTCACATCTTTTCCTCTTTTCCCTTCCCAGTCTATACTCGATATAATTATGGTGGTGTACACCAGTGAATGGTAGTCTAATGAGATATGATCCTCTTTTCTTTCTCTTTCTCATTCACACTTAAACCTTCATTATACTTACATACGCCCTTAGTTTCTTGGCACCACTAAACCTTACTCTCCTTCGCTGTCCTCAAACCCCAGCACCCTCTAACCAAATAATCATCTCTCCTTCCCTCTTACCTCCCCACCTGACCTCATCTGCAGACCTGCTCCTCAAGCTCAGATCTATCCTAACAAAACATAAAACAAGCCAGACACTCTCCTTCTCCCACCTGCTCTCCCTCTCTCTGCTTCTCCTCACTGCTGGCGACATATCTCCCAATCCTGGACCCAAACAGCTCACACCTCCCACCAATACCCCCTCCTATCGCTTCCAACCAACTGCAAACTACCGCAACCTCTCCTACTTAAAACCCGTGCCGCTGATGCCCACCCACCCTGCTCCCTCTCTTTGGAGCACTCTGGAACGCCCGCTATGTCTGCAACAAGCTCCATTTTGTCCACGACCTCTTTACCTCTCGTTATCTCTTTTTCCTGGGCATCACAGAGACATGGTTGACACCCTCCGACACTGCCTCCCCTGCTGCGCTGTGTTACAGTGGCCTCCACTTCACCCACACTCCTCGCCCTGGTAATAGACATGGCGAAGGAGTGGGTCTTCTCCTTTCTACCAACTGCACCTTTAGCCCTTTCCCACCTCTACCCTCCCTTACTCTCCCTTCTTTTGAAGTCCACTCTGTCCTCATCTACTCTCCTTCCAAGTAGCTGTCATATACTGACCTCCAGGCCCAGTCACTGCCTTTATTGACCAATTCTCCACCTGGCTTCTTTACTTTCTCTCTGCTGACATTGCACAATCATCATGGGCGATTTCAACATCCCCACTGACACTCGCCAGTCAAAAGCATCCAAATTCCTGTCGCTTACTTCATCCTTTGGACTTACTCAGTGGTCCTCCTCAGCCACCCACACAGACGGAACACACTAGACCTCATTTTCTTCACCCAACTCTGCTCCCTATCTAACCTCACAACCTCCCCCCTACCCCTATCTGACCACCGTCTACTCACTTTCTCATCCCTGTCCTCCTCACCTGTCACACATGTCCAGCAACTAGCACACCCCCTCAGAAACCTTGCATATCTAGACACTCACACACTCTCTGACTCTGTTCTACCACTGACATCCATATCTTTACTCCACGACACTGTCAGCACCACTGCTTTCTACAATGCCACTCTCGCATCAGCTATTGACTCAGTCGCCCCTCTTGTGCATGGCAGAGTGCGACAAGTCAATAGGCAACCCTGGCACAACACCCTCACTAAACCGCTTCGGCAAGCGTCCAGGGTTGCGGAACGGCGTTGGAAGAAAAAACAATCGCAAGATGACTTCACTGCATTCAAACAACAACACTCGCATTCAAATCAGCCCTCGCCTCTGTTAGGCAGGCCTACTTCACAACCCTCATATCTTCCTTATCCTACAACCTCAAACAGTTATTCAACACTTTTAACTCTCTCCTCCGCCCACCACTGTCCCCTCCGACCTCCGTCATCTCTGCTGAGGAGTTCGCCACACACTTCAAAAACAAGATTGACCAAACACGGCAAATCTTTACTATCCGACCACCACAACCCCTTTGTTTCCCAGACCATTGCCCTTCCCCCATAACCTCCCTTTTCAACATCATGGAAGGAGACCTCACTCGTCTCCTTTCCAAATCACATCTCACCACTTGTGCACTCGACCCCATCCCATCCCCCCCAACCTCACCCCCACACTCATCCCATCCCTAACCCATCTTTTCAACCTATCACTAACTTCTGGTACCTTCCACCCTGCCTTCAAACATGCCACAATCACTCCCATTCTCAAAAAGCCATCTCTCAACCCAACCGCCTTGTCCAGCTACCGCCCCATATCACTTCTCCCATTTGCCTCCAAACTCCTTGAGCAACACGTTCACGCTGAACTTTCCTCTCACTTCTCATCTATCTCTCTTCAATAACCAACAATCTGGTTTCCGCCACCACCATTCCACCAAAACTGCCCTTACAAAAATTACTAATGACTTTCTTACAGATAAAAGCTAACAGACAATTCACTGTACTGTTTCTTCTTGACCTGTCCTCTGCCTTCGACACAGTTGACCACTGCCTCCTACTGCAGATCGTCTCTTCCTTTGGAGTCAAAGACCCTGCCCTATCCTGGATCTCCTCATACCTTTCCAACCGCACATTTAGCGTCTCCCACTCCCACACTACCTCCTCATCCCCCCACCTCTCTGTTGGAGTCCCTCAAGGTTCAGTCCTAGGACCCCTACTTTTCTCAATCTATACCCTTGGCCAGGGACAGCTCATAAAATCCCATGGCTTCCAGTCATGAAGAGCATGGTCAGTCATCCTTTTGATGAGGACACAGAAGTCTTGCCTGTTAGCAATCTGGCACGCATGGCTGAGTTTATGTTACGCTGCCTTTCCCCTGATCCTTGCTTTGTCCAAACTTTGGATGACAGTCCTTACTGGTTGGTGACACTTCTAAACCCACGCTACAAGGAGAACTTTCTGTCTCTTATTCCCTTGCAGGAGAGGCCTAATAAAATGGTGCAGTACGAGAAGGCTCTTGTTGCGGAATCATTTAAAAAATTCTCATCTGAAAACGCTGGCGGCAGAGGTCACAGTTCGTTTGACAACCAAGGAGTACAGGCGAGAGAGACACAAATTCAATCCAGCAGAGGCAGGGGAACACTGTCAAAGTTCTGGGACAGTTTTCTCAGACCCTCCCACCGCACAGGTCCTGAGGCACGGGGTACTCTCCCAAAGAGGGGAAAGTTTCGGAAGATGGTGAGGGAGTACCTTGCCGGCTGTGCCAACGTAGTCCTTGATTCCTCTGTGCCTTATAATTATTGAGTATCCAAGCTGGACTCGTGGCATGAACTGGCTCTATACACCTTGGAGGTCCTGGCCTGCCCTGCCGCTGTCAACTGAAAATGCTGACAGGCTGACTCATAAAAATTATCAAAGGCTGGTTTGGGCCAGACTTCTCAACATCACTGAATGATAGCAGCGTAACATAAACTCAAATACAGTGTCTTTTTTGGGGAGGTCTAACTGTATTCCCATGCACCTCTGTCTTCACACCCAGACATGGGTATACGCTTCCTGATTTTGTCTATTTGCTCTTGTCCTCCTCCTTCTCCTCATCCTTCACATCCTCCTCCATATCGCTACCATATCACCGTATCTACGTCTCTTGCAAGGGGCATTGGAGTTCCTCCAAATTTTTGGCAGCCGTTGCATTCACTGCATAGGCAAAGAGTATGGGAGACCCACTTCCTAATAATGGGAACATTGTTTTCTGGAGGCCCTCCAACCTCTACATCTCTTGCAAGGGGCATTGGAGTGCCTCGTAATTTTTGGCAGCCTTTGCATTCACTGCATAGGCAAATAGTATTGGAGACCCACTCCTTTTTAATGGGAACATGTCATACTCATTACTGTAGCCCAGCTCCATGTGTCTTTAAATTGGTAATAGGGTTTTTTCTAAATTTTGGCAGCCGTTGGACTCACTGCATACCCTATAACTGGATAGGAGACCCTCTCCTTTCTAATGGGAACATGTCATTACTGTGGTCCAGCTCTATGTGTCTTTAAATTGTTAGTGGGGTTTTTCCCAAATTTTGGCGGCTGTTGGACTCACTGCATACCCTATAACTGTATAGCAGATCCTTAACCTTTCTAATGGGAACATGTCATTACTGTGGCCCAGCTCTATGTGTCTTTAAATTGTTAGTGGGGTTTTCCCCAAATTTTGGCAGCCCTTGCAGTCACAGCATGGGTATTACCACTATAGGAGACCCACTCCTTTATAATGGGAATATTTTTTTTTTACTGAGACCCTCCTCTATGTCTCTTCAAAGAGGTATTGGGTTGCGTCCAAATTTTTGGCAGCCCTTGCAGTCACTGCATATGCAATAACAGTATAGGAGACCCACTCTTTAATAATGGGAACAACAAAGCATAGCCGACTGCTGGCCCTTTAAGAATAGTAAGGCAGTAAAAACAGTGTTTGTGACTTTCACAATCCCTCCTTCATAAATGAAACAGGATGTGTCTGATGATGTTTCACACACCACATGGCCAGATAAGGTTGTAAAATGTTAAAATGCCATTTCCCGGTGAATGCATTTGTCACGGTTGAAAGCAATGCAAAAATGAAAAAAAACGCATCAAAAACGCTATGTGTGAACATAGCCCAAGGTGTGAAGGAGCATTTTTGTTTTTGGTTATTTATTTTGCCTTATATACAAGTCATTACCCTGGAAAGAATGTTCCTTAACATATTTCCCAGGAAAATCCATTTTGGTTTAGTTTTTGTATGTTTTATTGTGAGTCTGTAAAAGTGGCGTAATACCTCTGACAACATTGTTGATATTATTGACCTGGGAGTCAGAAATGCTTCCAGGAGTCTTCCCCATGCTGTTCCCATGTCATTTTAGTACTGTTCCCATCGATTTGGGCAATTTTTAGGCCCTCTGCAGACCACCGGGGGGGGGGGCCGCCGAAAGAATGCTGGAGTTTCCCATAGACTTACATTGGGCTCGTTACTTGGACCGAGCACCTGAGTATTCCAATTTGCTTGACTTGAGCAGCGAGCACCCGAGCATTTTAGCGCTCGCTCGTCACTAGTTTTCAGCTATACCATTTCTATTTCCATTCAACTTTTTGATCGTGTTTTATTCCACTCTTTGTTTGGTAGTAAGATGAAAAAGAATAGGTTTTTTTTTTACAGTGTTCACTGAAGGCGTTAAGTAGTGTGATCGTTTTATAGGCCATGGACGTGATGATAACAAATATGTGGACCTTTTTGGTTTATTTTAGTTTTTGTATGAATTTACCCATTTATTGATATAACATTATTTTCATTTTCTTTTCTGTTTATTTTTTGATTAGGTTTTTTTTTTATATTTTTTCACATTCTTTTTTTTACTTTTTCATTTAGTCCCTCTATGGGACTAGCTTTTATTAGTATAATCGCTGTTATAAAGCATTGCAATGAATTCTACCTGTCAGTGTTACAGTGATAGAAGCCTCTGAGACCATGCTCCTAGCTCGGTCTAAGCAGGCCACCGTCGCTGGGATACCTGGAGGCGCGGGTTGTCATGACAACAGGATCACTGACTAAGGGCGTAACCAGAAACGCGTCGAGATTGCGTCTCCGCTATCATGGACTTTTATATATTTTAATATTTTGCACCAATAAAGTGAGAATTATTTTTTATTGGAGACTTTTCCCACTTTCTCCTTATGTACACTGGCCGAGAGTCACGGCATTGTGGGTCTGAGCCCAGAAGATATGAGCAGCAGGATGGATTAAATGCATGGTGAGGCATATATTGTTTTTTTGTAAAGAATTGTCCAATCAGTCAGTAAGGATTTAGGGCCCTTTTACATGGCGATATTTTGCATCAGTATTTGTTAACAGACGCCAGGAGTGGATCCAAAACACAGAAGAGGTGAGAGTGGTTCAGATATTATTTTTCTCTGTGTTTGTTCCCCTCTGGTTTTTAGCTTACAAATACTAATGTAAATTACTGCCCAAAATACTCCCTGTGTGAATGAGGCGAGGAAGCTGCTTGTAATACTGTAATATAAGTCCTTATTCTGAGGATGAGCGCTCACTTGCAGGTGCTGTGCTGTAATGCTTATCTTCTCTGCTCCATCATACTCCCCAGAGCAGGGGCGACCCCTGGGGCAAAACTGCGGCCGGCAGATGTCAGACGTGTCACTCAGTGATATGTGATGGAGCCCGACTCCCAAACAAAATCAGTCAGAAGCATACAAAATAAATACATGAAGCATTGCAATTAGGTGTCAAACGTTCTCAACTTTATTTAAATTTACATGACACTGAACCATCACCTATCAGGATAAAGAAGATTCTGTGTAGCCTCTGTTCCTATAGACCATCTTGCTTGCAGCCTTCTCCATTGAAGACTACGGAAATTACACGAATAGATGAGTAATCTGCTTATACTGCTGTAATACAATTCTTTTATCCAATGATGAGAGCATGCGTCCAGGAGTTGTGCTGTAATGTTTGTCTCCTCTTCACCATCATCATCAGAGCAGGGGCGACCCCTGGGGCAAAATGTGCTTACCGGGATCTGTGCAGCCGGCAGATGTCCAGCCGTATGTGATAGACCCCGTCCCCCAAACAAAATTAATCAGACAGAAGCACACAAAATAAATACACGAAGCATTGCAATTAGGTGTCAAATGATCAAAATTTTATTTAAATTTACATGACACCGAAAATAGCACAACCCCCGACTCACGAAGAGTCACCCTCCAGCACTCAGGAGAGGAAAACCCCCTGTGGAGGAAACCTCTATGGAACCATGGATGGAGGGCTGCCCTTCCATTGGGCTTAGAGAGTTTGTGCCAATATATAACAGATGTAACTGCAGAATTGTACAATTTGTACATTTTACCAGATTTACAAAGAATGACATAACAAATACAGACTATAAATGTGATAAAGCTGATGTGGGAGAGATCTGGCTGCAATATCTGTCACCACATTGATTGATGGAGCGAATTTGGTTGATCTGATTGGCCAGGTGGATGTATAATTTCTCCCTTACAGATCCAGGTCCGCCTCTCAAAAAATTGGACATTTGGTTACAGTTCGTTATGCCTAATCCCTAATAGGATAAATAATCCCTCCCAATTTATCACCCATTAAAGTCATAGATCAGTCCATGAACTCCCAAAGGAGAGCTGCTCTATATAGAGGGTAACAGAAGGGGATCCTGGTCTAGGGACCCCCCTTTGTTACCTTCCCATGCCCTAGGGGTGTCTAAAGCAGACAACCCCTTTCCCTGCTAGAACCTCCAAATTACACCAAGTTTGGCACATTACGTGGGTGGTCAAGCTCAAGGTCCTCAGGCGCATCAGTAATGGCGCTGATCGTGGCAGCGCGGAATTCTTTTATGGAATCTTCTTTATGACACTGGTTTATGACCTCATAACAGTTGTCATGGTGACTACAGGGTCTATTACTGATGCAGGGCACAAGTATTAACCCTTTCATCATTGGTAATTTGCTATTGTTATAGAGGCAGATAACTGCACTTGTTACCAAGCAGGGGCCTTATCATTATTGCTTCCCTTAGGCACCATAAGAAATACAGATTACAAATTAAACGTGCAAGTTTGTCATGAGTGTTTTGCACTTTCTAGATCCAGAGATTGGGTTTATTACTAGCACTTTACAAAGAAAAAAAAAAAAAGAGGAAATTACTTGTAAAATAATATTATTGGGAATTGCATTTCAAGCATTTTCCTAATGTGCATTCTACATAGTTACATAGGTTGAAAAAAGTAGGGGTGGACATTAACAGCTTGGGGCCCAAGTGCAAGAAATGTGTCCGAGCCCCCATCTTTTTATGGCGACAAAGCTACAGATATATATATATACACACACACAGTGGGGGAAATAAATGTTTGATCCCCTGCTGTTTTTCTAAGTTTGCCCACTGACAAAGACATGAACAGTCTATAATTTTAAGGGTAATTTTAACATTGAGAGATAGAATATCCCCCCCCCCCCAAAAAAAAAAATAAAAAATCAAGAAAATCACATTGTATAAATTAGATAATTTTTTTTTGCATTTTGCAGTGAGAAATAAGTATTTCATCCCCTATAAACCATTATGAGTTCTGGCTGCTACAGACCAGTTAGACGCTCCTAATCAACTCATTACCTGCAGTAAAGACAGCTGTCTTACATAGTCACCTGTATAAAAGACTCTTGTCCACAGACTCCATTAATCAGTCAGACTCTAACCTCTACCACATGGGCAAGACCAAAGAGCTTTCTAAGGATGTCGGGGAGAAGATCATAGACCTGCACAAAGCTGGAATGGGCTACAAAACCATAAGTAAGACTCTGGGTGAGAAGGAGACAACTGTTGGTGCAATTGTAAGAAAATGAAAGAAATACAAAATGACTGTCAATAGACATTGATCTGGGGCACCATGCAAAATCTCACCTCGTGGGGTATCCTTGATCATGAGGAAGGTGAGAGATCAGTCTAAAACTACACGGGGGGAACTTGCTAATGATCTCCAGGCAGCTGGGACCACAGTCACCAAGCAAACCATTGGTAACACATTACGCTTTAAAGGTTAAAAATCCTGCAGTGCCCTCAAGGTCCCCCTGCTCAAGAAGGCACATGTGCAGGCCCATCTGAAGTTTGGCAATGAATACCTGGATGATTCTGTGAGTTATTGGGAGAAGGTGCTGTGGTCAGATGAGACAAAAATTGAGCTCTTTAGCATTAACTCAATTGGCCGTGTTTGGAGGAAGAAGGAAGTACAACCCTAAGAACTTCATTCCAACCGTGAATCATGGTGGGGGAAACATACCTTGGGGGTGCTTTTCTGCAAAGGGGACATGACGACTGCACCGTATTGAAGGGAAGATGAATGGCGTCATGTATCGCGAGATTTTGGCCAACAACCTCCTTCCCTCGGTAAAAGCATTGAAGATGGGTCGTGGCTAGGTCTTCCCAGCAAGGCAATGACCCAAAACATACAGCCAAGGCAACAAAGGAGTGGATCAAAAAGAACTACAGTAAGGTCATGGAGTGGCCTAGCCAGTCTCCAGACCTTAATCCCATAGAAAACTTATGGAGGGGGTTAAATCTCCGATTTGCCAAGCAACAGCCTCAAAATCTTAATGATTTAGAGATGATCTGCAAAGAGGAGTGGACCAAAATTCCTCCCGACATGTGCACAACCCTCATCATCAGCTACAAACAACGTCTGACTGCTGTGCTGCCAACATGTGTTTTACCACCAAATATTAAGTGTTGTTTTCCAGAGGGATCAAATACTTATTTCTCACTGCAAAATGCAAAAAAATGTATCTAATTTATACAATGTGATTTTCTTGATTTTTTTTGGGATATTCTATCAATGTTAAAATTAACCTACCATTAAAATTATAGACTGTTCCTGTCTTTGTCAGTGGGCAAACTAAGAAAGACAGCAGGGGATGAAATAATTATTTCCCCCACTGTGTATATAATTATATATATACAGTATGTAGATTGTATGTATCTACCTCCTTCTAGGTTGTGCCTGGATATGTACACCCACTATATACTGTGTATGTCTGCACCACTTCAGTGCAGTAAGGCGACATTACTGACCACGGAGCAGCCGTGCTCTTTAGAGCTGATGTATTTTTATTTTTGTGAATTGTTTCAGCTGCCTGAAGACCATTGCTCGCCATCTACCATGGGCATGCTGCAGATCCTCGCTAAGTTGCCATCTTACTCCCTGGCATCAGGATGGTTAACAACAGTACAACCCATGTGCAGACAGATTTGTCTGACTCCTTACCGGACTCCAGCAACGCATCGGCTGTGATCCCAGCAGAGAGTACTGCGATTCAGGACTATCTCCCACCATGCCGGTCGTGGTCATAATTCACCGGTATCAGAGGAGGACAACTTTGGGACATTGTCCAAGACATACTCCTCAAGAACTGTGTTTAAGAAATCGTCTCCAGAGGTCCAGGACTTGAGATATGAAGAGGGTGAGGACATTACTGGGGGCACACAACCCACTCATAATAGGTACAGGGGAAGAAGAAACACTCCGTACTGGTACTTCCTCCAGTGTAAGGCCAATATAAAGGAGGGCAAGGTAAGAATGTCTATATTGTTATTCTACTGGGGATCCGCAGGGGAGGGATCGTACATCACAATGCTAGTTTACAATGAGGCATACTGTAGCGCCGGCGTCCCTGCCCTCTGCTAGGCAGGGACGCTGTTCCCCTCACCTCTCTGCTCCGTGCCCGGCGTCCTCCTCCCGCTCTGCTGGCAGCGCGCGCTCCTTCCCGGCCACTGTGCTTAGGGCGCGCGCGCGCGCTCTCCCTCCCTCTTAAAGGGGCCGCGCGCGCCGTCCTAAGGAGTCCCCGGCCAATGGCCGGAGGACTTCACCATATATAAGGCACCTCCTCCAAAATGGAGGTGCCCGAGCAATGTTGTTGCACTGTTCACTACTCTGCTTCAGCCCTCAGGTCCCGTTGTCAGTTACCTGCCTGATTCCTGCCAGCCTGCTGACTTATTCCTGCCTGATTATCTGCTACCTGCCTGCTAGTCTGAGGTCCGACGGTCTGCCTTACTACTCCTGTCAGTCTGTCTAAGGACCAGCCTGCCCGCTCACCTGGGAGCGCACATCAGCCACCTGCCTGCTTGCCTGAGGTCCGACGGTCTGCCTTCCAACTCCTGTCAGTCTGTCTATGGACCAGCTTGCCCGCTCACCTGGGAGCGCACATCTGCTACCTGCCTGCTAGCCTACCTGGAGGCTCCGCCGTCACGTGCTGTGACCACCTGCCTGTCCAGTGACTCCTGCCCGCTCACCTGGGAGCGCTCATCTGCTACCTGTCTGCTAGCCTACCCGGAGGCTCTGCCGTCACGTGCTGTGACCACCCGCCTGTCCAGAGACTTCTGCCCGCTCACCTGGGAGCGCTCATCTGCCGCCTGTCTGTTGGTCTTCCCGGAGGCTCCGCCGTCACATGCTGTGACCACCCGTTCATCCAGAGACTCTCGCCTGCTCACCTGGGAGCTCACGTCTATCATCAGCCGCCACAGGTCGTACCAACCCTTTACCTAGAGACTGCCCCGGTCACTTGCCGTGACCATCTGCCCGTTCATTCAGAGACTGCCCCGGTCACTTGCCGTGACCACCAGCCCGTTCATCCAGAGACTGCCTCGGTCACTTGCCGTGACCTCCAGCCCGTTCACTCAGAGACTGTCCCGGTCACCTGCTGAGACTTCCTGCCCGTCTTCCCTGGTCGCCACCCGCTCCCTTACAAGGACCGCCCCCTTGTATAGTAGCTCAGAGGTTCCGCCTCCCAGACCCGTTACAGTTTGCTCGGGCCATGGAACCCGGTGGCACCCAAGCTCCCTCGCTCTCGGACCTGTGTCATGAACTGTCCCGTCAAAGGTCCCAACAGGAGTCCATCCTGGGTCACCTGCGGAATGTCAATACTCGCCTGGACACTCTGACTGCTCCACCAGCAACCTCCGCCTGTGCCATGTCTCGCAATCCGGCAGCTCCGCTGCCCACTAATACCATGGTATCTTACCCCGGACCCCGGCTTTCTGCACCTCCTCGCTTCGGAGGCGACTCCGCCCAGGCTCGGGGCTTCATAAATCAGTGCACCCTGCACTTTGAACTATTGTCTCACCAGTTTAACTCCGACCGGGCCAAAATTGCATTCATCATGTCCCATCTCACCGGGGAGGCCCTGGCCTGGCTAAATCCTCTATGGGAGAGAGGAGACCCCCTGGTGTCCAACTTGCCTGCTTTTCTCACGGCTTTCCGGAAAGTCTTCGACGAACCCGGACGGAGGACCTCATCCGCATCATCACTGCTACGCCTCCGTCAGGGAGGTCTCACCGTGGGCCAATATGCCATACGGTTCCGTACCCTTGCCTCGGAGCTGGCCTGGGATAACGACGCTCTGGTATCCGTCTTCTGGGAGGGTCTGTCCGGCCGTATTAAAGATGAACTTGCCGGTCGGGACATTCCTACCACTCTCGATGACCTAATAACTCTTGCCACCCGGATTGACCTACGGTTCCAGGAGCGTGCCAAAGAGGTCACCCGTGAGGAGGTTACCACGTCTAGCTCCTACTTTTCAGAAACCCGTCACTCCCTCCGTCTCTACCCAGGTACACTCTCCTGAGCCTATGCAGGTCGACCAGACCAAGATGCTCAAAACCCGTCAGGACTTACGCCGTGCCGAGGGGAGCTGCTTCTACTGTGGCAGTAAGGAGCACCGGATCCGTGCCTGCCCGGAGAGGTCGGGAAACGCCTGTGTCTAGGTTCGCTCAGAGAGGTCGACCTAGACAAGAATAAATCCTCTCCATCTCTGCTGTTGTCAGTCTCAATCGTCTGCGGGGAGAACCGTTATTTCGAACTAGCCCAACTTGACTCTGGAGCAGCCGGGAATCTTATTTCACAGTCCCTGGTAGAGAAATACCGCATCCCCACCAAACCTCTGGCTGTACCCTTGTCTGTTGCTGCCGTGGATGGGGGTCTCTTACCACGCCCCATCCAACTCATCACCGAATCCATTACTCTGCAGGTGGGAATGCTGCATTCTGAGAGTATCTCCTTTCATGTTCTGCCTGGACTCTCTCACGCCCTCTTGCTAGGCCTACCTTGGCTCCAGAGACATGCACCCGTGCTTGACTGGCAGACCGGAGAAGTCCTTCGCTGGGGACAGGACTGCCATAAGACCTGTCTGGTTCCCGTCCATCCCGTCCGTCCTTCTCCTACCCCAGCTAATCTACCTGGACTTCCGATTCCTTATTGGTCTTATGCTGATGTCTTTAATAAAAAGGAGGCAGAGACACTACCCCCTCATAGACCATACGACTGCCCTATCGACCTGTTACCTGGTACTACTCCTCCCCGTGGGCGTATTTATCCTTTATCCGCTGCTGAGACCCGGTCGATGTCCGAATATATTGAGGAGAATCTGGCCAGAGGATTCATCCGGAAATCTACCTCCCCGGCGGGAGCAGGCTTCTTTTTCGTCAAAAAGAAGGACGGCTCTCTCCGTCCCTGTATAGACTATAGAGGTCTTAACCAGATCACGGTGAAGAATAAGTACCCCCTTCCGCTCATTCCGGAGTTATTTGATCGTCTGAGGGGGGCTAGAATCTTCACCAAACTGGACCTCCGTGGGGCGTACAACCTGGTTCGTATCCGTCAGGGGGATGAATGGAAGACGGCATTCAACACCCGGGACGGCCACTATGAATATCTGGTAATGCCCTTTGGCCTCTGTAACGCTCCTGCCGTCTTTCAAGAGTTGGTCAATGACATCTTCCGGGACCTTCTCTACTCCTGCGTAGTGGTGTACCTGGACGACATCTTGGTCTTCTCTCCGGATCTCCAGACTCACCGGAGGGACGTTCGTCAGGTCCTGCTCAGGCTCAGGCAGAATCACCTCTTCGCTAAATACGAGAAGTGCCTCTTTGAGCAGACCTCGCTTCCATTTTTAGGCTACATTATTTCTCAGACCGGCCTACAAATGGATCCAGAGAAACTGTCTGCCATCGAGAAATGGCCTCGACCGGAGGGGTTGAAGGCCATTCAGCGATTCCTGGGCTTCGCCAACTACTACCGCCTCTTCATACCACACTTCTCTTCCCGGACTGCCCCAATTTCCGCGCTCACCCGTAAAGGTACTAATCCCAAAGAGTGGCCACCCGAAGCTGAGGAGGCCTTTCTTTCCCTAAAACAGGCCTTCTCTTCCGCCCCGGTGCTGCATCGCCCAGATGGCAACAAGCAGTTCTTCCTGGAAGTTGACGCCTCCTCCTCTGGAGCCGGAGCGGTACTTACTCAAAAATCATCTTCCGGGAGAATGGTAACTTGTGGCTTCTTCTCTAAACTCTTCTACTCCTCAGAGCGCAATTATTCCATAGGAGACCGAGAGTTATTGGCCATCAAACTGGCATTGGAGGAGTGGCGTTACCTGCTCGAGGGGGCTCTTCACCCGGTAATAATTTACACCGACCACAAGAACTTGGCTTACCTCCAGCATGCCCAGAGACTTAACCCGCGCCAAGCCCGGTGGTCCTTGTTTTTTGCTCGCTTTGATTTTGTTCTTCATTTTCGCCCGGCTGACAAAAACGTCAAAGCAGACGCCTTGTCCCGATCCTTTCTGGTGTCCGATCTCGAGGAAGAACCTAAACATATCATCGATCCCGCCAGAGTAATGCAGGTGGCTCCCGTGAGTCTAAATCGTCTCCCTCCCGGTAAGACGTTTGTTTCAGTACCTGATCGGGAGAAGATCCTACACTGGGGCCATTCGTCTAAACTAGCTGGCCACGCCGGTCAGAAAAAGACCCTCCAGCTTATTGCCCGGCACTACTGGTGGCCTACCCTGCACAAGGACGTAATAGACTTTGTTTCTACCTGTGTGTCCTGCGCCCGCAACAAAGTCCCGAGACACCTGCCAGCCGGTCGCCTCCTTCCGCTTCCTGTGCCTGCTGCCCCCTGGCAGCATATTGCTATGGACTTCATAACTGATCTCCCCGTCTCTGCCGGTTGTACGGTCATTTGGGTGGTCGCTGACCGCTTTTCCAAGATGGCTCACTTTATTCCCCTGCCAGGCCTCCCGTCTGCACCCGAGCTGGCTAAAGACTTTATCCGCCACATCTTCCGTCTTCATGGCCTGCCCCTCCACATCGTGTCGGATCGTGGGGTACAGTTCACCTCACGTTTCTGGAGAGCCACTTGTAAACTGCTAGACGTCACCCTGGACTTCTCTTCCGCTTACCACCCACAGTCCAATGGTCAAGTGGAGCGGATCAATCAGAACCTGACCAGTTACCTCCGGCACTTCGTTAATGCCCATCATTCAGACTGGGTGGATCTCCTACCATGGGCCGAGTTCTCTTATAATAATCACCAGAGCGAATCCTCCTCCAAATCCCCGTTTTTTGTAGTCTTCGGTCAGCATCCTCGGATTCCTTTTCCTGTCTCCACCTCTGTGGACAACCCGGCTGCGGAATCTCTCGTTAGCAAATTTTCCTCCATTTGGGAGAGTACCCGATCCGCACTCCTTCAGTCGTCCGAACGGATGAAAAGACACGCTGACCAAAAACGCCTGGATCCTCCACAATTTCGTCCTGGAGATAAAGTCTGGCTCTCATCTAAATATGTCCGACTCAAGATACCTTCTTACAAGTTAGGGCCTCGGTTCATCGGCCCTCTGGAGGTCATCAGTCAGATCAACCCGGTGGCCTATAAATTGAAACTCCCGGCCAACTTACGGATCCCTAACTCCTTCCATGTATCTCTCCTCAAACCTGTGGTTCTTAACTCTTTTTCCAAGTCTACAGGTACGCCTCCTGCTCCGGTTTCTGCTGAGGACGAGTTTGAGGTAGAGAACATTCTTGCCACCAAAAGGGTAAGAGGAAAGACCTTTTTTCTAGTAGATTGGAAGGGGTTTGGTCCTGAGGAGAGAACGTGGGAGCCCCGGGAGAACATCCATGCCCCTCTTATCCTTGCTAAATTTCTGTCTGGCCTAAAGAAGGGGGGGCCTAAAGGGGGGGGTACTGTAGCGCCGGCGTCCCTGCCCTCTGCTAGGCAGGGACGCTGTTCCCCTCACCTCTCTGCTCCGTGCCCGGCGTCCTCCTCCCGCTCTGCTGGCAGCGCGCGCTCCTTCCCGGCCACTGTGCTTAGGGCGCGCGCGCTCTCCCTCCCTCTTAAAGGGGCCGCGCGCGCCGTCCTAAGGAGTCCCCGGCCAATGGCCGGAGGACTTTACCATATATAAGGCACCTCCTCCAAAATGGAGGTGCCCGAGCAATGTTGTTGCACTGTTCACTACTCTGCTTCAGCCCTCAGGTCCCGTTGTCAGTTACCTGCCAGATACCTGCCTGATTCCTGCCAGCCTGCTGACTTATTCCTGCCTGATTATCTGCTACCTGCCTGCTAGTCTGAGGTCCGACGGTCTGCCTTACTACTCCTGTCAGTCTGTCTAAGGACCAGCCTGCCCGCTCACCTGGGAGCGCACATCAGCCACCTGCCTGCTTGCCTGAGGTCCGACGGTCTGCCTTCCAACTCCTGTCAGTCTGTCTATGGACCAGCTTGCCCGCTCACCTGGGAGCGCACATCTGCTACCTGCCTGCTAGCCTACCTGGAGGCTCCGCCGTCACGTGCTGTGACCACCTGCCTGTCCAGTGACTCCTGCCCGCTCACCTGGGAGCGCTCATCTGCTACCTGTCTGCTAGCCTACCCGGAGGCTCTGCCGTCTTGTGCTGTGACCACCCGCCTGTCCAGAGACTTCTGCCCGCTCACCTGGGAGCGCTCATCTGCCGCCTGTCTGTTGGTCTTCCCGGAGGCTCCGCCGTCACATGCTGTGACCACCCGTTCATCCAGAGACTCTCGCCTGCTCACCTGGGAGCTCACGTCTATCATCAGCCGCCACAGGTCGTACCAACCCTTTACCTAGAGACTGCCCCGGTCACTTGCCGTGACCATCTGCCCGTTCATTCAGAGACTGCCCCGGTCACTTGCCGTGACCACCAGCCCGTTCATCCAGAGACTGCCTCGGTCACTTGCCGTGACCTCCAGCCCGTTCACTCAGAGACTGTCCCGGTCACCTGCTGAGACTTCCTGCCCGTCTTCCCTGGTCGCCACCCGCTCTCTTACAAGGACCGCCCCCTTGTATAGTAGCTCAGAGGTTCCGCCTCCCAGACCCGTTACACATACCAGACAATATATGTCCTTCTATAATATATCCTCATATAATTTCCTATTGTGTCAAATATTATGCAATTACATTGTCCTAAATGATTGTATTTGCTGATCGTAACCTTAACGGTACGATGGTAGAGTCACCACTAGCACCTAAGAAACACAGTGAAGCCTGGTAAGTGTCCGGACGGAGGAGATAGCCATTGATGAGAAGCATTATTTTTTAGGATCATAGCCATGACTGTTATAGCATTTGCATAAGTCGCCCTTGTGCCATGTTGTTCTCCTTTTTTCAAGCAATGTCTGTAATCACAGTAAAACTATTGCAGTCTTCACAACACAGCCCGGCTCTGCTACGATTATGGAAGTCATGTCCAAGAGCAATAAAGAAAAATATTCACATGTGTTTTTAAGAAATTGCTACTGTTTTTTTTTGTTTGGATTATTTATTTCTTTTTTTATGTTTGCATTATTTTGCATTATTTTGTCTTTTTGCTACTTTTGTTGCATCTGTGCATTTTTACGTTTTTTCTTTTGTTGCTAATCACAGCATGTTCTAAGTTTCGTGATTTACTTATTTTTTTTCTTTCTTTGCTTTTTCTATAAATTTTACCATTAGAAAATGCACCTAAAAAATCATACACCTGTCTGTATGTGTCAGAGTTGTCTTGGGGTCTCATCTGTTTATTTAGTAGAGTAAAGAGGGAGGAGGTGAGTAAGGACATAAGTGTGAAGTGCTGGGTCCTGATTGCTTGTACAGTTAGGTCCATATATATTTGGAGAGAGACAACATTTTTCTAATTTTGGTTCTAGACATTACCACAATGAATTTTAAACAAAACAATTCAGATGCAGTTGAAGTTCAGACTTTCAGCTTTCATTTGAGGGTATCCACATTAAAATTGGATGAAGGGTTTAGGAGTTTCAGCTCCTTAACATGTGACACCCTGTTTTTAAAGGGACCAAAAGTAATTGGACAGATTAAATAATTGAAAATAAAATGTTCATTTCTAGTACTTGGTTGAAAACCCTTTGTTGGCAATGACTGCCTGAAGTCTTGAACTCATGGACATCACCAGACTCTGAGTTTCCTCCTTTTTGATGCTCTGCCAGGCCTTCACTGCGGGGGTTTTCAGTTGCTGTTTGTTTGTGGGCCTTTCTGTCTGAAGTTTAGTCTTTAACAAGTGAAATGCATGCTCAATTGGGTTGAGATCAGGTGACTGACTTGGCCATTCAAGAATATTCCACTTCTTTGCTTTAATAAACTCCTGGGTTGCTTTGGCTTTATGTTTTGGGTCATTGTCCATCTGTAGTATGAAATGACGACCAATCAGTTTGGCTGCATTTGGCTGGATCTGAGCACACAGTATGGCTCTGAATACATCAGAATTCATTCGGCTGCTTCTGTCCTGTGTCACATCATCAATAAACACTAGTGAGCCAGTGCCACTGGCAGCCATGCATGCCCAAGCCATCACACTGCCTCCGCCGTGTTTTACAGATGATGTGGTATGCTTTGGATCATGAGCTGTACCACGCCTTCGCCATACTTTTCTCTTTCCATCATTCTGGTAGAGGTTGATCTTGGTTTCATCTGTCCAAAGAATGTTCTTCCAGAACTGTGCTGGCTTTTTTAGATGTTTTTTAGCAAAGTCCAGTCTAGCCTTTTTATTCCTGATGCTTATGAGTGGCTTGCACTGTGCAGTGAACCCACTGTATTTACTTTCATGCAGTCTTCTCTTTATGGTAGATTTGGATATTGATACACCTACCTCCTGGAGAGTGGTGTTCACTTGGTTGGCTGTTGTGAAGGGGTTTCTCTTCACCATGGAGATTATTCTGCGATCATCCACCACTGTTGTCTTCCGTGGGCGCCCAGGTCTTTTTGCATTGATAAGTTCACCAGTGCTTTCTTTCTTTCTCAGGATGTACCAAACTCAAGATTTTGCCACTCATAATATTGTAGCAATTTCTCGGATGGGTTTTTTCTGTTTTTGCAGGTTAAGGATGGCTTGTTTCACCTGCATGGAGAGCTCCTTTAACCGCATGTTTACTTCACAGCAAAACCTTCCAAATGCAAGCACCACACCTCAAATCAACTCCAGGCCTTTTATCTGCTTAATTGAGAATGACATAACGAAGGGATTGTCCACACCGGTCCATGAAATAGCCTTGGAGTCAATTGTCCAATAACTTTTGGTCCCTTTAAAAGCAGGGTGTCACATGTTAAGGAGCTGAAACTCCTAAACCCTTCATCCAATTTTAAGGTGGATACCCTCAAATGAAAGCTGAAAGTCTGAACTTCAACTGCATCTGAATTGTTTTGTTTAAAATTCATTGTGGTAATGTCTAGAACCAAAATTAGAAAAATGTTGTCTCTCTCCAAATATATATGGACCTAACTGTATATCCTGCTCTGCTTCTAGCACTTCTATTGCTCTCCTCTGAAGACATGTCCCTCTTGTGTGCAGCTGGCCGAAGCCCTGGACCTCTTCCAGGAACAGATGCTGAAAGAGGAGCGGCTGCAGCCGGAGGAAAGTAACTACACTGTTCTCATCGGAGGCTGCGGAAGAGTTGGATATATCCTATATATAACGTATTGACGGCTCTGTCTGACAGTCTAATATGTATGGGGTCCCGGACAATTTTTTGGGGGAGTTAATGATCCAGCATAACTGATCATTTAATTTGGCTGATCATTATGTTCTAGAGATAAGGTGCCAGTAGACATGTCTGGTGGTGACTCTCATAGAGAACACAGGTGTGTATGGGAGAGATGGCTGCCAGACAACTGTTAAGCGCGGGCCGTCTTTCATCCAAGAGCCATCTAATGTGTGTGGCGGGCTTTATAAGGTTGATCTGTGACCCCTTGATAATGAGCCATGATAAAGCAGCATTGGGTAAGCTCCAAGGAGTGGCCAGTAAAGTCCTTCTGCCTGTGTTCACATGGATGGGATTAGCCGGGGTCCATGCCGTGGTGGCTGTGCTCATCAGGCCCTGGACACATTAGTCAGATCTGTACAGCATGTTGCAGCTTATTCTGAAATATTTATAACAAAGCCCAGATAATGGTCACATTAACTGTGGCATGTTTGTAGCTTTTTAATGATTTAATACCAAAATGATCTTATTTACTCTGTGAAACAACCTTTAAAGGGACTTTCTTGTTTCACAAAACCGCTGTTCCTGGCTGCAGTTTGTTTAAAGAAATTACAAAAACCGTCTGTTCTCTATTCATCCTCCCCAGGTCCAGCGCAAAGTTTCTCCTGCTGCTCCCGCTGTCTGTTATTGTCTGCAGCGCTGACAACACATCTACAGCTCTGCAGCCTGTAGCTACGCTCAGCGGCTCGTGCCGTTAACTCGGGCCGACCTTCAGAGCTCACTGACTGACTGCAGTGCTTTCACCGTCACGTCAGCGCTGCAGACAATGACTTACACCAAAGCATTATTATTATTACTATTTATTATTATAGCGCCATTTATTCCATGGAGCTTAACATGTGAAAAAGGGGATATACATAACAAACAACAAGTACAATAATCTTGAACAAAAATGCAACGGCAAACTGTTACAGAAGGAGAGAGGGCCTCCCCGCGAGGGCTCACAGTCTACCAGGGATAGGTGAGGGTACAGCAGGTGAGGGTAGAGCTAGTCATGCAGCGGTGTGGTGGAGCGGTGGTTACTGCAGGTTGTAGGCTTGTCGGAAGATGTGGGTCTTCAGGTTCCTTTTGATGGTTTCCACGGTAGGCGAGAGTCTGACATGTTGGGGTAGAGAGTTCCAGAGTAGGGGGAAAGCACAGGAGAAATCTTGTATGCAATTGTGGGCAGAGGAGATAAGAGGGGAGTAGAGAAGGAGATCTTGTGAGGATCGGAGGCTGCGTGCAGGTAAGTACTGGGAGACTAGGTCAGAGATGTATGAAGGTTTATAAAAAATTTCAATAAAAAACATTGAAACACAGATATATGGGGGAGACAGGTTGTGAATGGCTTTGTATGCCATGGTTAGGGTTTTGAACTGGAGTCTCTGGGTACATGGGAGCCAGTGCAGGGATTGACAGAGAGGAGAGGCCGGGGAACAGCGGGGGGGCAGGTGGATTAGTCAGGTAGCCGAGTTTAGGATAGATTGGAGGGGTGCAAGAGTGTTGGAAGGGAGGCCACAGAGCAGGAGGTTGCAGTAGTCGAGGCGGGAGATGATGAGGGCGTGCACTAGTGTTTTTGCAGATTCGTGGTTGAGGAATGTGCGGATCCGGGAGATGTTTTTGAGTTGACGTTGGCAGGAAGTGGAAAGGGCTTGGATATGTGGCTTGAAGCACGGTTTGTTTCTTAAAAAAAAGAAATGCTGTGTTGGAATAGGGGTTGTCTGAAATAGGATAACCCCCTTAAAGTGAATCTGTCACCAGGTTTTTGCTATCTAATCTGACAGTAGCATAATGTATGGGCAGAGACCCTGATTCCAGCGATGTGTCATTTACTGGGCTGCTTGCTGTAGTTTTTATAAAATCACAGTTTTATCAGCAGGAGATTATCACTAGAGGACTAGTAAGCCTTCTGCTAGGTAGTCCGGGGCATTCATGTGCTCTGTATAACCCCATCCCCACCACTGACTGGAGGAAAGCTGCCGATCAGTGGTGTGGGTGGGGTTATACAAAGCTCAGCATTCAGAGAACTACTAGAGCTGCAGCAGATAAAACACTGATTTTATCAAAATAGCAGTAAGCAACAAAAAGCGTGAGATATCACTGTAATCAGGGTCTCACCCCTTATATCATGCTGCTCTCAGATGGGGCATCTAAAACCGGGTGGCAGATTCCCTTATGATTTAACAGCACTTTCAGATGACTTTTTAGAATAAGGAGAACTATCTAAGGAATAATTGCCACTCATTATACACTCCTGAGTGTACATGAATGTATGGGGAGTGTACATTATATGATGGGTATCCTGCATTTTTTCTCTACATTATAAGCCTCAGCATTTACCTTTTCTGTGCTTTGCTTTTTATCCCTCCGGCTCCTCCTTCCATAGGTTTATAGGGGCATCGCAGACATTTTTGTTGAAATGAACCTGTCGCGTTCCTCCCGGTAGCGTTCGACTTCCAGTCACCGGGGTGGCACTGCTCTGTGTATAGAAAGTGGCGCCTGTAACTGCGACCCCTGTAGTGACTGATGGCAGCTCAGCATTAGGGCCGGCTGTCAATCAGGGCTGGGGGCACGGTTACAGCCGTCACTCTCTATACACAGAGCGGTGACTGAACCAGTGCCGCCCCCATGACTGATACCCAAACACTACTGTGGCACCCTGCTACCCACAGGTACCACAGGACCCAAAAGGGTGCATGGACGGACTTCTCCACAAGAGGCCCTTACTACACACAGACACCTCCACCCTTCCACCTCATACCACCAGAAGGAGCCCTGTTAGGGATATATATATACTGGAGGGTGGAGTTAGGTAGGGAGAGTGTGCTCGCACTTGAGATCAGTGAAGAGGCAGCACCTGTTGAGCTGCTGTGCTGAGGGTAAGCTAAGGCCTAAGCACGTGCTGAAGCCTGAGGGCCTAGAGCGTGGCCGGAGGCAAGGAGAGAAGAGAGGAGTTAAGGGGGCAGAGGAGCATCATAAGCTCACCCCAGAACACAAGCCGGACGCTGGGTCCGTGCCTATAGGGTCCTCTATGCCCAGTAGGAATAACTTGTATATCAGGAGGATTCCAGACCCCTCTTCAACCTGAAGCTACAATCATCTACAGAAATAGGAACCACGAAGGCCCCAGCGTCCAGGGATAGTGGTAGCCAGAGAAAAGTTCTTACTACCAAGCAGACAGGTGAGAGAGTGAAACAGTACAGATGCTAGGTCTAGTTCCAGGCTGGTCAGGAGCTTCAGAGAGAGAGAGAGGAAGAAACCGATCAGGAGTCCTACTACCTGCTCACTGGGGAGATTTCAGAAGTGCACCCTTCCTATCAAGTACCCTGGACCATACCTGCCGTTTACAGCAGTAAAGGTACTGAAGCGAATCCCCTGTGTGCGTGCCTGTTATTCTCCCCTGACCCAGCTGGGCCACCTCTCACCTGCGTCCCTTCCATCAAGCCTGCCCTGGGGCCCACTCCGCCTGCGGGGAGCAGAAACATCTCAGCTGCCATCCCATCACCCCTGGAGGTCTGCAGCGCGCTGGTACCCATTACGAGGAACCACAGGTGGCGTCACGAGACAAAACTGTTATTCATCCCTTCATGTAACAAACCCCTTTTAAAGAGTGACCTCAGGGTATGGGCCCCGGAGCCGACTGCCGTGACAGCCCACAGAAGGTCAAGGCCTGGGTACCGAGTTTCCCCCATATCCCCCTGGGCGAGTCACTACCAGGTACAATAAAGTTCATTTCCTCCTGGCAGAGGGAGTCTAAATGCCGGCACCGGGCAGTTTCAGAATGCTATTAACCTGCAGAGTAACCCCATATCTACAGGTTGATAGCGTTTGTTCACGTGACAGGTTCCCTTCCCTTCTCCCACAGATTTAGCAGATATTGAGAGTGAATGATTAGTGCAGGAGACCAAAAAATGTCTTTTAAGTGACAAAAGAAGAAGGTTTATCTGATAATGTATATTACAAAGTGTCTTATCTTTACTTGCACTATTGATTAATGAAATCAGGTTAGGCTGGAGCAGGAGCACAGTGATAGGACAATCAGAGGGAGACACGGGCAGATCGTGCTGCAGCTTATTCTAGTAAGGAGTTTATCTCACTTCAGTGCTGAGCACTTCTACACAACCATATCACTGCCACTGCTTCTGAACATGTGCTGAATGGAAAGCGGGAATCCCTCCCGCCTGTGTGCGATGTGTACGTGAGCAGACAGTGCAGCATTCTCTACCCACTAGCTGAGAGATAACTGAAGCTTAGCGCTAGAGCCTGCAGAGGGGAGAACTGGTGACAATTGCAGGACACACAGGGGCCAGAATAGAATATACACATAGCAGTAGCCACCTGACATGACTGTTATGCCCTCAATATAACATTCATTGTGTACGCTGTCCATCAGTGTACAAGCTGTGGGGATCTGCCCGAGGCCGGCAGTACCAGGCACTCACACTTATATGGATCTTGCTGTGAAGGGGCGTCAGCGCCCCAGTGAGCACCATGGACCATTTGTTCTGTTAATTGGGAGGACCAATAACGTAATGCAGTAAAGTACCTTTACATTATCTGATAATGCCCTGTATATTATGTACTTACATTATTATTGCTATTATTACATACAGTTTTTACAGTACAGACTCATTTCTTGTTACATCATTTAGATGAAAAAGCGAGGTCTGGTTCCCACAGATGCCACATATACTGCCCTGTTCAACGCCTGCGCGGAGTCACCATGGAAAGACTCGGGTCTGCAGCACGCACTGAAGCTGCGGAAAGAATTGATGGACAAGAACATTGCGCTTAATCCCATCACTTACCGGAGCTCGCTGAAGGTCTGCACGCTGAGCTCAGGACTGCAGGGGAGCTGTGAGCTATTTAAGGTAAGTCAAGGTCACAGTCCTGGTCACCCACAATGGAGTCCTTATAAGATGCCCCTATCATAGATTAACCGGGAGGGAACAGCATCATTGTAATCATTCCACGGGGAATCACCAGTGCACCATGTCTGGCCGGGGACTTAGCCGCCATCAGAAGGCACCACCAGAGTTCAGTTCTTCTGTGGGGACCAGGGGGTCACTTACTAAATCTGAGAAAGGTGGACAGCTTTGTACTATCTACTACCAGCACATCCACTGTCAGCTTAAGAGATAGGAAGATGGTGCTGGGGTGTAAATTTTCAGCTAGTTAGTATGTGACCTGTTAGGGGGGCACAGTGACCCCACTGATCCTGGGCACTGGTGCAGCACTGCGCCCCCTTCACTGTGTTTTTCACTGGCCACCCGGCTGTTCTGGGAACGGCAAAGTGACGCTTTCCCTGAGATTTTGATTTTGGTTAGATTTCTCTTGCAATACTCAAGCAGTGATGTCGCGAGCTGGATAATAACAAGCTAATATGGTCTTCTTGGGTTTATAGGAAATTGCACAAAAATTCCGTGTCGTTGGCCCTGAAACATTCACCGTCCTGTTTATGGGATGCATAAAGGATGAAGAGCTGGGCTTCCTACAAGCTCTGCAGGTATGGCTTGCTGCACACATCCTACATCCTATATCCGTACAGTGCACACTTACCTGGGAATTATGTCTCACACTTCCGACATGATGAGATGCGCAAAAACATTGAGGAATCATGGAGCAACTGTTCATTTTACTAATACAGATATTTCTTGCTGCAGTATTTCTGCTGAAGTGACGATGGGGCATGCCGGCTGAGGGTGGGACTCTTGGATTCTCTGATGACTCTGTTGGGCTCGGTGCACATTACGTTTGTGGCCATTGTTGGGCGCATACACATAGAAGGTGCGTGCCCCCTAGTGGCCACTGTCAGGATGGATGATGAGGTATCCGTCCACTATTGGGACCCATTGTAAAGAAATGTATACCGCATTGCAGAGGTCGCTCTACATTTTTTACAGAAGAGTAAAAATCCTTCTCATAGTATTTTTCAGGAGTATTTTCAGCCAGTCTTTGAATATTAGAGAAGAGGCTGCAACCTGTGCTTTGCTCTACCGCTTCACCATCTTTGACGTATATTTATGTCAAAGGTCGTGTCCCTGCCTTTGATGTGATCTCGCACACCGAGTCCACATATTTCCCTGCACATGATGACTGATTTAATCAACCATCATCTGCCTTTAATAGCTGCTGATGTACTGTTGCTCCGCCTGCTGCTATTAACCCGTTAAATCCAGCTGTCAATCGCTGACAGCGGGATATAGCGCACGTCGGCTGGAAGCGCGTCATACATCCTGCCACGTGATTGTGGGGCGCCGATGGGTTGTCATGACAGCTGGGGGTCTGCTGATGACCTCCCATACATGTCATTATGACCCTCCTATGGGCCGGCGTTCATAGAAGATGGTGATTTCTGCTATAGATAGCAGTGTATGTACAGCACAAGCGATCAGACGATCGCCGCTCCAAGTCTCCTAATTAATCTGATCAGTAAACATTGTAATGGGGAAAAAATCAAAGTGCCAGAATGACGTTTTTTTGGCTGCCACAGCATTGCAGTAAAGTGCAACATCAAAGTGGTTGCAGGGAGTATATAAGGATATGTAGCTCACAAACTCCTAAATATATGATGTTTTCATTTACAATGTATCTAATTTATACATGTATATAGAGAGTACTGAGCATGGATTTGTAAGGTTTCATAACTTCCATGCTAGACAAAATTCTATAAAATAAATAATGTGACAATTCTTTCATGGCCGGAGGTGATAATAAACTGATATAACCGTGTACACTAGTAATTAGAATTCCCTGGGCTCGGGTGTAAGAGGCAATATTCCTGATGATCAGGGTCCCGTGTAGGGACGGTCACTGCTGTATACCATCTAGTACAGAGGTACAGAAGCTGGCGGCGCTCCCATAACCTCCGGGCTGCTGGATTCTATCAAACATCTCCATGTTATTCTGTATACAGTTATATTCTTCTTTCCATCACAATGCGGTGGGATATCACTACAATATGCCAACATGGTGTGATTAGTGGAGGGCGGCTGTCACTATCCCCCGACTTTAGAATTAGACTGAATAATCCTTCAAAGGGGGTGTACAAAGTTTAAAAGATATCTCCTATCCATAGGATAACTTCCCGATGGATGGGGTCTGACTGCTGGGAGCCTCACCAATCCTGAAAACTGGGGATTTGAAGAGTCCTTAGTGACTGATGTGATGGTCGATCATTGCTGCACCATACATTCTCTATGGGACGACTGAAGCTCTGTGCTCGGCTGGTCTTCAGCACTCCCATTAAGAATGAACGGAGCGGCAGTGAGTATACTCAACCACCACTCCATTCATCGTCTGTGGGACTGCCAGAACTAGTGGAGCGCTGCTCTTGGCTATTTTTGGGCAGTCCTATAGACAGTGAATGGAGGGGAGGCTGAGCATGCTGCCTGTTCTTGGCTTTGCTAGGGGTTCCAGCAGTCAGACCCTCAGTGATCAGTAAGTTATCCCCTAACCTTTGGATAAGAGATGATTTTCTATTTTGGCAATAACCCTTTAATTGCATCCATGTGGTTATTTTCCCCCTATCCTGTCCACCTTTATTATGTCCGTTATTCCCTCTGGTGGTCAGTGCAGCCATGTAGTGTATGTCTGTACTACTCAGGCTCTGGGGGCCGGAGCGTGCAGCTACAGAGCAACCTGCTCCACATCACTGCCAGGAGGGGAGATTTATTGCTGTGTAGTTAGTCCAGGTGGTGCCGACAAGTAGAGGGAACAAGTTCTGGCAATCCTGCCAAAGGAACACAGTTATTCCTGCACCGGACCTGCATCTCCGGTGTGCGGCGGCCGGGAAGGTGCCCGCTCTCCTCAGGGAAGATGCTGACGGCCCGCAGGCACATACCCGTCCTTGTGCCAATGCACAGGAGATAAAGCAGGACATTTATCTAAGTAGAGATGTGGCGTCTCCCACCCGCCTGTCATATTTGTAGATGACGCGTGGCGGAGGGCAGAAGCCGGGGCAGGACTCCTGTCCGGCTGCAGAAGTCTCATGTGTAGTGATACTCATGTGACTTTTCTAAAAGCATAAATCGGCCTGCAGAGGTGTCAGCGACGCTGGCTCAGACGTTACTGTGAGCGGAATAACAAGGCTTTGGTAACAGTTTCACCTCTTTATATTGTATTAGCTCCTTTACTTAGTCCTAGTTCAGACTGGTCTAAGAGATCGCCTGCTGATTCCTTTCTTGCGATTCTGATAGGAGATTTCTGTTAGAAGTTTGGCGCAAGGCTAGTGATTAGACTGGCTAGTGATTAGACTGGCCAGTGATTAGACTGGCCAGTGATTAGACTGGCCAGTGATTAGTCTGGCTAGTGATTAGACTGGCCAGTGATTAGACTGGCCAGTGATTAGACTGGCTAGTGATTAGTCTGGCTAGTGATTAGTCTGGCTAGTGATTAGACTGGCTAGTGATTAGACTGGCTAGTGATTAGTCTGGCTAGTGATTAGACTGGCTAGTGATTAGACTGGCTAGTGATTATAGACTGGCCAGTGATTAGACTGGCTAGTGATTAGACTGGCTAGTGATTAGACTGGCTATTGATTAGACTGGCTAGTGATTAGACTGGCCAGTGATTAGACTGGCCAGTGATTAGACTGGCTAGTGATTAGACTGGCTATTGATTAGACTGGCTAGTGATTAGACTGGCTAGTGATTAGACTGGCCAGTGATTAGACTGGCTAGTGATTAGACTGGCAAGTAGATAAGGATTTTGTGCCAGATTTTTAGTAACAAAGGGAATACAGCGGTCGGCCACTTTAGGTGGACTGTTCCAGTAGGCAGCATGCTGATAAGTTATTTTTTGACGTTTTGCATGATTTCCGCTGTCTTTGGTTGGCATATCCCCCCCCAATGGCACTTCCATCTGCAACCTGTAATGGCCAGTCGGGATACCCGCGCTGGCATCGGGGTCTTATTGCATGGATAGGCACGCTGGTGACTCGCCCCCAGGGGGCCGGTGGCTGATCGCCGGGGTTATATCACGTTGGCTGGCCCAGGGCGGTCAGTACACAAAAAGGGGGTATAAAATTCTAATAAAAGTTCGGGGAATTCGTAACGCCACCTGTGGTGTCTGGTGAAGGTCACCAGCGCCGCAACAGTACTCCGAGGCCGGTGTCAGGGCAGCTAAGATGGAGCGGGCCTCAGGGCAGTATAGAACGATGCAGTTTGCGCTGGGCGTTGTGGTGCAGGGAGAGGACGATAGCGCAGCAGAAGTAACGGACAGAGACAGGGGGTTTGCTTTGTTACCTTTTACTGGTACAGCTGTTAAGTACGGTCCGGGGTACTCCAGGTGAAGGGCACACTTTTGGACTTCTCCCCAGTGAGCGGGTATAAGGCCTCCTGTCTCTATGTATGCTCCTGGCCAGCCTGCAACTGGGCCTAGCTTATGTGTCCTGCTTTTTCTTAACCTGTTGCTCTGAGGTAGGACCTGCGGTTGGTAACCACTTTCCCTGGACGTCGGGGTTCCTGGTCCTGTACGTGTCTATCTTCAGGTTTGCCAGGGACTTGTAGTCCTCCTGGGATTCCGGTTGTTCCTACTGGGTGTAATGGATCCCTGTAGGCACGGACCCGGTGTCCGGTAAATATAGCGGGGTGAGCTTACTGAGCTCCTCTGCCCACTTGGTTTCTCTCTCTTTATCTCCTCGCCGTCGGCCACGCTCGGGGCCTTCACTACAAGGCAGCTGGTGTACTGCGTCTTCACCGCTCTCTGAGCGTCGGCACGCTCTCAGACACCTTCTGTCTGACTGCTCTGCACACTCACTCACTGCAGACTGAAGACTAATCTGTTCTGAAGACTGAGCTGCCTGGCTCCACCTTCCCTTTATATATCCCTATCCAGGCTCCCTCTGGTGGTATGAGGTGGAAAGTGGAGGTGTATGAAAGTAGTGAGGGCCTCTTGTGAAGAAATCCAGCCATGCCCCCTTCTGGGTTCTGTGGCACCATGCGCAGCAGGGCACCACATTCCCCCCTAGTAAAACTCAGTACTCCCGGACTGAAGCAATTTTGCAAAACAGGTTAAACAATAATAACATTTCTTCCCTTTTTGGGAGGCACATCTCTTGAACATTACAGGTGTAAAAACATAATAAATATATACAAATATAGAGCGTCCTCAGAATTTAAGTCTGTTCCGGTGAGGTCCCCTGACAGGGTGTCCATCTCACAGGTAAAGTACAAGGTAGCTTGAGGGACCTGTCCAAAGCAAACCCTCCACGTAGGCCCTTGGGTGGCTGCAAGGCATGGCGATTCTGAGTTGGACCTCCACTTCTGCCACCCAGACAGGTTTTTATTCTGAGGTCACCTAAAGGGGGCACTCCAGGGAGCGCAATTATTTACAGGAAACAGTTTTTGGGCTGCACACAGTCCTCTTCCACAAACTTCTTTATGTATATACCCTTACTGGTAACTAGATGCAAGTTAAGTGTCCATATCACTTGAATTGTTCATTAGCAAGGCAAAAACACATATGAATAATGAAATACACGAAAATTACATACAAATAACATACCCCAGGGACAACTGTCTACACTGTCAGAGTTTCCTTTCTATTCTCTCTATCTGACAGGGGTCTGACCTTTGGTGCTACGTGTCGACCTACGTGGTACTGGGATGCTTGTGGTACTGGTAGTTGCACTACTTTCCATTCTGTCAGCACTAGGTGTGGAGGGGCTACAAGACTGCCTTGACCTCTCTGCGGGACTGGCAAGTGTACCATTAGTTGGCCTTCTTGCTCTGCTCCAACCTGGGATCCTTCTTCCGGGGATTCTTCTTGAGCAGGCTCTTCTGGGGCACCTACAGGTTCTTCTTGCTGTGGGTAGAAGGTGATTACAGGTATGATTACTGCTCCTCCTAGTTGGGGCCAATCTGCCGGGAAATCTCCTAATTCAGTATGTATTACTGCTTCTTTAGGCTCCTCTGGTACGGTGAGAGGCACTTCCTCCTGGGGCTTTAGCAGACCTGGACACAACTTCAGATGGTCTCTGGATACTGTTGCAGTCGTTCTTCCTCCGTCCTTAGTTATTAAACAGGTCTTCCGGTTATCAAACCTTGAGTTTAACACAGTGTAGGGTTCTCTCTCCCACTGGTCATCAAGTTTGTGGTTTCTCCTTTTTCTTTTTAACACCACTTCTCCTGGTGTGACGGGTTCTGCGGGCGCACTTCTATTGTAGTGGGCTTCCTGTTTGTCCCTCACCCGAGTGAGACTGTCTTCGACACAGGCCTGTACTCTTCTGTACTGCTCTTGTCTGGTCGTGTCCCAGTCCTCAGTGGACATATCTGCTTCGGGTTCTACTACACCAAGCTCCAGGTCCATGGGCAACTTCCCGGGTCTTGCTCGCATGAGATATGCTGGAGTACAATTGGTGGAACTCACAGGTATGTGGTTGTACAGATCTACCAGGTCAGGTAGTAGGTCTGGCCACTAATTTCTCTCCTCTAGTGGTAGGGTCTTCAGCAGGTCGATGATGATGTTGTTCATCTTTTCACAGAGACCGTTGGTTTGGGGGTGGTACTGTGTAGTCCGGATCTTTTTACACCCGTACAGATGGCAGAACTCCTTGAACAATTCGGCCTCAAAGGCTGAGCCTTGATCTGTCAGCACCTGCTCCGGGTATCCATGTGGCCTGTTGAAGTACGCCTGAAACGTCTTTGCCACGGTTTCTGCCGTCAGATCCTTGCGGGGGCGACCACCAGGAACCGGGAGTAGTGATCCACCATGGTCAGTGTTATGCACATGCCCGGACTGACTGGCGTGTGCGTGTTTAGTGATCCCACTGGACCAAGAACCGGAGAGTGCCTGGAGGGGCGTAACTAAGTATCTACCCGATCCGACCAAGGTCGCACGACGGCTAACGACGCCAGTGCACCAGGGAGGAACTGAGCAGAGGGACCAGGTGCTACTCCAGGTCAGACCCCGGACACGGCTGTTGACCCACACCGGAGAATACAGGAACAGGCAGGTTAGGCTGGCACACTGACTGGTGGGTATAGGCAGGCACGGCTGGTATGCAGACAGGCGGGCACTGGTAAGCACGACTGGTATGCAGGCAGGGGGTACTGGCAGGCACGGCTGGAGTGCCGACAGGGAGGCACTAGCAGGTTGGAGCACAGACTGGATAAGTTCCAGTACAGACTGGGACTCAGGAACAGAACCGCAGATGCGGTAGACAAGCAGAGCAGAGCGAGACCGCCTGGAGCGGCGAGCAAAGGCAGAGCAGAGCGAGACCGCCTGGAGCGCGAGCAAAGGCAGAGCAGAGCGAGACCGCCTGGAGCGGTGAGCAAAGGCAGAGCAGAGCGAGACGGCCTGGAGCGGCAAGCAAAGGCAGAGCAGAGCGAGACGGCCTGGAGCGGTGAGCAAGGCAGAGCAGGCAAGAACCGCCGGAGCGGTGAGCAAGGCAGAGCAGGCAAGAACCGCCGGAGCGGTGAGCAAAGGCAGAGCAGAGGGGACAGGGCTCTGTTCACACGGAACAGACTGGAAGGGAAAGGCAGAACCAGATACACACAAGATACTTGCAATGAAATAGCGAGTGGACTCTAAACTCACAAACGGGAGTACAGGGACAACGAGTAGGAGTTAGGTACGGGTTCAGACTCTGCAGGAAAAGGGAAGGTACGTACATAGAGAAAAACAGGTAACAGGCTAGGAGAGTATTCAGACAAGAACAGACACAGCAGCAAGATACAGGAGCGGGTCTAGGTATGCGGCCCCTAAAAGGCGGAACGAACAGGCTAGGAGCGTGTTCAGACAGGAACAGGCAAGATACAGGAGCGGGTCTAGGTATGCAGCCCCTAGAAGGCGGAAAGAACAGGCTAGGAGCGTGTTCAGACAGGAACAGGCTAGATACAGGAGCGGGTCTAGGTATGCGGCCCCTAGAAGGCGGAAAGAACAGGCTAGCAGCGTGTTCACACTGGCCTGGAAATACAGCCTCCAGGATAGGCAGACAGACAACAGGCTAGAATATAGTTCAGACAGGACCTGGCACATCAGCAGCGAAAAGCCATCTGACGGAATGCATTGCTCAGGCACCAGCTTGTATGAGGAGCTGGTTTAAATATCCAATGACTGATAGCAATAGGCTGAGGACGCATTAGGGGTGTGCCCACAGCAGCTACACGAAACAGGAAGTGACCGGGCCGCCGCCCTAAGCAGCCAGAACAGAGGCAAGCAGACAGCATGGAAAGAAGCCAGGCTAGCAGACTGGACTGATGATCAAGTTTGCGATCTTGCATATTGGGAGATGGTGCCCTATGCAAGAACGCCGCCAGGTATGTTAGAGTCAGGGCATAGGAATATCCTGACCTGCTGGGTGACAGCTTGACATGATCCAGGGCCACGATCTCCAAGGGTCGAGTCGTCTTGATGGGTTGCAGGGGTGCCTTCTGGCTGCTGTAGTCTTTTCTCCTGAGGCTACGGGGTCCACAGTCCCGGCACCACCTCTCAATGGAACTGCGCATTCCTACTCAATAAAACCGACACTTCAGCAGGGCTTCTAGCTTCTTCCAGCCAAAGTGCCCCGCCTGATCGTGGTAGGCCTCCAACACCATCTGGATGTCCATCCTGGGCACTACAATCGGCCATACCATCTCATGGGTCCTCGGGTTGACGTACCTCCGGCACAGCTTCTCTCTATAGATGAACAGCCGGCTTCTCTCATTCCACAGTTGCTTGGCTTGTAGAGACGCGTCTTTCTCCAGGGAGGAACCTTCCTGGGTTATCAGTTCCTTAATACGACTGACAACCGGGTCACTGTCCTGGGTCTCCTTCCAGCTGTGGTGAGGCAAAGGGTTTAACGTCCTACCGCGATGGCTACTGGAGGCTCGTTGCTCTTGGACCATTCCATTACGGTGAAAGGCAGGTAGCTCAATCTCCTCCAGGTCATCCACTTCCTCTTCAGTGTCCGACTGGTGAGGCCTCCTGGACAGGGCATCGGCGTTGGCATTATTGCGGCCTGCCCGGTACTTAACTGCTTCCCGACCGCCCACTGTATATAAATGTCGGCGCTGCCTGGGCTCTGTGCAGCGCCGACGTTTAAAAACGGTGGTTGGTCCCGCAGTGCTCAGGACCCCCAGGGTCCTGCAAGCGCTGCGGGTGCGGTGCAGAGCGATAGCTCTGACAGGGGACATCATCGGGACCTGATTGGATCAGGTCCCAATGATGTTAACCCTTTGCTATCTTCTATATGCCGCAATCTATAGTGATGGCGGCATATAGAAGATAGTGAGAGGAGAGGGGGTCGTCCACTTACCTCTCCGACGGCCCCCTGATACCTTCCAGGACCTGCCGTTGAAATGGCAGCTGGAGGTCACATGACCGCCTCCAGATCTGCCATATACGGTGTCCTGCTAGGCTCAGCCTGCAGCTGAGTCGAGCAGGAGAAGGACAGTGTGAAACTGTCAGCATAGATCTCAACCAATGAAATACATATCTATTGCATTGGATGAGATCAGTGATTAGAAAAATAAAAATTAATGTCCCATACAGGGACTAAATAAAAATGTAAAAAAAAAATCACAAAATAAATAAAAATAAATAAATAAAATATTAAACCAATAAATCCATATATTTATGCAAAAACAAAAAAAGTACACATATTTGGTATCGCCGCGTCCAAAACAACCCGATCTATAAAACTGTCACACTAATTAACTCCTGTGCACACCGTAATAAAAATAAATAAAAAACAGAGCAAAAAACTATGCTTTTTCATCATATCGCCAAACAAAGAGTCGAAAAATATGCGATCAAAAAGCAAAATGGAAATAAAAATGGTACCGCTGAAAACGTCATCTTGTTCCGCAAAAAAACGCTCCATACAGCTCCATCAGCTGAAAAATAAAAAAAGTTATAGCTCTCAGAATAAAGCGATGCAAAAAAAATATTTTTTCTATAAAATTGTTTTATTGTGTAAAAGCGCCAAAACATAAAAAAATATACAGTAAATGTAGTATCTCTGTAAACGTACAGACCCGAAGAATAACGCTGCCTTATCACTTTTACCACACACAGAACGGCATAAAAAAAACTCAAAAAACAATTCCTGAATTGTTGGTTTTTGTTAATTTTACCTCACAAAAAACAGAATAGAAAGCGATCAAAAAATGTCACGTACCCAAAAATGGTACCAATAAAAACGTCAACTCGTCCCGCAAAAAACAAGCGGTCACATGACTCTGTAGGCCGAAATATAGAAAAATGATAGCTCTCAAAATATGGCGATGCAAAAACTAGATTTTGCAAAAAAAAGCGTCTCTTATTGTGTGACAGCTGTCAGTCATAAAAACCCGATATAAATCTGGTATCGCTGTAATCGCACTGACCCGAAGAATAAAGTAATCTCATCACTTATACCGCACGAGAAACGGCGTAAAAAAAATAAATAAAACCAATTCTTCACCTGCTACTGATTTTGTTTATTATGTCTCCCAAAGATCGCAGTAAGGCTCTGCTCACATTTATCCTGCGCTCTGCGCTGAGCACTTACACCAGAGTTTCCGTGTAAATCTCTGAGATACGTGATTGAGACGGAACCCATGACGGAAGATTCCCTGTAATGAGGCAGATATAGGCCACTGTGGATGCCATCTGGCCTGTGAGCCCACGGTGTCAGTTTTTTAGGCGTGCATAAAAGTGCGGTTGACCACAGTTTTGTGCACTTCTGAAAAAAAGGACACCGCTAAACAGAGGCCAGACGGAGTCCAGAGTAACTCTGCTGCCTCATTACAGTGAATGGATCCCACAGGGGTTTCATCTGAATTACATCACTTGGAAATTTAGATGGAAACCCCGATGTAAGTGCTCAGCCTCGAGCGCCGGATAAATGTTACTTAAAATGTTCCCAATAAAAGCTTCAACTCAGTCCTCAAAAAAAGCTAGTCCCCACTCAGGTCCGTCATCTGTCAAAAATATTCCAAGTTACTGGTAGCAGAAAGGCTCTGGAAAAGCGAAATGGCCCTTGCCCCCCAAAAGAAATTCAGAAAATTTGGTGCTCCCAAATCCAAATGCCTATTCTACAATAATTTGTTCTCCAATTGTCAAATAGCGCTCCGTCCCTCCCAGATCTCGCCGTATGGCTGAGCGGTACGATACAGCCAGATATGGAGTATTGCCACTTTTAGAAGAAATTGTGTGACGCATTTCGGCACCATTTTTACCCATTGCCCTGTGTGAAAACGTAAAATCTGAGGGTAAAACATTTTTTTGTGGTAAAAATACAATTATGTTTTCTTCACTGCCCAATGGTATAAATTTAAAAATTAAAAAATACTCACTACTTCCCTAGATGAATTCCTTGTGAGGTGTAGTTTACAAAATGTGGTCACTTGTCGGGGTTTCTGCTGTTTCGGCATGTCAGCGACTCTTCAAATGTGACATGGTGTCTGCAACCTATCCCAGCCAACATAGCGCTCCTTTCTCTTCCGAACCCTGCCGTACACCAAAGCAGTGGTTTTCCTCCACATATGGGGTATCGGCGTACTCAGGAGAAATTGCACAACAAATTTCATGGTGCAATTTCTCCTATTACCCTTATGTTAATCCAAAATTAAGGGATGAAAAACGTTTTTGAGGGAAAAATGTGAAAATTTTATTTTTACAGCTCAATATTATAAACTTCTGTGAAGCACCTGGGGGTGCGAGGTGCTCACCAAACATCTAGATAAGTTCCCTAAGGGGTCTAGTTTCCAAAATGGTGTCACTTGTGGGGGATTTCCACTGTTTAGGGGCATCAGGAGCTCTCCAAACGCAACATGGCGTCCGCTAATTATTCAAGCAAATTTTACATTGAAAAAGTCAAATGGCGCTCCTTCCCTTCCAAACCCTGCCGTGCGCACCAACAGTGGTTTTCCTCCACATATGGGGTATCGGCGTGTTCAGGAGAAATTGCACAACAAATTTCATGGTGCAATTTATCCTATTACCCTTATGATAATGCAAAATTAAGGGATGAAAAACGTTTTTGAGGGAAAAATGTGAACATTTTATTTTTACAGCTCAATATTATAAACTTCTGTGAAGCACCTGGGGGTGCAAGGTGCTCACCACACATCTAGATAAGTTCCCTAAGCAGTCTAGTTTCCAAAATGGTGTCACTTGTGGGGTGTTTCCACTGTTTAGGGACATCAGGGGCTCTCCAAACGCAACATGGTGTCTTCTAATTATCCAAACAAATTTTTCTTTCAAAAAGTCTAATGGTGCTCCTTCCCTTCCGAACCCTGCAGTGCGCCCAAACAGTGGTTTTCCCTCACCTATGGGGTATCAGCGCGCTAATGAGAAATTGCACTACAAATTGTATATTCCATTTTTTCCTGTTACCCTTGTGAAAATAAAAAAATTGGGTCTAAAGTAACATTTTTGTGAAAAAAAGTTAAATGTTCATTGTTTTCTTCCACATTCCAAAAATTTCCGTGAAACACCTGAAGGGTTAATAAACTTCTTGAATGTGGTTTTGAGCACCTTGAGGGGTGCAGTTTTTAGAATGGTGTCACTTTTGGGTATTTTCTGTCATAAAGGCCCCTCAAAGTCACTTCAAATAAGATGTGGTCCCTAAAAAAATGTCTTTGTAAATTTTAATGGAAAAATGAGAAATCGCCGGTCAACTTTTAACCCTTATAGCTTCCTAACAAAAAAAAATTTTGGTTACAAAATTGTGCTGATGTAAAGTAGACATGTGGGAAATGTTATTTATTAACTATTTTGTGTGACATATCGCTCTGATTTAAGGGCATGAAAATTCAAAGTTTGAAAATTGGATAATTTTCAACATTTTCACCAAATCTCCGATTTTTTCACAAATAAACGCAAGTGATATCGAAGAAATTTTACCACTATCATGAAGTACAATATGTCACGAAAAAACATTCTCAGAATCAGGGGAATCTGTTGAAGCGTTCCAGAGTAATTACTTCATAAAGTGACAGTGGTCAGAATTGAAAAAATTGGCCCGGTCACGAAGGCAAAACCAGGCTCTGGGGCGAAGTGGTTAAATAAATATTGATTTTATTGGCATCTGTGCTTCATTTATCTTGATTGGATTGCTCTAAGACTGAAGTATTGCATTTAATAGACCCCTTTACGCTTTTGGATTAAAATGTGATATGTTGCAGTTGTGAAAAGTACTTTTGCAAAAGACATGTAAATTATACTTGTGACGAATGCAAACAGTAAATTTAGCACCGTGAACCTTATTTACCATTTTATATAGAAAAAACTGAACTTTTTTTTTTAAAATATATTTACATACAGTTTGATGTGATTAGTGATAGTTTACGGTTATATAAAGATTATTTTTTTATGTGCAAATGTGCAATATGCATGAATATTGCAATAAGGCCTTGTAACATATTTTGATACAAAAAAAAAAAAAAAATTAAGTTTTTGATTTAATTTTTCATTTGTTTATGGACAACCATGTTCACATACAGTATAATAATGCAACAGGTATTCAAAGAAAACACTTAAATTAGCTAAAAATCAAGACTTTAATATGTCCGGTCAAAAATGACCAGAACATTATAAGTGTATAGTCGACCCGAACAGAACAGCAGGGTTAAGTCAAAAAAAATTTGAGCAGCTCGGAATTTGTTTTCCATTTTTTAGACTTTTTAAGTTTGGCTGCAGTGGCACAGAGAACGCGGACTCAGTGCTACAATAAAACAAGTTGTTTATTAACTATTTACAAAATTATTCAATTATATATCAGTGACAATACAGACAGTGTAGAGCGACCTCTGCGCTCTCTCTCTGTCTCGTGCTTGTGGTCACCGTCTGGCCCTGTTTATGGGCCTGGTTATCTGAACGATGCCCTATAAAATATCAAACCCAGCGCTACAGCACTAAGAAGTATGACACCAATAGCTTAGTTGTCGACTATATATCCTTGATTTTCCCTGATACAGGTAACCACTGTCTGTTAAGCTCACTAAACCTTGCGTGGCTCGGTTATACTCCTACTGAGCTTCACACCAAGAACATATACGGAGTACAATTACCACTGTAACATCAATATTCACATAAAGTATATGCAACATACATCGTTGTATGAATATTGGTATAAATGCACACTAACCTATAATAGTTAAAGATACACTGGACTGTCAGCCAATAGTGTCTGGGTCGAATCAGTATGGGCCTCCGTCAACCCGCTGTATTTTCCAATGGCAGTCGCCACCCCAGACCCTAACAGGTGCCCACACTACACTTTCCTGCAAGGATGAAAGTCTCACACTGTGGGCCACAGTCAATTTCTTCTACCACAGACCTTCTGTCCTTGCCTCCAATTTCCAGAGAGACAACTCATGCTCCCTTCTGCTCACATAACCGAATTTCTGTCCTTCCAATTGGGTCTACGCTCACACGACCGAATTTCCATTTCTGCAATAGGGTCTGCGCTATCTGCTATCTTTAGCCTCGACAATCAGGATCTCTTAGCCTTTGTAAGGACTCTGCACCCCTTGCTTAATCCACTTCCAATACTGATCTTGTGTTTCTGGACATACTCATCACCTACGTCAGGCCTAGCTACCACAGGTGACTTGTTACAAGTCGGGACGACGACTGACTTCCTGGCCTGACCCCTGTGGCTTTTGTATTTTTCTGCTGCAGATCACATGTCCCCTGTGCACCTAGCTCTGCTTTCCTCTCATTCAGCCGGCCTTCTGTCCCTTGGTTCGAATACCATTTCAGGTTCCTACACCTAAAGTCTCTGATCACTACATGACAGCATCTGCCCACAAATACCTTACAGCTCATTTCTATTATATGAGTCACTCACTCTCCTTACATTCCTCCACTCTTTAAACTCACCATTACTTGGATGAGAAAGGTTACTTATGCTTTAGACGCTCCTTGGTGGTGGTCTCAGAGTCGCCAATATCCAAACACACTCCTGTGTCTGCTGTATTACATACTGCCATATGAAATCATCTTCTGCATACCTCCTGGGTGAAACACCAGCATTGGTACATTCAGATCTGTGAAGTCCCTCCTGACCTGTCTCTTCTGGAACACTTAGGCCCTGAGACACTCTTCCTGTGATTTTGACCTCTAGCCTACCCTCTAAGCTAGCCCCGGTCATTCTCTCTTCATCAGACACATGTGGCGGTAGCATGTAAGGGTGCCGCACTCTCTCTGGTGCGACGCCTTCTCCTTTCGGGGTGTACTCTCCTTGTCACTCGATGAGGAACAGCCTCCCACGTGTAGTCCAATTTTCCCCAAGGGTGCTTCACTTGAACCAAAACTCGATTCCCCAGCTGTAATGGTGCCTCCTGCACAGGAGTTACTACAGGATGCCTTTTCCCCTGGGGCTTCTGTACAATCTTAAGTCTCAGTGTCTCTAACCGATGATGGTGTTTCCACACCAAAGTTTTGGTGTTTATCTTCGTACTATCTTCCTCTGGATCAAGCTCTAGCTCAGTAACCTTACGGCTGTTACGTCCAAACAGCAACGTGTAATGCGTGTACCCTGTCATGGCATGAACCTGGTTACTGTACACCCAGACCAGTTCTGGTACAAATTCAGGCCATTGCATCTTCCTGTGTCACGGTGTAGGGGAATGCTGGTGAGGAAATAGCAGATACGGGCTGGGTGAGCAGGGAAAACTAATCTGTCCCTGGGAACCCTGAATAGCCCTGACCCCGAAGGTATCTCTGATGGTGAGAAGGTTTGGGTCTCCACCCTAAGCCCTAACTCCTTCACAAGCCCTGCACTAATTCCCCTAATCTCCCTCCTCAGAACAAAGGTACAGCAATCTCAAAGGAAAGGACTTCAGCGGCACAAAAAAACAGGACTGCACAGCACGGCTTCCACGTATAGAGTGAAACTCTATCAGCTGCACCACCTGGTGGAAGGAGAGGCTGCTTAAAGGCTAAGGGGAGTAGACTCACACAGAAACTCACATCCACCAGGACATGTCAATAGAATTGGCATTAACCCATGCAGTACAAGAGGGAATTTCACAGTTTAAGTTACAGCAGCATCTAGAATAGACCGCAGATACACAGCGCTAGACAGTGTGTGACATCCTGTCATCTTCCTGTTGTCCTCCACAATTCTCAGAATGTAGATAAAGTTATGTTGAAACGTTCACAGTCCCCATTTCCCTGTGGGTGCTAGGGTGTAGTCCTGGAATTCTCAATGTTGTACAGTTGGTGCAATTCATCCATGACTTTTCCATGAAAACAGGCTCCTAGCTCAGAGTGAATTCTTTCTGGACACCCGTATACCCACATGAAGTCATGACAGATGGCACAGGCCACTGACTCGGCTGTTTGATTCCCAGTGGGAGTCATGACTGCAAACTTTTTAAAATGATCCATCATCACCAGACAGTACAAACAACCATTATCGGAGCGGCTGATCATAAGATAGTCCACCATCAGCACTTCCAATAGGAAAGAAATCCTCTTCACCTATATAGATGTTCTGTGTTTAGGGGGTTTAGTCATCTCACCCTGATGGGATTTCCGGTAATCTTCTTTCACCACTCGATTTACTTGTGGCCAATACAGAAACCGTTGTAGTCATTGGAAAGTTCTCTCTGTTCTGAAGTGGGTATCACTCTCATGGGCTTTCTTCTTCACTCTGGGCTTCATTCCTTGTGAAATCATTAGCAGACTACAATGAGGCAATCTGGGCTACCGCCCAGGGCCAAAGGCTCCTGGGTACTTTGGCCATATTGTCCTCATTATAATGCATTTTTTCACCACTGTCGGCGGTGCACATCTCCGGACAGGTAGCTTTCCTAAAGCTCAGCTGCCAGCAATTCACAATGGTTTACTGGCATCTACAAGGCTATGTGTGTATGTACTCTTAGGAATAACAGAATCTTTGGTCCTCTCCTCCACTTTTAGCTGAGGTTTAGAGGATTAATCGGAGACATAGAACTGCTGTTCTCCACTTTGGAATCCTACCCTTCAGATATATGGTACATGATGTATAGTATTGATATACCAAAAATATCAGTAATAATCAATTAAATTCTGAAAGACATTAATCAATTTAAAATTTGTATTTATTTAGTTTAATTAAATCTTGCATGGAAGGATGAAGACGTGTTCTTGGAGAAGCCTTCAACTTTAGCAGGTGTTTCTTGCTGGTCAGGAGGCCACGGGTAGATGGTTCAAATCCTTCCATACAGGTACAGCATTGATGGTGGACATGCTGTAGTTTCTTCAGGGAGCTAGATGTGGGGGTTTTCTGTCCTCGAGATGTCTAAGGTGCCCTGGTGACAGCAGGCAAAAATGCAGCTTCCTCTGACAGCGCGAGCAGCCCTGGATAATCCACGCCGGCAGGATGATATCATCCGGCGGAAGATGGAACCTATGAGAAAAGATGTAAAACTAATGTAAGTAATGGGACTCCATATTAGAGGGTACTACTGTGGTGTCACTGTGGGAGAACGTTAGAGGAATCTCATCACACAGAGGGCAGGGATCTTTGCCAGTCATCATACATGTGACAATCCCACCACTGATAGATAACATCTGCTCCACATGACTTCTTCTCACTGACATCATACAACATGGAGATTATTGTCACACTTACCTCGCCTACTTTCCCCCTCTTCTACTTTCTCTGTTTTTTCTTGTCTTCTCAGTTTTAGAAAATATTTTCTTTTCTTCTGAACTGGAGATTCTAATCAAAAAGTCAGAAACAAATATTAATTATAAACTTCTAAAATATTTTCTTTGTATCTATATAGAGTTATGCAACTGATTAATATGCACCTGTAGCATTTCTGTGTGCCGCCATGTGGTGTCTCCAAGGAACTATGTCCCCTTATTATCATGACATTACTTGCAGCAAGCCACTGTGTTATTATATAATCAGTTAGATAATAATTCAATGCAACTTTAAAGAGGACCCGTCACTACATCAAAAGTGTCTGAGATTCACTATTATCTTATGTCTGCTGCTTCCCCGAGTATTCTGATATTTGTTTTGCTAAAATCCACCCTATGGTTGTAGAGATATGGGCATTTATATTTAGTGCTAATTTTTATGGTCTTTTCCAAGGGGGCATGGCTCACAATTTTATATTGCAGAGCAACCTAAAGACACGCCCCAGAGGATCCTGTGAGCACTGCCCTCTTGGAAAAGACGATAAAAATTAGCACTAAATAAGACCCGTAACTCAAAAAACGGAATACTCAGGGGAGCAACGGGAATAAAGTAAGTAATTTTTGGAGCCTTCATGTGCTGATTCACATTATAATTTTGGATTATAGGCTATAATTGGATGGCCTATAAACCTGTACATACCTGACAATGAGGACGAGGATGACTCGTTGTTTTTAGCAGTGAAACTCTGATTGTCTCCATTAGTTTTGGAAGAGGAAGACTCTTTCTGCCTGTTTGGTAGAAGAAAGACCAGTAAATTAAAAGGAAAAACAATAGAAAAAATGAAGAACACCTGTTTGTGAGGCCAATTAGGACAACCTAGAGGGGATACCCTGCCCAGGCTCTCAACTAGTAATATTGGCCTGAAATGAGCAGGAAATGAATGGCTGGTCACAATCATCAACTGTTATTGCAGTGTTATCACAAGCCAGATGCACAGAGGGGTGGTGGATGCTGGATTTAGATTTGTGTTACTCGTGTCTTCTATTTGGTTCTGAACATATATCAGAACTAAATCTCATAATAATAATAATCTACTCACATGTCTGAGTGTTTTTCACTGTTCTCTTGGGAACACTGTGGAGGTGACATAGGCTCTACATTGGTCATCATCCCGGTATTGGTGATATTTAGCTAAAACACACGGAGAAAAATAAATTGATTTATTTTTAAGCATTTTTGTAATTATAGGTTTTAGACATATTAGTAGCCACATACTTACTTTAGAAAACCTTTGATAATATGATACAAAGTTTTTTATTTCTGGCCAGTCATTGTCCTCTCTTGTGTCTGCCTCATCTGAATTCATGTGTCTGCTACAACGAGCTACAAAGTACAAGTGTTATCAGAGATAATTAGTATAAGACCCGGTCAGACAGTCACCCTGCTATCACTAATAATGATGAGAATTATTTTCACATAAAATGAAAGACAAGACACACAGCAGTTTTCTGCAGATGACGTCTCATTTTACTTACTGATAAAGTAGCGGGTGTCCTCATCTGACTTTAGCTCAGGAACGAACAGGGGCTTCTGACTTAGAAGATTGTCAAAGTCTAAGTGATGCAGAAATGGATGCATTTTGATCTCATTTGCTCCTCCTGGAAAAGGAAGACAAGAAAGAAAGTGATAGTCATTTTTAGAGAAACTGCTCCATATCGGTACAGTTTATGTTAACCTGAACTGAAGATGTAACAGCAGACATGAAGGAAATGTACTGAAAGTCATAGCATGAAAAATGGGGAATGGATAAGTAGGTAGAATACTGAACCTCATGGACGCAATCATTTGTCTGGTCACAGAGGTGTAATAAGTCATAATACTATTATAATATTACCTGTCCCAAGTCTATCTGCTGGATCTTTTCTGAGCAGCTGAGTGATGATGTCCTGAGCATCGGGTGGAGTAGAGTATTTATGATATGTCCAAATTAATTTATCTGTTATATAAAAAGCAAATATTACAGGAAATGAAACATTTTCATTTATTTTCATAAAAAATGTCCTTAATAAGGCTAGAAATTAAACCAGAAAACCAATGAAACCAAATAACAGTGACATCACAAGCATTCAGATTATTTTACTTACCCTCAAGGACACTGCGTAAAATATCTCTTTTTAAAGCCCCTTTAAATGGTGTACGTCCAAAAAGAAATTTATGTAGGGTGATCCCTACTGACCACCAATCAACGGGCCTTCCATAGCCTTTCCTTTGGATAATTTCTGGGGCCATGTAACTAGGGGTGCCAAAAGTCTGGAAACCAACAGAAGAATGAGATGATGATCAATAAGTATAATTGCGTCAAATAAGATCAGTGCAAACGTTTTATAGAGAAATTGTCAGAGAAGGAGAAAGAGATGAAATCTGTAAAGTGCAAGATCTTGTAAGTAAAGCCTACCTCTTCATCAAGGAACTCGCTGGTGATGTCCTCAGTTGAAGCCTTGTAGATATCTGAGCTTGGTCTCATGAGGCCGAGTTTTGAAACCCCAAAATCGGTGACCTTAATATGTCCTGTTGATGATATCAGGAGGCTGTGAAAGAAAGAAATGGTGTCAGACCCAAGTAATTACCCATAGACTGTATAAAAATTATATATTTTTTTCCCCTTTATTATACTACTGGGGTCACTTACTTGCCAGGCTTCAGGTCTCTGTGCACCACACCATAACTGTGCAGGTATTCTACAGCAAGAACCGTTTCCGCAATGTACATACGGGCCAGGGGGACTGGTAAAGGACCCCTGCGCTTTATAAGACTGGCACAGTCTCCTCCTATAGAAGAAAGCAAATATGAGAGGTGAGGGTTTGTTACAATGTAAATTACACATGATGAGGGTGAATATGAAATAAGTGGAAATATTGGGACAAGATGGCCTATATAGAGATATACTGTGTAATGTAGAGCGTATACTGTATAATACATGTATCCATCCATGTGGGCACATTATGGTCATATATAGGTGCTAGGATTAAACAGACGTGGGCTGGATATAGATACAATGGATGTGTCCTACCTGGTACATACTCCATGACCATACACAGATGAAGTTTAGTTGGAAAAGAGCAGAACATGGAGGCCACAAAGGGACAATCGGCGAATGCTGAGATGTCCCTCTCCAGAAAGGCCAATTCAAGTCTCTTTGGCTTTTTCAGGTTCTCCTTGTCCATTGTCTTCATAGCACAAATCTGGTTTGTGTCTTTATGGCGCACTAAGTGGACGGCCCTGGAGACGAAGAAAATCCATGATTTATTACAAATTCTTATTAACAGTCCATCTATAGACCTCATCAAACGATCTCCTGTACTAATGGTTAATACTAGATGTGAGGCCATCACTATAAATCCATGTCTAGAAATGCATAAAATAATACTCCATAAATGATTATCAATGGAGGGTCCACATCCACGTCACATCCTAACTGACCTGACAGATAGATGTGGACAGTGATGTGGACTCCTGATTTCTCTATGGGAATATTACATGGGCAGGACACCGAGGCATCATCATAAGGAGCCCTGGGAAATAAATATTATACCAAAGTAAAGCTCACCCAAAGGCTCCACTGCTGATCAGTTTGATCGGTTTATAGTCGCTCTTACAAGGATTTCTCACTTGGTTCAATGATCCGATCAAGGCCTAAAAAGGAATAAGAAATGACATTAAGACAGAAAATGCAGGAGAATAAAAGCTCAAGATGCAGGAACGTCTCTCTTCTATATTATGTCCCCACTGATTACACTGTAGAGAACGTGATACCAGCCGGACCCTCCACAGACCCCATTATATTATAAAGGGAAATCCCCCATACACATAAATCAATACTGCAGGGAAGGATAAGGGACATCACACAGAGGGGGCAGGAAGAATAACGCCATTATCACACATAATATGTCTGATCTACATGACGAACAGTGATATCCCATTGTCATATGGGATATAACATGGGATGTATAATTCACACCCGTCATCTGATGATATACAGACGTCCCTCTGATACTTACACTGGCAGATTCCTGGATGATCTCTGGTGTCTCACATATTCCACCATCAGTATTTGCCGGCACAGTTATTCCTAAAATAATGAAGAAACGTCATTTATTAAATGTCTGTATCAGCACTTAATAACCAAAAGAAAAGGAAGCAAAAAAGTCAAATATCAAAAAACATAACAAATTTTATTGATTAATCAGAACAATTCATGATAAAAAAATAATAAGAGAATGTCAGACACCGAGAACGCTCTCTCTTTCCAACCAAGAACAACTGATCAAAATCACTTCAAAACCTATTCATAATCGTATTCATACAAGTTTGTGTCTGTTTAGAATGTAGAAGATATAGGAACAATCTGTAGTCCTCAAAATAAATAAGACAAATAAAAAAGAGAAACCTGTACAGTCTGGGAGGGTGGGGAGCAAGACCCCGACATGTGTTTCGCATAGGCTTCTTCCAAGGGGTATTGAAGAAGTATTGCGTAGGCTTCTTCCAGGGGGTGTGGAAGAAGCCTAGATGAAACGCGCATCAGGGGCTCACTCCACACCCTCCCAGACCATGCAGGTTTCTCCTATTTATTTGCTTATTTATTTATACAGAGGATGAAGAATAAATCAACATATTCTTTGCCGTTCTCAATAATGTAATATTTGAATGTAAAATATTAGATGATCGTTTTACCTTCTATCAGATCGGATTTTGGCCCTGGCTGACTGTTATCAGGGTCAGCAACATTTAGGATTTGCCCCTCTGCGGAGTCGCCTTTTGATGTTTCCTGATGGATATAAGATATACAATTAATATAACATTTCTCAAACACTAGATTACCATATATATAAAGCGGGAAGGATTAAACCTGGATTTACTTGACAAGTTCAGTATTGGACGGACAATTCACGGCCGCTCTATCAAGCAAATTTACATTAATATTTAAGGGACTTGTATCTACAACTGTTCTCTAATAACTTCTATCAGAACTGCAGCATTTACAAGGAGGAAGATTGTGATGATGGAGTGAGACAGAGGTAGAAATACAAGCTCCGCACCGCTGAGTGCAGACTATCACCACCGAGGATGGAACCGCAGAGACAGGCCGCCATAGAATATCCTGTGTCTGCCTGGAGCGGAGAGGGGAAGGCCTCTACCATCATAAATCTGACCTTCTGCTATATGACTGGTAATCTGGAGAAGATCAGACAACAAGGACATGAGATGTAGAAGATGATGGATCCTTACCAGGCGCTCCAGTGAGTAGGCCGGATACTCCAGTACAAGCAGGACATTCTGGGCCAGTTGTTTAAAAAAGGCCAATTCTCCACTTTGGGATTTTTCTTCAGCCTATAAAGATGAAAATTAATAAGAAATGAAAATAATCAATAAAATTCATGAACATATATGGTATTGCCACGTTTGTTAAAGTCTGATCTGATAGGTGTTTGGTATCAATAAAAAACTGAGTTCACTTCGCAAAAAAAGGCTTTACTTAGTCCTATCAACAGAAAAATTACAATGTTATGGGTCTCTGAATATAGTGACACAAAGAACCATTTCATCTCAATTGGAATTTTTTTCCCCTTGTTTCAATACAATGTATGGTAAATAGGATGGAGACATTGAAAGCTGCAACTCATCCCAAAAAAGCAAGCCCTCACATGTCTATGCCAATGGAGAAATAACAAAGTTATGGCTCTTGAAAGAGAGTGAGGAAAAAATGAGAGCGGAAAAATGAAAAATTTTGTGGTCCATAAAGGGTTAACCAATCCTATTCCCTCCTCCCCCCGCATCCAGGACCTTCCCACCCCTAATTCAACTAACCCTTTAGATCCCACCCTCTCCTTTGTCATGTAGCCTGATTGCCCTGTTTTGACTCCAGGCTGTTCTTATCTGGGTATTTGGCACAGGTTAAACTTAAACTTGTGTTCCATTATTATTTTCCATTATTATTATATATAATTTGTGCAGATTGTCTGCTACTTACCTGCTGTACTAATGTCCAGATGTTCTGCTGTAAATGCTCAAGATATTCTGAGCTTATACAACCTTGGTGGTATTTGGTCAGGCAATCTCTCACAAGCTCCATAACCAGCCGGTAAGTGAAGCTGAGGACGCCATCGGGTAGTGGTAGCACAAAGTCAGGGTCATAGGTGGTAAGAATCCCCTGGAGTAGTGCTAACACCTGAAGTCTGTCTGGAGGAATTCCAGACATTTCAAGTAATCCAAGTGCGGTCAGTATATGACTAGCTATATGGCTTATCACACCAACAGCAATGACACCGGAATGTCAAAGTGACAACAGGAGTGTAAAGACTTGTAGAAGTAGTGATGGTTAATTGTGATGTCATAATGGAAACTTGTGTTCTAATCTTAAAGGGGCATCTTACCTTATAAGGAAGTTGCCTTGCAACCCTTAAGTAGGCAACAATACAGGCTCAGCATCAGTACCAGATGCAGGCAAGGAGGAAAGCGCTATGGGTGCTTTACTCTTCTGATCAATTAGAGTCTTTTTATGTGAGATAAATTATTTATATCTGTTATACATAATAAAAATTATAGCATTTGTATCAATAAGAAATTCAGATTCCAGCGTCCGAGCGTGAGCGTCAGAGTGTCCGAGCGTGAGCGTCAGAGAGTGAGCGTCAGAGCGTGAGCGTGAGAGTCCGAGCGTGAGCAGCCGAGCGTGAGCGTCAGAGCGTGAGCATCAGAGCGTCAGAGTGTGAGTGTCAGAGCGTGAGAGCGTGAGTGTCTAAGGGTGAGTGTCTGAGGGTGTGAGGGTGAGTGTGTGAGGGTGAGCGTGTGAGTGTGAGCCGCTAAAAGGCCGCCATCTTGTTCTGAAATCCCGCGTCGCTGATTGACCGCGGCCTGACCAATCAGCGACGTGGGATTTCCAGGACAGAAAGACAGACAGACAGAAAGACAGACAGACGGGATAAGGCAATTATATATATTAGATTACTATGAGGCTGATTCCACGGTATTACTATGAGGCTGATTCTATGGTATTACTATGAGGCTGATTCCACGGTATTACTATGAGGCTGATTCTATGGTATTACTATGAGGCTGATTCTATGGTATTACTATGAGGCTGATTCTATGGTATTACTATGAGGCTGATTATATGGTATTACTATGAGGCTGATTTTATGGTATTACTATGAGGCTGATTCTATGGTATTACTATGAAGCTGATTCTATGGCATTACTATGAGGCTGATTCCACGGTATTACTATGAGGCTGATTCTATGGTATTACTATGAGGCTGATTCTATGGTAATACTATGAGGCTGATTCTATGGTATTACTATGAGGCTGATTCTATGATATTACTATGAGGCTGATTCTATGGTATTACTATGAGGCTGATTTGATGGTATTACTATGAGGCTGATTCTATGGTATTACTATGAGGCTGATTATATGGCATTACTTTGAGGCTGATTCTATGATATTACTATGAGGCTGATTCTATGGTATTACTATGAGGCTGATTCTATGGTATTACTATGAGGCTGATTAAATGGTATTACAATGAGGCTGATTAAATGGTATTACAATGAGGCTGATTCGATGGTATTACTATGAGGCTGATTCGATGGTATTACTATGAGGCTGATTAAATGGTATTACTATGAGGCTGATTAAATGGTATTACTATGAGGCTGATTAAATGGTATTACTATGAGGCTGATTAAATGGTATTACTATGAGGCTGATTCTATGGTATTACTATGAGGCTGATTCTATGGTATTACTATGAGGCTGATTAAATGGTATTACTATGAGGCTGATTAAATGGTATTACTATGAGGCTGATTCTATGGTATTACTATGAGGCTGATTCTATGGTATTACTATGAGGCTGATTAAATGGTATTACTATGAGGCAGATTCTATGGTATTACTATGAGGCTGATTCTATGGTATTACTATGAGGCTGATTATATGGTATCACTATGAGGCTGATTAAATGGTATTACTATGAGGCTGATTAAATGGTATTACTATGAGGCTGATTAAATGGTATTACTATGAGGCTGATTAAATGGTATTACTATGAGGCTGATTCTATAGTATTACTATGAGGCTGATTCTATGCTACTACTATGAGGCTGATTAAATGGTATTACTATGAGGCTGATTAAATGGTATTACTATGAGACTGATTTTATGGTATTACTATGAGGCTGATTTTATGTTATTACAATGAGGCTGAGTATATGGTATTACTATGAGGCTGATTCTATGCTACTACTATGAGGCTGATTAAATGGTATTACTATGAGGCTGATTAAATGGTATTACTATGAGGCTGATTCTATGGTATTACTATGAGGCTGATTTTATGTTATTACAATGAGGCTGAGTATATGGTATTACTATGAGGCTGAGTATATGGTATTACTATGAGGCTGATTCTATGGTATTACTATGAGGCTGATTATATGGTATTACTATGAGGCTGATTTTATGGTATTACTATGAGGCTGATTATATGGTATTACTATGAGGCTGATTTTATGTTATTACAATGAGGCTGAGTATATGGTATTACAATGAGGCTGATTATATGGCATTACTATGAGGCTGATTTTATGTTATTACAATGAGGCTGAGTATATGGTATTACCAAGATGCTGATTATATTTTATCACTATGAGGCTGATTCTATGGTATTACTATGAGGCTGATTACATGGTATTACTATGAGGCTGATTACATGGTATTACTATGAGGCTGATTCTATGGTATTACTATGAGGCTGATTTTATGGCATTACTATGAGGCTGATTATATGGTATTACTATGAGGCTGATTATATGGTATTACCAAGATGCTGATTATATTTTATCACTATGAGGCTGATTACATGGTATTACTATGAGGCTGATTTTATGGCATTACTATGAGGCTAACACTATAAAGTTGACATGGTCATTACTAAGAGGGTGACATGGTATTATTATAATCATGAAAGCGCTCATATCATGTGGTGCAAGTGTACCTCTCTATATTCCTACAACTTTCAGAGAAGAACGGTGAGAAAATAACTTTCTGCCTCGAGCAAGACAAGACTGGCATCACCATTGCCAACAAGCATCTTAAGAAAACTAATCCCATATCTCACTGCCAAAAAGTATGTCATCCTTTCTTAAATTATCTTTTTTTTACGCTACTACCACTCTTACTTTAGAAAACCCAATGTTATACAAAATTGTTAAATGTGATCATTCAAATGGCATTAGATGTGATTTTTAGCAGGGCAATAATACACACAAAATACAAGGTTTTATCTCTTTTTTGAGATTGTGAGCATGTGCGACCACCAATCCTATAGTAAATAGAGCTGTGGTCGCACATGCTCACTAAGGCGTCATTCACACGATGCTCTTTGGGATCCTCGTTCTCATGATCGGAGACGGTCCCAGCGATCAGACCCTCATTGATCGTACATTCATCACCTAACCTGTGCATAAGTGATATATGTGTTGATTATGAGATAGCCCCTTTAATAGGCAGCCATATTTGGTTTCAAGATCATCCTAAAATAATAGGGAATCCTTTTTCTTACCGAGACAGAAGAGTAAGATGACGCAGAGAAGACACAGACCTCCCATGGCGCCCTGGAGTCGTTCTCAGTAACGATTCCAGTAATGTGAAAGCCGCTGGTGAATTTAATGTGCGGGGGAGGTGACACCTGCAAGGCAATAGCAACTGAATCCTCTTAATTGCATTGTATAAAAATTGCATAGAAATCACGTGTCTCATTAAATGTAGAATTTATATTTATTTTCTATTATTTTTTTTTCTTTTGGATCCCAGCCAGGGAAGAAATTAATGTGGATCCTTATTTACCTCAAAATCTGATGCAATTTAACCCATGCATGCCCTGGACCATAGGCGGATTATGAGGGCAATCTGGGCTACCGCCAGGGGTCTGATGCTACGGGGGAGCCCATGGCCAGATTGCCCTCAATATGGTGGTGCACATATCCCGGCAGGGAGCTTTCCTGGAGCTCCGCTGCCGACAATACAGAATAGCAGCGCAGCTCCGGGAGAGCCCCTGTCGCCTGTGCTGTGACGTGCCGACGCAATGACATCATCAGCCTGCACGCGCCATGCAAGGTTAGCATCTGTTTTTTTTTATTAATATGTGTATGGGATGTGTGCCTATATATATGGGCTATGTGAGGGCTCGTACTGTATATAGGAGCCTATGTGGGTGCTTATTCTGTATATAGGAGGCTTTGTGGGGGCTTATACTGTATATAGGAGGCTATGTCAGGGCTCATACTGTATATATGGAGGCTATGTGGGGCTCATACTATAGATAGGGAGCTATGTGCAGGCTCATACTATATATTGAAGGCTATGTGAGGGCTCATACTGTATATAGGAGGCTATGTGGAAGCTCATACTGTATATTGAAGGCTATGTGGGGGCTCATACTGTATATTGGAGGCTATGAGGGGGCTCATACTGTATATTTGGGGTTATGTGAGGGTTCATACTGTATCTAGGGGGCTGTGCGGGGGCTCATACTGTATGTAGAGGCTCAAACTGTATATAGGGGAACTGTGTGTGGGCTCATATTGTATGTAGGGGCCATGTGGGGGCATATTGCCCTGGGCTTCTGAGCTGTTATCCTTATTGCAGTACGGCTTATGGTGGTCTCCTTTTCTTGTCCTGATTGAAGGAATTCCCTGATGAACCACTGAATGACCAAAAGAGGGGAAAACGCGTCGGAAGAAGATGCCATTAAGCTAAGTACATAACTGTTTAGGCCATATAGGGTATATATGTATATGTATGTAAAAACACATCTGTTTAGACAAGCCTATCACCTCAACTCACCAACCTAACTCTCCCCTGTCCCCTCCTAAATGTTAATCTTAATCTGCTCCTGCCTATTCACCTGTCTCCACATCCTCCATGCCCCCAAATACCACACGGTAAATGCCCTTAGACAAATTCTGACTGATGACCATGTTCTTCCTATTGTGTCCCCCTATTTCCATATAGATTGTAAGCTTGCGAGCAGGACCCTCACTCCTCCTGTAACTGTTGAAATGTCATACATTGTATTGTTTATATTGTCTGTACATACATATATATATATATATATATATATATACAGTACAGACCAAAAGTTTGGACACACCTTCTCTTCTGCTAAGGACAGGCAACAAGCAGAAGAGACTTGTTTGGGCTAAAGAACACAAGGAATGGACATTAGACCAGTGGAAATCTGTGCTTTGGTCTGATGAGTCCAAATTTGAGATCTTTGGTTCCAACCACCGTGTCTTTGTGCGACGCAGAAAAGGTGAACGGATGGACTCTACATGCCTGGTTCCCACCGTGAAGCATGGAGGAGGAGGTGTGATGGTGTGGGGGTGCTTTGCTGGTGACACTGTTGGGGATTTATTCAAAATTGAAGGCATACTGAACCAGCATGGCTACCACAGCATCTTGCAGCGGCATGCTATTCCATCCGGTTTGCGTTTAGTTGGACCATCATTTATTTTTCAACAGGACAATGACCCCAAACACACCTCCAGGCTGTGTAAGGGCTATTTGACCAAGAAAGAGAGTGATGGGGGCTACGCCAGATGACCTGGCCTCCACAGTCACCAGACCTGAACCCAATCGAGATGGTTTGGGGTGAGCTGGACCGCAGAGTGAAGGCAAAAGGGCCAACAAGTGCTAAGCATCTCTGGGAACTCCTTCAAGATTGTTGGAAGACCATTTCCGGTGACTACCTCTTGAAGCTCATCAAGAGAATGCCAAGAGTGTGCAAAGCAGTCATCAAAGCAAAAGGTGGCTACTTTGAAGAACCTAGAATATAAGACATATTTTCAGTTGTTTCACACTTTTTTGTTAAGTATATAATTCCACATGTGTTAATTCATAGTTTTGATGCCTTCAGTGTGAATGTACAATTTTCATAGTCATGAAAATACAGAAAAATCTTTAAATGAGAAGATGTGTCCAAACTTTTCGTCTGTACTGTATATATGTACAATGGGGAAAAAAGTATTTAGTCAGCCACCAATTGTGCAAGTTCTCCCACTTAAAAAGATGAGCGAGGCCTGTAATTGACATCATAGGTCGACCTCAGCTATGAGAGACAAAATGAGAAAACAAATCCTGAAAATCACATTGTCCGATTTGGAAAGAACTTTTTTTTTTAAATTTTGGTGGAAAATAAGTATTTGGTCAATTACAAAAGTTCTCAATACTTTGTTATATATCCTTTGTTGGCAATGACAGAGGTGAAACTTTTTCTGTAAGTCTTCACAAGGTTGGCACACACTGTTGCTGGTATGTTGGCCCATTCCTCCATGCAGATCTCCTCTAGAGCGGTGATGTTTTGGGGCTGTCGCTGGGAAACACGGACTTTCAGCTCCCTCCAAAGGTTTTCTATAGGGTTTAGATGTGGAGACTGGCTAGGCCACTCCAGGACCTTGAAATGCTTCTTACAAAGCCACTCCTTCATTGCCCTGGCGGTGTGCTTGGGATCATGGTCATGCTGAAAGACCCAGCCACATTTCATCTTCAATGCCTTTGCTGATGGAAGGAGGTTTGCACTCAAAATCTCACGATACATGGCCCCATTCATTCTTTCATGTACACGGATCAGTCGTCCTGGTCCCTTGGCAGAGAAACAGCCCCAAAGCATGATGTTGCCACCCCCATGCTTCACAGTAGGTATGGGACCCAGACATGTAATGGCTTAAGCAGGGGGACACGTCTGGCTCTGCAGGATCCCTGGCGGAGTAGTGTGTTACTGATGGTAGCCTGTGTAACATTGGTCCCAGCTCTCTGCAGGTCATTCACTAGGTCCCCCGTGTGGATCTAGAATTTTTGCTCACCGTTCTTGAGATCATTTTGACCCCACGGGGTGAGATCTTGTGTGGAGCCCCAGATCGATGGAGATTATCAGTGGTCTTGTATGTCACATTTTCTAATTATTGCTCCCACAGTTGATTTCTTCACACCAAGCTGCTCGCCTATTGCAGATTCAGTCTTCCCAGCCTGGTGCAGGGCTACAATTTTGTTTCTGGTGTCCTTCGACAGCTCTTTGGTCTTCACCATGGTGGAGTTTGGAGTGTGACTGTATGAGGATGCGGAAAGGTGTCTTTTATACTGATAACAAGTTCAAACAGGTGCCAGTACTACAGGTAATGAGTGGAGGACAGAGGAGCCAGTACTACAGGTAAATGAGTGGAGGACAGAGGAGCCAGTACTACAGGTAATGAGCGGAGGACAGAGGAGGCAGTACTACAGGTAAATGAGTGGAGGACAGAGGAGCCTCTTAAAGAAGAAGTTACAGGTCTGGGAGAGCCAGAAATCTTGCTTGTTTGTAATTGACCAAATACTTATTTTCCACCAAAATTTGAAAAAAAAAATTCTTTCCAAATCGGACAATGTGATTTTCAGGATTTGTTTTCTCATTTTGTCTCTCATAGTTGAGGTCGACCTATGATGTCAATTACAGGCCTCGCTCATCCTTTTAAGTGGGAGAACTTGCACAATTGACGGCTGACTAAATACTTTTTTCCCCATTGTGTGTATATATATATGTGTATATATATATATATATATATATATATATATATATATATATATATATATATATATATATATATATATATATATATATATATATATATATATATATATATACACACACACACATACACACACATATACATTACCAACGGGCCTCACGAGAGACTGTTGTGGAGGCCACATCAAAAGGCTGAAACTAATTCTGCTCAATATTAATATTAACATATTAATTATAATTTTTTTATATTAATTGTATGACTTCATATTGAGCAGAATTAAGTATGCTGATATCCCCTATATACAGTATGAGCCCCCACGTACAATATATATATATATATATATATATATATATATATGATAGTCCATATCCATAGAAACATTACTATGAGGTATATGGGTTTTTAAACTAACTAAACAGAGAATTTTTTAATGTTTTTATTTGTTATGGTTTACATGTTTAAGGGCCCCATGGGTTGACTGCTTTGGTTGTTGATTGAGGGGGCTATGTGGGGGCTCATACTGTATACAGGGGATGTCAGCATACTTAATTCTGCTCAATATTAAGTCATACAATTAATATAGAAAAACAATTATAAATAATATGTTAATATTAATATTGAGCAGAATTAGTTTCAGCCTTTTGGTGCATCCTCCACAACAGTCTCTCATATGGCCCCTTGGGAAAATTAATCTCCCCCCTGCTCTATTATGAATAGCGCTAGGTTATGTATTCTGTTGTGCGATGCGCTTTGACATGTGATGTGATACATCGAGTATCGAGAGGGGGGGGGCACACCTTCTAAACTGCCCAGGGTCCTGGCTTCTCTTAGACCACCACTTCTCTGGACTAATGGGAACGCATTATGACACATGACTTTGGGATAATCTGCAACAGAGTGACTGCCATGGTGCAGTTTTAAGGTGAATGCTGATGAAATCTGTAACAATGATACTCACTTGGGAGCGATGGGAGGTAAAACAGGAACCGTTTGTATTTAAAGTCTGGCTGGTTTATTTAAGTCCTCATAAACCGCATCACAGAAAAATTTCCTGCAGGGCTCTCCTCACCGCCTTCCGGATAGAAAAATCATCAGCTGACTTTGGGAGTCAGAGGTGCTACCATGCCTTGAACCTCCTCTGTAATTCAATCTGCAGCTTTTGCTGAAGCAGTTTACTTGTCTGTTGTGCCAGCTGTCGCGGCTGTAGCTGTTGCGGTTGCAGCTGATGGGCTTGCACCAGGTGTTTAATCAGGTCCTCCATGCTGCCTGATGCTGCTCCGTGGCCTATAGCCACCGTCACCCACGACATGCAGTACTTCTGTAGTAATCACACGTGTTCCCTAGGAACGCTGCCCGCATTCTAAACCAAATGTAACAATGCTACTCACTTGGAGGCGATCCGAGGAATAACAGGAACCTTTACTATTTAAAGTCCGGCTGGTTTATTTCAGTCCTCATAAACCACATCACAGAAAACTTAAATACCACCTTTGTCCAGCAGCAAGTAAAACATAAAGTAATAAGTCCATACAATAGTGCTGGTTAGCCCAGCTGGCTTCTTAGTCCTTTAGCAAATTAACACAATCCAGGCGATCTGCAACCTCCATACCCCCAGCATGTGTGAGACAAACAGCTCTCAATTTACCCAGTGAATCACACCCAGGGGAGGAGACATGGTGAGCAGCCATTTAGCTGCTCATAATCAACCTGTCATGGATGATTAATCCCTTTTAGTCCTATATGCACTAAGGCATTACTCCAAGTTTATCTCCCAGACACTAGGTGTCTGACGGTCACCTTACACAACAGTGTTTATTTTACCGTTCAAGGTACAAAAAAGTGGGAAAAAATAAGACCAAGTGTAAAATGTTGAAAATAAACCGCAATTCCGCCTGTTTGAGTTTTGTACGGCAGGTCAGTATGATTATGTATTATATATATACAAAACTGATTTTTAAAATTCAGAATTTTGTAAAAACATTTGTTTTTTGTTGCCAACTACTATTATACTTCTCTGTGGAGGTAGCTGTAGGTTTTATTGCTACCATTTTGGAGTACATATGATTTTATAACTTTTTATTGCATTTTTTTTTTTTTAGACTTGCAGCAACTAAAAAAACTGCATGTCTGGCACTTCATTTTTTGGTCTTTATATCATTTATGGGTTAATTAATTTTATATTACAATGAATCAGTATTCTGCCACCGATGTACGTGGGTGAGATGTGTCTGGGGGATGTGAGCACGGATCTCTGTACATGCAATGACAGGTAGTGTTACTCGCTAACCTCCACCCTTATTCTTGACCGACTGCATGTGGTAAATCCGGGAAGGACGATGTAGTGATAGTGAAGAATTTTAAGAACTTTAATTCACAGCACCTTGATGAGATGAGGGAAGATGAAGGGATGAAGATGAGGTAGAACGTGGAAGGTGGAGCGTAGAGGTGACACGAGAATCCTCTCTAAAGTCCTAATGCACGTGTTGCCAATATGGCTCTGACCACAAGAAAGGATGTGAGGAAACAAGATAGAAGGAGTTAAATAGAGAGAGGCATTGTGGGAATTACAGCTTCAACATTATTATAACAATGGCCAAAAGATGTCAGCAAAGTACAACAAACACTGTGACCATAATATCTATATGTAAAAGATGATAGCAGTAAACCATATAACATTAGTCAAATGTCCCTGAAATGGCTGAAAGCTTTTGCAGACGATTAGCTAACAGCACAATCAGACTTTTATGGGTGTAGAAATAACAAATATACCTCCCTTTTGTTATGTTATTCACTTCTTTATTTTTAGGTTGAGGAAAAGGAGTTAGTTTTAAACTTATAAGGTCCCCGTCGCCCCAACGCGCGTTTCGCCCTTTCTTCATCAGAACCTCATGTGTACCACCTTCTATCTATGTAAGTGCAATTATTCACCTTGACCCTCTTTTCTTTGGTGCTTATTATGGCATTTCTCTATAATAATGACAAGTAGATCTATGAGATGACGGTGTATATTTCTTTTTGTTACCTAAATCATAACTATACCGAGGCACTTGTCACTTTATATATTACTATGGTTTGGTAATTTAAAGCGCACCTGTCAGCAGGATTGTGCTTAGTGAACCACATACACTGCGAGGTGGGCGCCATTACACTGATTAAAATGATACCTTTGTTGATGAAATCCGTCCTGTGGTTCTTTTTTAATCTTTATTTTCATTCCTGAGATAATGAGATGCTCGTGCTTTGGGGCAACCTGTGAGGAGGGGCTATAACTGGTGCTCTGCTAATGTATTCCTATCTCTGCCTTCTGACAGGTCACTGTGCCTTCAGTGACCTGCCTCCTATTTTAAATACTGTCTTTGTAATTGTGGTAGAAATCTAGAAATTTACGTGTAGCAAATCGGCCCCGCCGCCCGCACATGCGCAGTAGCATCTCTTGTTCGCCGAGAGATGCTACTGTGCAAGCGCGGCCCGTGGTGCCATACTGCTGCAGGCAAATTTCTTTTTCTCCAGAGAAATGGTACCGCTAGCAGCGTTTGCTCAGTAGCATTTCTCGTCAACCGATAGATGCTACTGCGCACGCGGTCCAAAAATGACTTGCAGCCAGAGTCCTCTACTACTGCGCAGTGCGTAGAGCGAGTGGTTATGGAGCGGTTCGTGCATTCCCTGCCCAGGCCAATACAGACTTGGGTTGCCCAGGGTGATCCCCGGAACGCTGATGAACTGGTTGGTCTGGTCGAGAGGTATCAGGGGGCCGAGGGTTCCTTGGTAAAGCAGCTCACTCCATAGTGGGGAACTCACCAGGGGGCGGAGGCCCAAAAAGGGATAGAGCGTCCAAGGGCCAAAGGGTTGGGGGAGGTAATGCCCAAGGTCCCTGCTGAAGATATATGTTGGAGATGTCACGGCCCAGGCCATATAGCCCCCCGCTGCCCCCTGGCCCCCGAGCAAATGGATGTAGCCTGGGCCGCCAGTGTTCTTACTATGCCTACCTCACCTGCAGTGTGGACAATCAGCTCAGTGAGGGGCCACAGCAGCATTGCTAATCTGCCCTACTGGGCACTTTCCCGGTGGGCCGCGGTGTGGCACTGCTTGGGGGGCCGCCAGCCCGTTTTTACGGCTGCCGGCCCCTTTAATTTTCTGGGTGCCTGCCCAGGTAGCTCGGCATCACCGGGGGCAGGGCGCTCGCGCACACAGCGAACGCTGTGACGCACACAGGTGGCTGGAGCTGGGAACGCACTGACACTGCTAAGTGTCAGCGCATTCTGTGAGCAGAGAGCATGCACTCTGCTCTCCCACCCGTGGCCCCAGGTCGCCCGCACACAAAGCAGCAGCGGCCTCGCCGGAACTGCAGGAAAAAAGGTAAACAGTACTTTGTGGGGCCATCATACCAAGGGGGCCATTGTATGTGGGGGCCATCATACCAAGGGGGCCATTATATGCGGGGGCCATCATACCAAGGGGGCCATTATATGTGGAGGCCATCATACCAAGGGGGCCATTGTATGTGGGGGCCATCATACCAAGGGGGCCATTGTATGTGGGGGCCATCATACCAAGGTGACTATTATATCATCTTTATCAATGATTTAGGTGAAGGAATTGAGGGTAAACTGATTAAATTTGCTGATGACACAAAGCTAGGAGGGATAGCTAACACTAGAGAAGAGAGAGAGAGGATTCAAAAAGACCTAAATAAACTGGAGCAGTGGGCAGCAACTAACAGAATGGTTTTTAACAGGGAAAAATGCAAAGTACTACATCTGGGCAATAAAAATGAAAAAAGCATATACAGAATGGGAGGAATAGAGCTAAGCAACAGTACATGTGAAAAAGACTTAGGTATACTAATAGATCATAGACTGAACATGAGTCAACACTGTGATGCAGCAGCAAAAAAGGCAAATACAATTTTGGGATGTATTAACAGAAGCATACAGTCTAGATCACGTGAAGAAGAGCGACCGGAATGCTGACCGGTCTGCAAACCATGTCCTATGAGGAACGGTTACAGGATTTGGGAGTGTTTAGCTTGCAAAAAAGAAGACTGAGAGGAGACTTAATAGCTGTCTACAAATATCTCAAGGCCTGTCACATTGAAGAAGGATCATCTTTATTCTCATTTGCACAAGGAAAGACTGGAAGCAATGGGATGAAACTGAATGGCAGGAGACACAGATTAGATATTAGAAAAAACTTTTTGACAGTGAGGGTGATCAATGAGTGGAACAGGCGGCCACGAGAGGTGGTGAGTTCCCCTTCAATGGACGTCTTAAAACAGAGGCTGGACAAACATCTATCTGAGAGGGTTTAGTGAATCCTGCTTTGAGCAGGGGGTTGGACCAGATGACCCAGGAGGTCCCCTCCAACTCTACCACTCTGACTCTATGATTCTATATGGGGGCCGTCATACTATGTACAGGGCTGTATGTGGAGCCATCATACTATGTACAGGGCTGTATGTGGAGCCATCATACTATGTACAGGGCTGTATGTGGAGCCATCATACTATGTACAGGGCTGTATGTGGAGTCATCATACTATGTACAGGACTGTATGTAGAGCCGTCATACTATGTACAGGACTGTATGTGGAGCCATCATACTATGTACAGGACTGTATGTGGAGCCATCATACTATGTACAGGGCTGTATGTGGGGCCATCATACTATGTACAGGGCTGTATGTGGAGCCATCATACTATGTACAGGACTGTATGTGGAGTCATCATACTATGTACAGGACTGTATGTGGAGTCATCATACTATGTACAGGGCTGTATGTGGAGCCATCATACTATGTACAGGACTGTATGTGGATTCATCATACTATGTACAGGGCTGTATGTGGAGTCATCATACTATGTACAGGGCTGTATGTGGAGCCATCATACTATGTACAGGACTGTATGTGGAGCCATCATACTATGTACAGGGCTGTATGTGGAGCCATCATACTATGTACAGGACTGTATGTGGAGCCATCATACTATGTACAGGACTGTATGTGGAGCCATCATACTATGTACAGGGCTGTATGTGGAGCCATCATACTATGTACAGGACTGTATGTGGAGCCATCATACTATGTACAGGGCTGTATGTGGAGTCATCATACTATGTACAGGACTGTATGTGGAGCCATCATACTATGTACAGGACTGTATGTGGAGCCATCATACTATGTACAGGGCTGTATGTGGAGCCATCATACTATGTACAGGACTGTATGTGGAGCCATCATACTATGTACAGGACTGTATGTGGAGTCATCATACTATGTACAGGGCTGTATGTGGAGCCATCATACTATGTACAGCGCTGTATGTGGAGCCATCATACTATGTACAGGGCTGTATGTGGGGACATCATACTATGTACAGGGCTGTATGTGGGGCCATCATACTATGTGCAGGATTGTATGTGCAGCCATCATACTATGTACAGGGCTGTATGTGGACTCATCATACTATGTACAGGGTTGTATGTGGAGCCATCATACTATGTACAGGACTGTATGTGGAGCCATCATACTATGTGCAGGACTGTATGTGGAGCCATCATACTATGTACACGACTGTATGTGGAGCCATCATACTATGTACAGGGCTGTATGTGGAGCCATCATACTATGTACAGGGCTGTATGTGGGGCCATCATACTATGTACAGGGCTGTATGTGGGGCCATCAACTATGTACAGGGCTGTATGTGGGGCCATCATACTATGTGCAGGATTGTATGTGCAGCCATCATACTATGTACAGGGCTGTATGTGGACTCATCATACTATGTACAGGGCTGTATGTGGAGCCATCATACTATGTACAGGGCTGTATGCGGGCCATCTTATTACATGCAGAACTGTATGTGGAGCCATCATACTATGTGCAGGACTGTATGTGGAGTCATCATACTATGTGCAGGACTGTATGTGGAGCCATCATACTATGTACAGGACTGTATGTGGAGTCATCATAATATGTACAGGGCTGTATGTGGAGCCATCATACTATGTACAGGACTGTATGTGGAGTCATCATAATATGTACAGGACTGTATGTGGGGCCATCATACTATGTACAGAACTGTATGCGGGCCATCTTATTACATGCAGAACTGTATGTGGAGCCATCATACTATGTACAGGACTGTATGTGGAGCCATCATACTATGTACAGGACTGTATGTGAAGTCATCATACTATGTACAGGACTGTATGTGGAGCCATCATACTATGTACAGGGCTGTATGTGGAGCCATCATACTATGTACAGGACTGTATGTGGAGCCATCATACTATGTACAGGACTGTATGTGAAGTCATCATACTATGTACAGGGCTGTATGTGGAGCCATCATACTATGTACAGGACTGTATGTGAAGTCATCATACTATGTACAGGACTGTATGTGGAGCCATCATACTATGTACAGGGCTGTATGTGGAGTCATCATACTATGTACAGGGCTGTATGTGGAGCCATCATACTATGTACAGAACTGTATGCGGGCCATCTTATTACATGCAGAACTGTATGTGGAGCCATCATACTATGTACAGGACTGTATGTGGAGCCATCATACTATGTACAGGACTGTATGTGAAGTCATCATACTATGTACAGGACTGTATGTGGAGCCATCATACTATGTACAGGGCTGTATGTGGAGCCATCATACTATGTACAGGACTGTATGTGGAGCCATCATACTATGTACAGGACTGTATGTGAAGTCATCATACTATGTACAGGGCTGTATGTGGAGCCATCATACTATGTACAGGACTGTATGTGAAGTCATCATACTATGTACAGGACTGTATGTGGAGCCATCATACTATGTACAGGACTGTATGTGGAGCCATCATACTATGTACAGGACTGTATGTGGAGCCATCATACTATGTACAGGACTGTATGTGGAGTCATCATACTATGTACAGGGCTGTATGTGGAGCCATCATACTATGTACAGGGCTGTATGTGGAGTCATCATACTATGTACAGGGCTGTATGTGGAGCCATCATACTATGTGCAGGGCTGTATGTGGAGCCATCATACTATGTACAGGGCTGTATGTGGAGCCATCATACTATGTACAGGGCTGTATGTGGAGCCATCATACTATGTACAGGGCTGTATGTGGAGCCATCATACTATGTACAGGGCTGTATGTGGAGTCATCATACTATGTACAGGACTGTATGTGGAGCCATCATACTATGTACAGGACTGTATGTAGAGTCATCATACTATGTACAGGACTGTATGTGGAGTCATCATACTATGTACAGGGCTGTATGTGGAGCCACCATACTATGTACAGGACTGTATGTGGAGCCATCATACTATGTACAGGGCTGTATGTGGAGCAATCATACTATGTATAGGACTGTATGAGAAGTCATCATACTATGTACAGGGCTGTATGTGGAGTCATCATACTATGTACAGGACTGTATGTGGAGTCATCATACTATGTACAGGGCTGTATGTGGAGCCATCATACTATGTACAGGACTGTATGTGGAGTCATCATACTATGTACAGGGCTGTATGTGGAGCCATCATACTATGTACAGGACTGTATGTGGAGCCATCATACTATGTACAGGACTGTATGTGGAGTCATCATACTATGTACAGGGCTGTATGTGGAGCCATCATACTATGTACAGGACTGTATGTGGAGCCATCATACTATGTACAGGGCTGTATGTGGAGCAATCATACTATGTATAGGACTGTATGAGAAGTCATCATACTATGTACAGGGCTGTATGTGGAGTCATCATACTATGTACAGGACTGTATGTGAAGTCATCATACTATGTACAGGGCTGTATGTGGAGCCATCATACTATGTACAGGGCTGTATGTGGAGTCATCATACTATGTACAGGGCTGTATGTGGAGCCATCATACTATGTACAGGGCTGTATGTGGAGTCATCATACTATGTACAGGGCTGTATGTGGAGTCATCATACTATGTACAGGACTGTATGTGAAGTCATCATACTATGTACAGGGCTGTATGTGGAGCCATCATACTATGTACAGGGCTGTATGTGGAGCCATCATACTATGTACAGGGCTGTATGTGGAGCCATCATACTATGTACAGGGCTGTATGTGGAGTCATCATACTATGTACAGGGCTGTATGTGGAGCAATCATACTATGTACAGGGCTGTATGTGGAGTCATCATACTATGTACAGGACTGTATGTGAAGTCATCATACTATGTACAGGGCTGTATGTGGAGCCATCATACTATGTACAGGGCTGTATGTGGAGCCATCATACTATGTACAGGGCTGTATGTGGAGTCATCATACTATGTACAGGACTGTATGTGAAGTCATCATACTATGTACAGGGCTGTATGTGAAGTCATCATACTATGTACAGGGCTGTATGTGAAGCCATCATACTATGTACAGGACTGTATGTGAAGTCATCATACTATGTACAGGGCTGTATGTGAAGCCATCATACTATGTACAGGGCTGTATGTGGAGTCATCATACTATGTACAGGGCTGTATGTGGAGCCATCATACTATGTACAGGGCTGTATGTGGAGCCATCATACTATGTACAGGGCTGTATGTGGAGCCATCATACTATGTACAGGGCTGTATGTGGAGCCATCATACTATGTACAGGGCTGTATGTGGAGCCATCATACTATGTACAGGGCTGTATGTGGAGCCATCATACTATGTACAGGGCTGTATGTGGAGCCATCATACTATGTACAGGGCTGTATGTGGAGTCATCATACTATGTACAGGGCTGTATGTGGAGCCATCATACTATGTACAGGGCTGTATGTGGAGTCATCATACTATGTACAGGGCTGTATGTGGGGACATCATACTATGTACAGGGCTGTATGTGGGGCCATCATACTATGTGCAGGATTGTATGTGCAGCCATCATACTATGTACAGGGCTGTATGTGGACTCATCATACTATGTACAGGGCTGTATGTGGAGCCATCATACTATGTACAGGGCTGTATGTGGAGCCATCATACTATGTACAGGGCTGTATGCGGGCCATCTTATTACATGCAGAACTGTATGTGGAGCCATCATACTATGTGCAGGACTGTATGTGGAGCCATCATACTATGTACACGACTGTATGTGGAGCCATCATACTATGTACAGGGCTGTATGTGGAGCCATCATACTATGTACAGGGCTGTATGTGGGGCCATCATACTATGTACAGGCCTGTATGTGGGGCCATCAACTATGTACAGGGCTGTATGTGGGGCCATCATACTATGTGCAGGATTGTATGTGCAGCCATCATACTATGTACAGGGCTGTATGTGGACTCATCATACTATGTACAGGGCTGTATGTGGAGCCATCATACTATGTACAGGGCTGTATGCGGGCCATCTTATTACATGCAGAACTGTATGTGGAGCCATCATACTATGTGCAGGACTGTATGTGGAGCCATCATACTATGTGCAGGACTGTATGTGGAGTCATCATACTATGTGCAGGACTGTATGTGGAGCCATCATACTATGTACAGGACTGTATGTGGAGTCATCATAATATGTACAGGGCTGTATGTGGAGCCATCATACTATGTACAGGACTGTATGTGGAGCCATCATACTATGTACAGGACTGTATGTGGGGCCATCATACTATGTACAGAACTGTATGCGGGCCATCTTATTACATGCAGAACTGTATGTGGAGCCATCATACTATGTACAGGGCTGTATGTGGAGCCATCATACTATGTACAGGACTGTATGTGGAGCCATCATACTATGTACAGGACTGTATGTGAAGTCATCATACTATGTACAGGACTGTATGTGGAGTCATCATACTATGTACAGGACTGTATGTGGAGCCATCATACTATGTACAGGACTGTATGTGAAGTCATCATACTATGTACAGGACTGTATGTGGAGCCATCATACTATGTACAGGGCTGTATGTGGAGTCATCATACTATGTACAGGGCTGTATGTGGAGCCATCATACTATGTACAGGGCTGTATGTGGAGCCATCATACTATGTACAGGGCTGTATGTGGAGTCATCATACTATGTACAGGGCTGTATGTGGAGCCATCATACTATGTACAGGGCTGTATGTGGAGCCATCATACTATGTACAGGGCTGTATGTGCAGTCATCATACTATGTACAGGGCTGTATGTGGAGCCATCATACTATGTACAGGGCTGTATGTGGAGTCATCATACTATGTACAGGGCTGTATGTGGAGCCATCATACTATGTACAGGGCTGTATGTGAAGTCATCATACTATGTACAGGGCTGTATGTGGAGCCATCATACTATGTACAGGGCTGTATGTGGAGTCATCATACTATGTACAGGGCTGTATGTGGAGCCATCATACTATGTACAGGGCTGTATGTGGAGCCATCATACTATGTACAGGGCTGTATGTGGAGCCATCATACTATGTACAGGGCTGTATGTGGAGCCATCATACTATGTACAGGGCTGTATGTGGAGCCATCATACTATGTACAGGGCTGTATGTGGAGCCATCATACTATGTACAGGGCTGTATGTGGAGTCATCATACTATGTACAGGACTGTATGTGAAGTCATCATACTATGTACAGGGCTGTATGTGGAGTCATCATACTATGTACAGGGCTGTATGTGGAGCCATCATACTATGTACAGGGCTGTATGTGGAGTCATCATACTATGTACAGGGCTGTATGTGGAGTCATCATACTATGTACAGGACTGTATGTGAAGTCATCATACTATGTACAGGGCTGTATGTGAAGTCATCATACTATGTACAGGGCTGTATGTGGAGCCATCATACTATGTACAGGACTGTATGTGGAGTCATCATACTATGTACAGGGCTGTATGTGGAGCCATCATACTATGTACAGGACTGTATGTGAAGTCATCATACTATGTACAGGGCTGTATGTGGAGCCATCATACTATGTACAGGGCTGTATGTGGAGCCATCATACTATGTATAGGACTGTATGTGGAGCCATCATACTATGTACAGGGCTGTATGTGGAGCCATCATACTATGTACAGGGCTGTATGTGGAGCCATCATACTATGTACAGGGCTGTATGTGGAGTCATCATACTATGTACAGGACTGTATGTGGAGCCATCATACTATGTACAGGACTGTATGTGGAGTCATCATACTATGTACAGGACTGTATGTGGAGCCATCATACTATGTACAGGGCTGTATGTGGAGCCATCATACTATGTACAGGACTGTATGTGGAGTCATCATACTATGTACAGGGCTGTATGTGGAGCCATCATACTATGTACAGGGCTGTATGTGGAGCCATCATACTATGTACAGGGCTGTATGTGGAGCCATCATACTATGTACAGGGCTGTATGTGGAGCCATCATACTATGTACAGGGCTGTATGTGGAGCCATCATACTATGTACAGGGCTGTATGTGGAGCCATCATACTATGTACAGGGCTGTATGTGGAGCCATCATACTATGTGCAGGACTGTATGTGGAGCCATCATACTATGTACAGGGCTGTATGTGGAGCCATCATACTATGTACAGGGCTGTATGTGGAGTCATCATACTATGTACAGGACTGTATGTGGAGCCATCATACTATGTACAGGGCTGTATGTGGAGTCATCATACTATGTACAGGACTGTATGTGGAGCCATCATACTATGTACAGGACTGTATGTGGAGCCATCATACTATGTACAGGGCTGTATGTGGAGTCATCATACTATGTACAGGACTGTATGTGGAGCCATCATACTATGTACAGGACTGTATGTGGAGTCATCATACTATGTACAGGACTGTATGTGGAGTCATCATACTATGTACAGGGCTGTATGTGGAGCCATCATACTATGTACAGGACTGTATGTGGAGCCATCATACTATGTACAGGGCTGTATGTGGAGCAATCATACTATGTATAGGACTGTATGAGAAGTCATCATACTATGTACAGGGCTGTATGTGGAGTCATCATACTATGTACAGGACTGTATGTGAAGTCATCATACTATGTACAGGGCTGTATGTGGAGTCATCATACTATGTACAGGGCTGTATGTGGAGTCATCATACTATGTACAGGGCTGTATGTGGAGCCATCATACTATGTACAGGACTGTATGTGGAGCCATCATACTATGTACAGGGCTGTATGTGGAGCCATCATACTATGTACAGGACTGTATGTGGAGCCATCATACTATGTACAGGGCTGTATGTGGAGCCATCATACTATGTACAGGGCTGTATGTGGGGCCATCATACTATGTACAGGGCTGTATGTGGGGCCATCAACTATGTACAGGGCTGTATGTGGGGCCATCATACTATGTGCAGGATTGTATGTGCAGCCATCATACTATGTACAGGGCTGTATGTGGACTCATCATACTATGTACAGGGCTGTATGTGGAGCCATCATACTATGTACAGGGCTGTATGCGGGCCATCTTATTACATGCAGAACTGTATGTGGAGCCATCATACTATGTGCAGGACTGTATGTGGAGCCATCATACTATGTGCAGGACTGTATGTGGAGTCATCATACTATGTACAGGGCTGTATGTGGAGCCATCATACTATGTACAGGGCTGTATGTGGAGCCATCATACTATGTACAGGGCTGTATGTGGAGTCATCATACTATGTACAGGGCTGTATGTGGAGCCATCATACTATGTACAGGGCTGTATGTGAAGTCATCATACTATGTACAGGGCTGTATGTGGAGCCATCATACTATGTACAGAGCTGTATGTGGAGTCATCATACTATGTACAGGGCTGTATGTGGAGCCATCATACTATGTACAGGGCTGTATGTGGAGCCATCATACTATGTACAGGGCTGTATGTGGAGCCATCATACTATGTACAGGGCTGTATGTGGAGCCATCATACTATGTACAGGGCTGTATGTGGAGTCATCATACTATGTACAGGACTGTATGTGAAGTCATCATACTATGTACAGGGCTGTATGTGGAGTCATCATACTATGTACAGGGCTGTATGTGGAGCCATCATACTATGTACAGGGCTGTATGTGGAGTCATCATACTATGTACAGGACTGTATGTGAAGTCATCATACTATGTACAGGGCTGTATGTGAAGTCATCATACTATGTACAGGGCTGTATGTGGAGCCATCATACTATGTACAGGACTGTATGTGAAGTCATCATACTATGTACAGGGCTGTATGTGGAGCCATCATACTATGTACAGGGCTGTATGTGGAGTCATCATACTATGTACAGGACTGTATGTGAAGTCATCATACTATGTACAGGGCTGTATGTGGAGTCATCATACTATGTACAGGGCTGTATGTGGAGCCATCATACTATGTACAGGACTGTATGTGAAGTCATCATACTATGTACAGGGCTGTATGTGGAGCCATCATACTATGTACAGGGCTGTATGTGGAGCCATCATACTATGTATAGGACTGTATGTGGAGCCATCATACTATGTACAGGGCTGTATGTGGAGCCATCATACTATGTACAGGGCTGTATGTGGAGCCATCATACTATGTACAGGGCTGTATGTGGAGTCATCATACTATGTACAGGACTGTATGTGGAGCCATCATACTATGTACAGGACTGTATGTGGAGTCATCATACTATGTACAGGACTGTATGTGGAGCCATCATACTATGTACAGGGCTGTATGTGGAGCCATCATACTATGTACAGGACTGTATGTGGAGCCATCATACTATGTACAGGACTGTATGTGGAGTCATCATACTATGTACAGGACTGTATGTGGAGTCATCATACTATGTACAGGGCTGTATGTGGAGTCATCATACTATGTACAGGACTGTATGTGGAGCCATCATACTATGTACAGGACTGTATGTGGAGTCATCATACTATGTACAGGGCTGTATGTGGAGCCATCATACTATGTACAGGGCTGTATGTGGAGCCATCATACTATGTACAGGGCTGTATGTGGAGCCATCATACTATGTACAGGGCTGTATGTGGAGCCATCATACTATGTACAGGGCTGTATGTGGAGCCATCATACTATGTACAGGGCTGTATGTGGAGCCATCATACTATGTACAGGGCTGTATGTGGAGCCATCATACTATGTGCAGGACTGTATGTGGAGCCATCATACTATGTACAGGGCTGTATGTGGAGCCATCATACTATGTACAGGACTGTATGTGGAGCCATCATACTATGTACAGGGCTGTATGTGGAGCCATCATACTATGTACAGGGCTGTATGTGGAGCCATCATACTATGTACAGGACTGTATGTGGAGCCATCATACTATGTACAGGGCTGTATGTGGAGCCATCATACTATGTACAGGGCTGTATGTGGAGTCATCATACTATGTACAGGGCTGTATGTGGAGCCATCATACTATGTACAGGACTGTATGTGGAGCCATCATACTATGTACAGGGCTGTATGTGGAGCCATCATACTATGTACAGGACTGTATGTGGAGCCATCATACTATGTACAGGGCTGTATGTGGAGTCATCATACTATGTACAGGACTGTATGTGGAGCCATCATACTATGTACAGGACTGTATGTGGAGTCATCATACTATGTACAGGACTGTATGTGGAGTCATCATACTATGTACAGGGCTGTATGTGGAGCCATCATACTATGTACAGGACTGTATGTGGAGCCATCATACTATGTACAGGGCTGTATGTGGAGCAATCATACTATGTATAGGACTGTATGAGAAGTCATCATACTATGTACAGGGCTGTATGTGGAGTCATCATACTATGTACAGGACTGTATGTGAAGTCATCATACTATGTACAGGGCTGTATGTGGAGTCATCATACTATGTACAGGGCTGTATGTGGAGTCATCATACTATGTACAGGGCTGTATGTGGAGCAATCATACTATGTACAGGACTGTATGTGAAGTCATCATACTATGTACAGGGCTGTATGTGGAGCCATCATACCATGTTCAGGACTGTATGTGAAGTCATCATACTATGTACAGGACTGTATGTGGAGTCATCATACTATGTACAGGACTGTATGTGAAGTCATCATACTATGTACAGGGCTGTATGTGGAGCCATCATACTATGTACAGGACTGTATGTGAAGTCATCATACTATGTACAGGGCTGTATGTGGAGCCATCATACTATGTACAGGACTGTATGTGGAGCCATCATACTATGTACAGGACTGTATGTGGAGCCATCATACTATGTACAGGACTGTATGTGAAGTCATCATACTATGTACAGGGCTGTATGTGGAGCCATCATACTATGTACAGGACTGTATGTGGAGCCATCATACTATGTACAGGACTGTATGTGGAGACATCATACTATGTACAGGGCTGTATGTGGAGCCATCATACTATGTACAGGGCTGTATGTGGAGCCATCATACTATGTACAGGGCTGTATGTGGAGTCATCATACTATGTACAGGGCTGTATGTGGAGCCATCATACTATGTACAGGGCTGTATGTGGAGCCATCATACTATGTACAGGGCTGTATGTGGAGCCATCATACTATGTACAGGGCTGTATGTGGAGCCATCATACTATGTACAGGACTGTATGTGGAGCCATCATACTATGTACAGGACTGTATGTGGAGTCATCATACTATGTACAGGGCTGTATGTGGAGTCATCATACTATGTACAGGGCTGTATGTGGAGCCATCATACTATGTACAGGACTGTATGTGGAGCCATCATACTATGTACAGGACTGTATGTGGAGCCATCATACTATGTACAGGACTGTATGTGGAGTCATCATACTATGTACAGGGCTGTATGTGGAGTCATCATACTATGTACAGGGCTGTATGTGGAGCCATCATACTATGTACAGGACTGTATGTGGAGCCATCATACTATGTACAGGACTGTATGTGGAGCCATCATACTATGTACAGGGCTGTATGTGGAGTCATCATACTATGTACAGGACTGTATGTGGAGCCATCATACTATGTACAGGACTGTATGTGGAGCCATCATACTATGTACAGGGCTGTATGTGGAGCCATCATACTATGTACAGGGCTGTATGTGGAGCCATCATACTATGTACAGGGCTGTATGTGGAGCCATCATACTATGTACAGGGCTGTATGTGGAGTCATCATACTATGTACAGGACTGTATGTGGAGCCATCATACTATGTGCAGGGCTGTATGTGGGCTCATCATACTATGTACAGGGCTGTATGTGGAGCCATCATACTATGTACAGTGCTGTATGTGGAGTCATCATACTATGTACAGGGCTGTATGTGGAGTCATCATACTATGTACAGGGCTGTATGTGGAGTCATCATACTATGTACAGGGCTGTATGTGGAGCCATCATACTATGTACAGGACTGTATGTGGAGTCATCATACTATGTACAGGACTGTATGTGGAGCCATCATACTATGTACAGGGCTGTATGTGGAGTCATCATACTATGTACAGGACTGTATGTGGAGTCATCATACTATGTACAGGGCTGTATGTGGAGTCATCATACTATGTACAGGGCTGTATGTGGAGCCATCATACTATGTACAGGACTGTATGTGAAGTCATCATACTATGTACAGGGCTGTATGTGGAGCCATCATACCATGTACAGGACTGTATGTGAAGTCATCATACTATGTACAGGGCTGTATGTGGAGCCATCATACTATGTACAGGACTGTATGTGAAGTCATCATACTATGTACAGGGCTGTATGTGGAGCCATCATACTATGTACAGGACTGTATGTGGAGCCATCATACTATGTACAGGACTGTATGTGGAGAAATCATACTATGTACAGGGCTGTATGTGGAGCCATCATACTATGTACAGGACTGTATGTGGAGTCATCATACTATGTACAGGACTGTATGTGGAGCCATCACACTATGTACAGGACTGTATGTGGAGCCATCATACTATGTACAGGGCTGTATGTGGAGCCATCATACTATGTACAGGGCTGTATGTGGAGTCATCATACTATGTACAGGACTGTATGTGGAGCCATCATACTATGTACAGGGCTGTATGTGGAGCCATCATACTATGTACAGGACTGTATGTGGAGCCATCATACTATGTGCAGGACTGTATGTGGAGTCATCATACTATGTACAGGACTGTATGTGGAGCCATCATACTATGTACAGGACTGTATGTGGAGCCATCATACTATGTACAGGGCTGTATGTGGAGCCATCATACTATGTACAGGGCTGTATGTGGGCTCATCATACTATGTACAGGGCTGTATGTGGAGCCATCATACTATGTACAGGGCTGTATGTGGAGCCATCATACTATGTACAGGGCTGTATGTGGAGCCATCATACTATGTACAGGGCTGTATGTGGAGCCATCATACTATGTACAGGGCTGTATGTGGGCTCATCATACTATGTACAGGGCTGTATGTGGAGCCATCATACTATGTACAGGGCTGTATGTGGAGCCATCATACTATGTACAGGACTGTATGTGGGCTCATCATACTATGTACAGGGCTGTATGTGGAGCCATCATACTATGTACAGGACTGTATGTGGAGCCATCATACTATGTACAGGACTGTATGTGAAGTCATCATACTATGTACAGGACTGTATGTGGAGCCATCATACTATGTACAGGACTGTATGTGGAGTCATCATACTATGTACAGGGCTGTATGTGGAGCCATCACACTATGTACAGGACTGTATGTGGAGTCATCATACTATGTACAGAGCTGTATGTGGAGCCATCATACTATGTACAGGGCTGTATGTGGAGCCATCACACTATGTACAGGGCTGTATGTGGAGCCATCACACTATGTACAGGACTGTATGTGGAGCCATCATACTATGTACAGGGCTGTATGTGGAGCCATCATACTATGTACAGGACTGTATGTGGAGCCATCATACTATGTGCAGGGCTGTATGTGGGCTCATCATACTATGTACAGGGCTGTATGTGGAGCCATCATACTATGTACAGGACTGTATGTGGAGCCATCATACTATGTACAGGACTGTATGTGGAGCCATCATACTATGTGCAGGGCTGTATGTGGGCTCATCATACTATGTACAGGGCTGTATGTGGAGCCATCATACTATGTACAGGACTGTATGTGGAGCCATCATACTATGTGCAGGGCTGTATGTGGAGTCATCATACTATGTACAGGGCTGTATGTGGAGCCATCATACTATGTACAGGACTGTATGTGGAGTCATCATACTATGTACAGGACTGTATGTGGAGCCATCATACTATGTACAGGACTGTATGTGGAGTCATCATACTATGTACAGGGCTGTATGTGGAGCCATCATACTATGTACAGGACTGTATGTGGAGTCATCATACTATGTGCAGGACTGTATGTGGAGCCATCATACTATGTACAGGACTGTATGTGGAGTCATCATACTATGTACAGGACTGTATGTGGAGCCATCATACTATGTACAGGGCTGTATGTGGAGCCATCATACTATGTACAGGACTGTATGTGGAGTCATCATACTATGTGCAGGACTGTATGTGGAGCCATCATACTATGTACAGGACTGTATGTGGAGTCATCATACTATGTACAGGACTGTATGTGGAGCCATCATACTATGTACAGGGCTGTATGTGGAGTCATCATACTATGTACAGGGCTGTATGTGGAGCCATCATACTATGTACAGGGCTGTATGTGGAGCAATTATACTATGTGCAGGACTGTATGTGGAGGCATCATACTATGTACAGGGCTGTATGTGGAGCCATCATACTATGTACAGGGCTGTATGTGGAGTCATCATACTATGTACAGGACTGTATGTGGAGCCATCATACTATGTACAGGGCTGTATGTGGAGCCATCATACTATGTACAGGGCTGTATGTGGAGCCATCATACTATGTACAGGACTGTATGTGGAGCCATCATACTATGTACAGGGCTGTATGTGGAGCCATCATACTATGTACAGGGCTGTATGTGGAGTCATCATACTATGTACAGGGCTGTATGTGGAGCCATCATACTATGTACAGGGCTGTATGTGGAGCAATTATACTATGTGCAGGACTGTATGTGGAGGCATCATACTATGTACAGGACTGTATGTGGAGCCATCATACTATGTACAGGACTGTATGTGGAGCCATCATACTATGTACAGGGCTGTATGTGGAGTCATCATACTATGTACAGGACTGTATGTGGAGCAATTATACTATGTGCAGGACTGTATGTGGAGGCATCATACTATGTACAGGACTGTATGTGGAGTCATCATACTATGTACAGGGCTGTATGTGGAGCAATTATACTATGTGCAGGACTGTATGTGGAGCCATCATACTATGTACAGGACTGTATGTGGAGCCATCATACTATGTACAGGGCTGTATGTGGAGTCATCATACTATGTACAGGGCTGTATGTGGAGCAATTATACTATGTGCAGGACTGTATGTGGAGGCATCATACTATGTACAGGACTGTATGTGGAGCCATCATACTATGTACAGGACTGTATGTGGAGCCATCATACTATGTACAGGGCTGTATGTGGAGTCATCATACTATGTACAGGACTGTATGTGAAGTCATCATACTATGTACTGGGCTGTATGTGGAGTCATCATACTATGTACAGGGCTGTATGTGGAGCAATTATACTATGTGCAGGACTGTATGTGGAGGCATCATACTATGTACAGGACTGTATGTGGAGCCATCATACTATGTACAGGACTGTATGTGGAGCCATCATACTATGTACAGGGCTGTATGTGGAGCAATCATACTATGTATAGGACTGTATGTGAAGTCATCATACTATGTACAGGGCTGTATGTGGAGCCATCATACTATGTACAGGGCTGTATGTGGAGTCATCATACTATGTACAGGGCTGTATGTGGGGCCATCATACTATGTACAGGACTGTATGTGAAGTCATCATACTATGTACAGGGCTGTATGTGGAGCCATCATACTATGTACAGGACTGTATGTGAAGTCATCATACTATGTACAGGGCTGTATGTGGAGCCATCATACTATGTACAGGGCTGTATGTGGAGTCATCATACTATGTACAGGACTGTATGTGGAGCCATCATACTATGTACAGGGCTGTATGTGGAGTCATCATACTATGTACAGGACTGTATGTGGAGTCATCATACTATGTACAGGACTGTATGTGGAGTCATCATACTATGTACAGGGCTGTATGTGGAGTCATCATACTATGTACAGGGCTGTATGTGGAGCCATCATACTATGTACAGGACTGTATGTGGAGCCATCATACTATGTACAGGGCTGTATGTGGAGCCATCATACTATGTACAGGGCTGTATGTGGAGCCATCATACTATGTACAGGACTGTATGTGGAGCCATCATACTATGTACAGGACTGTATGTGGAGCCATCATACTATGTACAGGGCTGTATGTGGAGCCATCATACTATGTACAGGACTGTATGTGGAGCCATCATACTATGTACAGGGCTGTATGTGGAGCCATCATACTATGTACAGGACTGTATGTGGAGTCATCATACTATGTACAGGGCTGTATGTGGAGCCATCATACTATGTACAGGACTGTATGTGGAGTCATCATACTATGTACAGGGCTGTATGTGGAGCCATCATACTATGTACAGGGCTGTATGTGGAGCCATCATACTATGTACAGGGCTGTATGTGGAGCCATCATACTATGTACAGGGCTGTATGTGGAGTCATAATCCTATGTACAGGGCTGTATGTGGAGCCATCATACTATGTACAGGACTGTATGTGGAGCCATCATACTATGTACAGGGCTGTATGTGGAGCCATCATACTATGTACAGGGCTGTATGTGGAGCCATCATACTATGTACAGGGCTGTATGTGGAGCCATCATACTATGTACAGGGCTGTATGTGGAGCCATCATACTATGTGCAGGACTGTATGTGGGGCCATCATACTATGTACAGGACTGTATGTGGAGTCATCATACTATGTACAGGGCTGTATGTGGAGCCATCATACTATGTACAGGGCTGTATGTGGAGCCATCATACTATGTACAGGGCTGTATGTGGAGTCATCATACTATGTACAGGACTGTATGTGGAGCCATCATACTATGTACAGGACTGTATGTGGAGCCATCATACTATGTACAGGGCTGTATGTGGAGCCATCATACTATGTACAGGGCTGTATGTGGAGTCATCATACTATGTACAGGGCTGTATGTGGAGCCATCATACTATGTACAGGGCTGTATGTGGAGCCATCATACTATGTACAGGGCTGTATGTGGAGCCATCATACTATGTGCAGGACTGTATGTGGGGCCATCATACTATGTACAGGACTGTATGTGGAGTCATCATACTATGTACAGGACTGTATGTGGAGTCATCATACTATGTACAGGACTGTATGTGGAGTCATCATACTATGTACAGGACTGTATGTGGGGCCATCATACTATGTACAGGACTGTATGTGGGGCCATCATACTATGTACAGGACTGTATGTGGAGCCATCATACTATGTACAGGACTGTATGTGGAGCCATCACACTATGTACAGGACTGTATGTGGAGCCATCATACTATGTACAGGACTGTATGTGGAGCCATCATACTATGTACAGGACTGTATGTGGAGTCATCATACTATGTACAGGACTGTATGTGGAGTCATCATACTATGTACAGGGCTGTATGTGGAGTCATCATACTATGTACAGGACTGTATGTGGAGTCATCACACTATGTACAGTACTGTATGTGGAGCCATCATACTATGTACAGGACTGTATGTGGAGCCATCATACTATGTACAGGGCTGTATGTGGAGCCATCATACTATGTACAGGGCTGTATGTGGAGTCATCATACTATGTACAGGGCTGTATGTGGAGTCATCATACTATGTACAGGGCTGTATGTGGAGTCATCATACTATGTACAGGACTGTATGTGGAGCCATCATACTATGTACAGGGCTGTATGTGGAGCCATCATACTATGTACAGGGCTGTATGTGGAGCCATCATACTATGTACAGGGCTGTATGTGGAGCCATCATACTATGTACAGGGCTGTATGTGGAGCCATCATACTATGTACAGGGCTGTATGTGGAGCCATCATACTATGTACAGGGCTGTATGTGGAGCCATCATACTATGTACAGGGCTGTATGTGGAGTCATCATACTATGTACAGGGCTGTATGTGGAGCCATCATACTATGTACAGGGCTGTATGTGGAGCCATCATACTATGTACAGGGCTGTATGTGGAGCCATCATACTATGTACAGGGCTGTATGTGGAGCCATCATACTATGTACAGGGCTGTATGTGGAGCCATCATACTATGTACAGGGTTGTATGTGGAGCCATCATACTATGTACAGGGCTGTATGTGGAGCCATCATACTATGTGCAGGACTGTATGTGGAGCCATCATACTATGTACAGGGCTGTATGTGGAGCCATCATACTATGTACAGGGCTGTATGTGGAGCCATCATACTATGTACAGGGCTGTATGTGGAGTCATCATACTATGTGCAGGACTGTATGTGGAGCCATCATACTATGTGCAGGGCTGTATGTGGAGCCATCATACTATGTACAGGGCTGTATGTGGAGCCATCATACTATGTACAGGGCTGTATGTGGAGCCATCATACTATGTACAGGGCTGTATGTGGAGCCATCATACTATGTACAGGGCTGTATGTGGAGCCATCATACTATGTACAGGGCTGTATGTGGAGCCATCATACTATGTACAGGGCTGTATGTGGAGTCATCATACTATGTACAGGACTGTATGTGGAGCCATCATACTATGTACAGGGCTGTATGTGGAGCCATCATACTATGTACAGGACTGTATGTGGAGCCATCATACTATGTACAGGACTGTATGTGGAGCCATCATACTATGTACAGGACTGTATGTGGAGCCATCATACTATGTACAGGACTGTATGTGGAGCCATCATACTATGTACAGGACTGTATGTGGAGTCATCATACTATGTACAGGACTGTATGTGGAGTCATCATACTATGTACAGGGCTGTATGTGGAGCCATCATACTATGTACAGGACTGTATGTGGAGCCATCATACTATGTACAGGGCTGTATGTGGAGTCATCATACTATGTACAGGGCTGTATGTGGAGTCATCATACTATGTACAGGGCTGTATGTGGAGCAATTATACTATGTGCAGGACTGTATGTGGAGCCATCATACTATGTGCAGGACTGTATGTGGAGGCATCATACTATGTACAGGACTGTATGTGGAGCCATCATACTATGTACAGGACTGTATGTGGAGCCATCATACTATGTACAGGGCTGTATGTGGAGCCATCATACTATGTACAGGGCTGTATGTGGAGTCATCATACTATGTACAGGACTGTATGTGAAGTCATCATACTATGTACAGGGCTGTATGTGGAGTCATCATACTATGTACAGGGCTGTATGTGGAGCAATTATACTATGTGCAGGACTGTATGTGGAGCCATCATACTATGTACAGGACTGTATGTGGAGCCATCATACTATGTACAGGACTGTATGTGGAGCCATCATACTATGTACAGGACTGTATGTGAAGTCATCATACTATTTACAGGACTGTATGTGGAGTCATCATACTATGTACAGGACTGTATGTGGAGCCATCATACTATGTACAGGGCTGTATGTGGAGCCATCATACTATGTACAGGGCTGTATGTGAAGTCATCATACTATTTACAGGACTGTATGTGGAGTCATCATACTATGTACAGGACTGTATGTGGAGCCATCATACTATGTACAGGGCTGTATGTGGAGCCATCATACTATGTACAGGGCTGTATGTGGAGCCATCATACTATGTACAGGACTGTATGTGAAGTCATCATACTATTTACAGGACTGTATGTGGAGTCATCATACTATGTACAGGACTGTATGTGAAGTCATCATACTATGTACAGGGCTGTATGTGGAGTCATCATACTATGTACAGGGCTGTATGTGGAGTCATCATACTATTTACAGGACTGTATGTGGAGTCATCATACTATGTACAGGACTGTATGTGGAGCCATCATACTATGTACAGGGCTGTATGTGGAGCCATCATACTATGTACAGGGCTGTATGTGGAGCCATCATACTATGTACAGGGCTGTATGTGGAGCCATCATACTATGTACAGGGCTGTATGTGGAGTCATCATCCTATGTACAGGGCTGTATGTGGAGCCATCATACTATGTACAGGGCTGTATGTGGAGCCATCATACTATGTGCAGGACTGTATGTGGGGCCATCATACTATGTACAGGACTGTATGTGGAGCCATCATACTATGTACAGGGCTGTATGTGGAGCCATCATACTATGTACAGGGCTGTATGTGGAGCCATCATACTATGTACAGGACTGTATGTGGAGCCATCATACTATGTACAGGGCTGTATGTGGAGCCATCATACTATGTACAGGGCTGTATGTGGAGCCATCATACTATGTACAGGGCTGTATGTGGAGCCATCATACTATGTGCAGGACTGTATGTGGGGCCATCATACTATGTACAGGGCTGTATGTGGAGCCATCATACTATGTACAGGGCTGTATGTGGAGCCATCATACTATGTGCAGGACTGTATGTGGGGCCATCATACTATGTACAGGACTGTATGTGGAGCCATCATACTATGTACAGGACTGTATGTGGAGCCATCATACTATGTACAGGGCTGTATGTGGAGCCATCATACTATGTGCAGGACTGTATGTGGGGCCATCATACTATGTACAGGACTGTATGTGGGGCCATCATACTATGTACAGGGCTGTATGTGGAGCCATCATACTATGTACAGGGCTGTATGTGGAGCCATCATACTATGTGCAGGACTGTATGTGGGGCCATCATACTATGTACAGGACTGTATGTGGAGCCATCATACTATGTACAGGGCTGTATGTGGAGCCATCATACTATGTACAGGGCTGTATGTGGAGCCATCATACTATGTACAGGGCTGTATGTGGAGCCATCATACTATGTACAGGGCTGTATGTGGAGCCATCATACTATGTACAGGGCTGTATGTGGAGCCATCATACTATGTGCAGGACTGTATGTGGGGCCATCATACTATGTACAGGACTGTATGTGGAGCCATCATACTATGTACAGGGCTGTATGTGGAGTCATCATACTATGTACAGGGCTGTATGTGGAGTCATCATACTATGTACAGGGCTGTATGTGGAGCCATCATACTATGTACAGGACTGTATGTGGAGCCATCATACTATGTACAGGGCTGTATGTGGAGCCATCATACTATGTACAGGGCTGTATGTGGAGTCATCATACTATGTACAGGGCTGTATGTGGAGCCATCATACTATGTACAGGGCTGTATGTGGAGCCATCATACTATGTGCAGGACTGTATGTGGAGCCATCACACTATGTACAGGGCTGTATGTGGAGTCATCATACTATGTACAGGACTGTATGTGGAGCCATCATACTATGTACAGGACTGTACGTGGAGCCATCATACTATGTACAGGACTGTATGTGGAGCCATCATACTATGTACAGGGCTGTATGTGGAGCCATCATACTATGTACAGGGCTGTATGTGGAGTCATCATACTATGTACAGGGCTGTATGTGGAGTCATCATACTATGTACAGGGCTGTATGTGGAGCCATCATACTATGTACAGGGCTGTATGTGGAGCCATCATACTATGTACAGGGCTGTATGTGGAGCCATCATACTATGTGCAGGACTGTATGTGGGGCCATCATACTATGTACAGGACTGTATGTGGAGCCATCATACTATGTACAGGACTGTATGTGGAGTCATCATACTATGTACAGGACTGTATGTGGAGTCATCATACTATTTACAGGGCTGTATTTGGAGTCATCATACTATGTACAGGACTGTATGTGGAGTCATCACACTATGTACAGTACTGTATGTGGAGCCATCATACTATGTACAGGACTGTATGTGGAGCCATCATACTATGTACAGGGCTGTATGTGGAGCCATCATACTATGTACAGGACTGTATGTGGAGCCATCATACTATGTACAGGGCTGTATGTGGAGCAATCATACTATGTATAGGACTGTATGTGGAGCCATCATACTATGTACAGGGCTGTATGTGGAGTCATCATACTATGTACAGGACTGTATGTGAAGTCATCATACTATGTACAGGGCTGTATGTGGAGCAATCATACTATGTATAGGACTGTATGTGGAGCCATCATACTATGTGCAGGGCTGTATGTGGAGTCATCATACTATGTACAGGACTGTATGTGAAGTCATCATACTATGTACAGGGCTGTATGTGGAGTCATCATACTATGTACAGGACTGTATGTGAAGTCATCATACTATGTACAGGGCTGTATGTGGAGCCATCATACTATGTACAGGGCTGTATGTGGAGTCATCATACTATGTACAGGACTGTATGTGAAGTCATCATACTATGTACAGGGCTGTATGTGGAGCAATCATACTATGTATAGGACTGTATGTGGAGCCATCATACTATGTGCAGGGCTGTATGTGGAGTCATCATACTATGTACAGGACTGTATGTGAAGTCATCATACTATGTACAGGGCTGTATGTGGAGTCATCATACTATGTACAGGGCTGTATGTGGAGCAATTATACTATGTGCAGGACTGTATGTGGAGCCATCATACTATGTACAGGACTGTATGTGGAGCCATCATACTATGTACAGGGCTGTATGTGGAGCCATCATACTATGTACAGGGCTGTATGTGGAGCCATCATACTATGTACAGGACTGTATGTGGAGCCATCATACTATGTACAGGACTGTATGTGGAGCCATCATACTATGTACAGGACTGTAGGTGGAGCCATCATACTATGTACAGGGCTGTATGTGGAGCCATCATACTATGTACAGGGTTGTATGTGGAGCCATCATACTATGTACAGGGCTGTATGTGGAGCCATCATACTATGTGCAGGACTGTATGTGGAGCCATCATACTATGTACAGGGCTGTATGTGGAGCCATCATACTATGTACAGGGCTGTATGTGGAGCCATCATACTATGTACAGGGCTGTATGTGGAGTCATCATACTATGTACAGGGCTGTATGTGGAGTCATCATACTATGTACAGGACTGTATGTGGAGCCATCATACTATGTACAGGGCTGTATGTGGAGCCATCATACTATGTACAGGACTGTATGTGGAGCCATCATACTATGTACAGGGCTGTATGTGGAGCCATCATACTATGTACAGGACTGTATGTGGAGCCATCATACTATGTACAGGGCTGTATGTGGAGTCATCATACTATGTACAGGGCTGTATGTGGAGTCATCATACTATGTACAGGGCTGTATGTGGAGCAATTATACTATGTGCAGGACTGTATGTGGAGGCATCATACTATGTACAGGACTGTATGTGGAGCCATCATACTATGTACAGGACTGTATGTGGAGCCATCATACTATGTACAGGGCTGTATGTGGAGCAATCATACTATGTATAGGACTGTATGTGAAGTCATCATACTATGTACAGGGCTGTATGTGGAGCCATCATACTATGTACAGGGCTGTATGTGGAGTCATCATACTATGTACAGGACTGTATGTGAAGTCATCATACTATGTACAGGGCTGTATGTGGAGTCATCATACTATGTACAGGGCTGTATGTGGAGCAATTATACTATGTGCAGGACTGTATGTGGAGGCATCATACTATGTACAGGACTGTATGTGGAGCCATCATACTATGTACAGGACTGTATGTGGAGCCATCATACTATGTACAGGGCTGTATGTGGAGCCATCATACTATGTACAGGGCTGTATGTGGAGTCATCATACTATGTACAGGGCTGTATGTGGAGTCATCATACTATGTACAGGGCTGTATGTGGAGCCATCATACTATGTACAGGGCTGTATGTGGAGCCATCATACTATGTACAGGGCTGTATGTGGAGCCATCATACTATGTACAGGGCTGTATGTGGAGCCATCATACTATGTACAGGGCTGTATGTGGACTCATCATACTATGTACAGGGCTGTATGTGGAGTCATCATACTATGTACAGGGCTGTATGTGGAGTCATCATACTATGTACAGGACTGTATGTGGAGTCATCATACTATGTACAGGACTGTATGTGGAGTCATCATACTATGTACAGGGCTGTATGTGGAGTCATCATACTATGTACAGGGCTGTATGTGGAGCCATCATACTATGTACAGGGCTGTATGTGGAGCCATCATACTATGTACAGGGCTGTATGTGGAGCCATCATACTATGTACAGGACTGTATGTGGAGCCATCATACTATGTACAGGACTGTATGTGGAGCCATCATACTATGTACAGGACTGTATGTGGAGTCATCATACTATGTACAGGGCTGTATGTGGAGCCATCATACTATGTACAGGACTGTATGTGGAGCCATCATACTATGTACAGGGCTGTATGTGGAGCCATCATACTATGTACAGGGCTGTATGTGGAGCCATCATACTATGTACAGGACTGTATGTGGAGCCATCATACTATGTACAGGACTGTATGTGGAGCCATCATACTATGTACAGGACTGTATGTGGAGCCATCATACTATGTACAGGGCTGTATGTGGAGTCATCATACTATGTACAGGACTGTATGTGGAGTCATCATACTATGTACAGGGCTGTATGTGGAGCCATCATACTATGTACAGGGCTGTATGTGGAGTCATCATACTATGTACAGGGCTGTATGTGGAGCCATCATACTATGTACAGGGCTGTATGTGGAGCCATCATACTATGTACAGGACTGTATGTGGAGCCATCATACTATGTACAGGGCTGTATGTGGAGCCATCATACTATGTACAGGACTGTATGTGGAGCCATCATACTATGTACAGGACTGTATGTGGAGCCATCATACTATGTACAGGACTGTATGTGGAGCCATCATACTATGTACAGGGCTGTATGTGGAGCCATCATACTATGTACAGGACTGTATGTGGAGCCATCATACTATGTACAGGACTGTATGTGGAGCCATCATACTATGTACAGGACTGTATGTGGAGCCATCATACTATGTACAGGACTGTATGTGGAGTCATCATACTATGTACAGGGCTGTATGTGGAGCCATCATACTATGTACAGGACTGTATGTGGAGCCATCATACTATGTACAGGGCTGTATGTGGAGCCATCATACTATGTACAGGGCTGTATGTGGAGCCATCATACTATGTACAGGACTGTATGTGGAGCCATCATACTATGTACAGGGCTGTATGTGGAGCCATCATACTATGTACAGGACTGTATGTGGAGCCATCATACTATGTACAGGGCTGTATGTGGAGCCATCATACTATGTACAGGACTGTATGTGGAGTCATCATACTATGTACAGGACTGTATGTGGAGCCATCATACTATGTACAGGGCTGTATGTGGAGCCATCATACTATGTACAGGACTGTATGTGGAGCAATCATACTATGTACAGGACTGTATGTGGAGCCATCATACTATGTACAGGGCTGTATGTGGAGCCATCATACTATGTACAGGACTGTATGTGGAGCCATCATACTATGTACAGGACTGTATGTGGAGCCATCATACTATGTACAGGACTGTATGTGGAGTCATCATACTATGTACAGGGCTGTATGTGGAGCCATCATACTATGTACAGGACTGTATGTGGAGCCATCATACTATGTACAGGACTGTATGTGGAGCCATCATACTATGTACAGGGCTGTATGTGGAGCCATCATACTATGTACAGGACTGTATGTGGAGCCATCATACTATGTACAGGGCTGTATGTGGAGCCATCATACTATGTACAGGACTGTATGTGGAGCCATCATACTATGTACAGGGCTGTATGTGGAGTCATCATACTATGTACAGGACTGTATGTGGAGCCATCATACTATGTACAGGACTGTATGTGGAGCCATCATACTATGTACAGGGCTGTATGTGGAGCCATCATACTATGTACAGGGCTGTATGTGGAGCCATCATACTATGTACAGGACTGTATGTGGAGCCATCATACTATGTACAGGGCTGTATGTGGAGCCATCATACTATGTACAGGACTGTATGTGGAGCCATCATACTATGTACAGGGCTGTATGTGGAGTCATCATACTATGTACAGGGCTGTATGTGGAGCCATCATACTATGTACAGGGCTGTATGTGGAGCCATCATACTATGTACAGGGCTGTATGTGGAGCCATCATACTATGTAGAGAACTGTATGTGGAGCCATCATACTATGTACAGGACTGTATGTGGAGTCATCATACTATGTACAGGGCTGTATGTGGAGTCATCATACTATGTACAGGGCTGTATGTGGAGCCATCATACTATGTACAGGGCTGTATGTGGAGCCATCATACTATGTACAGGGCTGTATGTGGAGCCATCATACTATGTACAGGGCTGTATGTGGAGCCATCATACTATGTGCAGGACTGTATGTGGAGTCATCATACTATGTGCAGGACTGTATGTGGGGCCATCATACTATTTACAGGACTGTATGTGGGGCCATCATACTATGTACAGGACTGTATGTGGAGCCATCATACTATGTACAGGGCTGTATGTGGAGTCATCATACTATGTACAGGACTGTATGTGGAGTCATCATACTATGTACAGGACTGTATGTGGAGTCATCATACTATGTACAGGACTGTATGTGGGGCCATCATACTATGTACAGGACTGTATGTGGGGCCATCATACTATGTACAGGACTGTATGTGGAGCCATCATACTATGTACAGGACTGTATGTGGAGCCATCACACTATGTACAGGACTGTATGTGGAGCCATCATACTATGTACAGGACTGTATGTGGAGCCATCATACTATGTACAGGACTGTATGTGGAGCCATCACACTATGTACAGGACTGTATGTGGAGCCATCATACTATGTACAGGACTGTATGTGGAGCCATCATACTATGTACAGGACTGTATGTGGAGTCATCATACTATGTACAGGACTGTATGTGGAGTCATCATACTATGTACAGGGCTGTATGTGGAGTCATCATACTATGTACAGGACTGTATGTGGAGTCATCACACTATGTACAGTACTGTATGTGGAGCCATCATACTATGTACAGGACTGTATGTGGAGCCATCATACTATGTACAGGGCTGTATGTGAAGTCATCATACTATGTACAGGGCTGTATGTGGAGCCATCATACTATGTACAGGGCTGTATGTGGAGTCATCATACTATGTACAGGACTGTATGTGAAGTCATCATACTATGTACAGGGCTGTATGTGGAGTCATCATACTATGTACAGGGCTGTATGTGGAGTCATCATACTATGTACAGGACTGTATGTGGAGCCATCATACTATGTACAGGGCTGTATGTGGAGCCATCATACTATGTGCAGGGCTGTATGTGGAGCCATCATACTATGTACAGGGCTGTATGTGGAGTCATCATACTATGTACAGGACTGTATGTGGAGCCATCATACTATGTACAGGGCTGTATGTGGAGCCATCATACTATGTGCAGGGCTGTATGTGGAGCCATCATACTATGTACAGGGCTGTATTTGGAGCCATCATACTATGTACAGGGCTGTATGTGGAGCCATCATACTATGTACAGGGCTGTATGTGGAGCCATCATACTATGTGCAGGGCTGTATGTGGAGCCATCATACTATGTACAGGGCTGTATGTGGAGCCATCATACTATGTACAGGGCTGTATGTGGAGCCATCATACTATGTACAGGGCTGTATGTGGAGCCATCATACTATGTACAGGGCTGTATGTGGAGTCATCATACTATGTACAGGGCTGTATGTGGAGCCATCATACTATGTACAGGACTGTATGTGGAGCCATCATACTATGTACAGGACTGTATGTGGAGTCATCATACTATGTACAGGGCTGTATGTGGAGCCATCATACTATGTACAGGGCTGTATGTGGAGTCATCATACTATGTACAGGGCTGTATGTGGAGCAATTATACTATGTGCAGGACTGTATGTGGAGCCATCATACTATGTACAGGACTGTATGTGGAGCCATCATACTATGTACAGGACTGTATGTGGAGCCATCATACTATGTACAGGGCTGTATGTGGAGGCATCATACTATGTACAGGACTGTATGTGGAGCCATCATACTATGTACAGGACTGTATGTGGAGCCATCATACTATGTACAGGACTGTATGTGGAGCCATCATACTATGTACAGGACTGTATGTGGAGCCATCATACTATGTACAGGACTGTATGTGGAGTCATCATACTATGTACAGGGCTGTATGTGGAGCCATCATACTATGTACAGGACTGTATGTGGAGTCATCATACTATGTACAGGGCTGTATGTGAAACCATCATACTATGTACAGGACTGTATGTGGAGACATCATACTATATACAGGGCTGTATGTGGAGCCATCATACTATGTACAGGACTGTATGTGGAGCCATCATACTATGTACAGGGCTGTATGTGGAGCCATCATACTATGTACAGGGTTGTATGTGGAGTCATCATACTATGTACAGGGCTGTATGTGGAGCCATCATACTATGTACAGGGTTGTATGTGGAGCCATCATACTATGTGCAGGACTGTATGTGGAGCCATCATACTATGTACAGGGCTGTATGTGGAGCCATCATACTATGTACAGGGCTGTATGTGGAGCCATCATACTATGTACAGGGCTGTATGTGGAGTCATCATACTATGTACAGGGCTGTATGTGGAGCCATCATACTATGTACAGGACTGTATGTGGAGTCATCATACTATGTACAGGGCTGTATGTGGAGCCATCATACTATGTACAGGACTGTATGTGGAGCCATCATACTATGTACAGGGCTGTATGTGGAACCATCATACTATGTACAGGACTGTATGTGGAGCCATCATACTATGTACAGGGCTGTATGTGGAGCCATCATACTATGTACAGGGCTGTATGTGGAGCCATCATACTATGTACAGGGCTGTATGTGGAGCCATCATACTATGTGCAGGACTGTATGTGGGGCCATCATACTATGTACAGGACTGTATGTGGAGTCATCATACTATGTACAGGACTGTATGTGGAGTCATCATACTATGTACAGGGCTGTATGTGGAGTCATCATACTATGTACAGGACTGTATGTGGAGTCATCACACTATGTACAGTACTGTATGTGGAGCCATCATACTATGTACAGGACTGTATGTGGAGCCATCATACTATGTACAGGGTTGTATGTGGAGCAATCATACTATGTACAGGACTGTATGTGGAGTCATCACACTATGTACAGTACTGTATGTGGAGCCATCATACTATGTGCAGGACTGTATGTGGAGCCATCATACTATGTGCAGGACTGTATGTGGAGCAATTATACTATGTGCAGGACTGTATGTGGAGCCATCATACTATGTGCAGGACTGTATGTGGAGTCATCATACTATGTGCAGGACTGTATGTGGAGCCATCATACTATGTACAGGACTGTATGTGGAGTCATCATACTATGTACAGGGCTGTATGTGGAGCCATCATACTATGTACAGGGCTGTATGTGGAGCCATCATACTATGTACAGGGCTGTATGTGGAGCCATCATACTATGTACAGGACTGTATGTGGAGCCATCATACTATGTACAGGACTGTATGTGGAGCCATCATACTATGTACAGGGCTGTATGTGGAGCCATCATACTATGTACAGGACTGTATGTGGAGCCATCATACTATGTACAGGACTGTATGTGGAGCCATCATACTATGTACAGGGCTGTATGTGGAGCCATCATACTATGTACAGGGTTGTATGTGGAGCCATCATACTATGTACAGGGCTGTATGTGGAGCCATCATACTATGTGCAGGACTGTATCTGGAGCCATCATACTATGTACAGGGCTGTATGTGGAGCCATCATACTATGTGCAGGACTGTATCTGGAGCCATCATACTATGTACAGGGCTGTATGTGGAGCCATCATACTATGTACAGGGCTGTATGTGGAGTCATCATACTATGTACAGGGCTGTATGTGGAGCCATCATACTATGTACAGGGCTGTATGTGGAGCCATCATACTATGTACAGGGCTGTATGTGGAGTCATCATACTATGTACAGGGCTGTATGTGGAGCCATCATACTATGTACAGGACTGTATGTGGAGTCATCATACTATGTACAGGGCTGTATGTGGAGCCATCATACTATGTACAGGACTGTATGTGGAGCCATCATACTATGTACAGGGCTGTATGTGGAACCATCATACTATGTACAGGACTGTATGTGGAGCCATCATACTATGTACAGGGCTGTATGTGGAGCCATCATACTATGTACAGGGCTGTATGTGGAGCCATCATACTATGTACAGGGCTGTATGTGGAGCCATCATACTATGTGCAGGACTGTATGTGGGGCCATCATACTATGTACAGGACTGTATGTGGAGTCATCATACTATGTACAGGACTGTATGTGGAGTCATCATACTATGTACAGGGCTGTATGTGGAGTCATCATACTATGTACAGGACTGTATGTGGAGTCATCACACTATGTACAGTACTGTATGTGGAGCCATCATACTATGTACAGGACTGTATGTGGAGCCATCATACTATGTACAGGGTTGTATGTGGAGCAATCATACTATGTACAGGACTGTATGTGGAGTCATCACACTATGTACAGTACTGTATGTGGAGCCATCATACTATGTGCAGGACTGTATGTGGAGCCATCATACTATGTGCAGGACTGTATGTGGAGCAATTATACTATGTGCAGGACTGTATGTGGAGCCATCATACTATGTGCAGGACTGTATGTGGAGTCATCATACTATGTGCAGGACTGTATGTGGAGCCATCATACTATGTACAGGACTGTATCTGGAGTCATCATACTATGTACAGGGCTGTATGTGGAGCCATCATACTATGTACAGGGCTGTATGTGGAGCCATCATACTATGTACAGGGCTGTATGTGGAGCCATCATACTATGTACAGGACTGTATGTGGAGCCATCATACTATGTACAGGACTGTATGTGGAGCCATCATACTATGTACAGGGCTGTATGTGGAGCCCTCATACTATGTACAGGACTGTATGTGGAGCCATCATACTATGTACAGGACTGTATGTGGAGCCATCATACTATGTACAGGGCTGTATGTGGAGCCATCATACTATGTACAGGGTTGTATGTGGAGCCATCATACTATGTACAGGGCTGTATGTGGAGCCATCATACTATGTGCAGGACTGTATCTGGAGCCATCATACTATGTACAGGGCTGTATGTGGAGCCATCATACTATGTACAGGGCTGTATGTGGAGTCATCATACTATGTACAGGGCTGTATGTGGAGCCATCATACTATGTACAGGACTGTATGTGGAGCCATCATACTATGTACAGGACTGTATGTGGAGCCATCATACTATGTACAGGACTGTATGTGGAGCCATCATACTATGTACAGGACTGTATGTGGAGCCATCATACTATGTACAGGACTGTATGTGGAGTCATCATACTATGTACAGGACTGTATGTGGAGTCATCATACTATGTACAGGACTGTATGTGGAGCCATCATACTATGTACAGGACTGTATGTGGAGCCATCATACTATGTACAGGACTGTATGTGGAGTCATCATACTATGTACAGGACTGTATGTGGAGCCATCATACTATGTACAGGGCTGTATGTGGAGCCATCATACTATGTACAGGACTGTATGTGGAGTCATCATACTATGTACAGGGCTGTATGTGGAGCCATCATACTATGTACAGGACTGTATGTGGAGCCATCATACTATGTACAGGACTGTATGTGGAGTCATCATACTATGTACAGGACTGTATGTGGAGCCATCATACTATGTACAGGGCTGTATGTGGAGCCATCATACTATGTACAGGACTGTATGTGGAGACATCATACTATGTACAGGGCTGTATGTGGAGCCATCATACTATGTACAGGACTGTATGTGGGGCCATCATACTATGTACAGGGCTGTATGTGGAGCCATCATACTATGTACAGGGCTGTATGTGGAGCCATCATACTATGTACAGGGCTGTATGTGGAGCCATCATACTATGTACAGGGCTGTATGTGGAGCCATCATACTATGTACAGGACTGTATGTGGAGCCATCATACTATGTACAGGACTGTATGTGGAATCATCATACTATGTACAGGACTGTATGTGGAGTCATCATACTATGTACAGGACTGTATGTGGAGTCATCATACTATGTACAGGACTGTATGTGGAGCCATCATACTATGTACAGGACTGTATGTGGAGCCATCATACTATGTACAGGACTGTATGTGGAGCCATCATACTATGTACAGGACTGTATGTGGAGCCATCATACTATGTACAGGACTGTATGTGGAGCCATCATACTATGTACAGGGCTGTATGTGGAGTCATCATACTATGTACAGGACTGTATGTGGAGCCATCATACTATGTACAGGGCTGTATGTGGTGTCATCATACTATGTACAGGGCTGTATGTGGAGTCATCATACTATGTACAGGACTGTATGTGGAGTCATCATACTATGTACAGGACTGTATGTGGAGTCATCATACTATGTACAGGGCTGTATGTGGAGCCATCATACTATGTACAGGACTGTATGTGGAGCTATCATACTATGTACAGGACTGTATGTGGAGTCATCATACTATGTACAGGGCTGTATGTGGAGCCATCATACTATGTACAGGACTGTATGTGGAGTCATCATACTATGTACAGGGCTGTATGTGGAGCCATCATACTATGTACAGGGCTGTATGTGGAGCCATCACACTATGTACAGGACTGTATGTGGAGCCATCATACTATGTACAGGGCTGTATGTGGAGTCATCATACTATGTACAGGACTGTATGTGGAGTCATCATACTATGTACAGGGCTGTATGTGGAGTCATCATACTATGTACAGGGCTGTATGTGGAGCCATCATACTATGTACAGGGCTGTATGTGGAGCCATCATACTATGTACAGGGCTGTATGTGGAGCCATCATACTATGTACAGGGCTGTATGTGGAGCCATCATACTATGTACAGGACTGTATGTGGAGTCATCATACTATGTACAGGACTGTATGTGGAGTCATCATACTATGTACAGGGCTGTATGTGGAGTCATCATACTATGTACAGGGCTGTATGTGGAGCCATCATACTATGTACAGGGCTGTATGTGGAGCCATCATACTATGTACAGGGCTGTATGTGGAGCCATCATACTATGTACAGGGCTGTATGTGGAGTCATCATACTATGTACAGGGCTATATGTGGAGCCATCATACTATGTACAGGGCTGTATGTGGAGCCATCATACTATGTACAGGGCTGTATGTGGAGCCATCATACTATGTGCAGGACTGTATGTGGGGCCATCATACTATGTACAGGACTGTATGTGGAGCCATCATACTATGTACAGGACTGTATGTGGAGTCATCATACTATGTACAGGGCTGTATGTGGAGTCATCATACTATGTACAGGGCTGTATGTGGAGCCATCACACTATGTACAGGACTGTATGTGGAGCCATCATACTATGTACAGGGCTGTATGTGGAGCCATCATACTATGTACAGGACTGTATGTGGAGCCATCATACTATGTACAGGACTGTATGTGGAGCCATCATACTATGTACAGGACTGTATGTGGAGCCATCATACTATGTACAGGGCTGTATGTGGAGCCATCATACTATGTACAGGGTTGTATGTGGAGCCATCATACTATGTACAGGGCTGTATGTGGAGCCATCATACTATGTACAGGGCTGTATGTGGAGCCATCATACTATGTACAGGACTGTATGTGGAGCCATCATACTATGTACAGGGTTGTATGTGGAGCCATCATACTATGTACAGGGCTGTACGTGGAGCCATCATACTATGTACAGGACTGTATGTGGAGTCATCATACTATGTACAGGGCTGTATGTGGAGCCATCATACTATGTACAGGGCTGTATGTGGAGCCATCATACTATGTACAGGGCTGTATGTGGAGCCATCATACTATGTACAGGGCTGTATGTGGAGCCATCATACTATGTACAGGACTGTATGTGGAGCCATCATACTATGTACAGGACTGTATGTGGAGCCATCATACTATGTACAGGGCTGTATGTGGAGCCATCATACTATGTACAGGGCTGTATGTGGAGCCATCATACTATGTACAGGACTGTATGTGGAGCCATCATACTATGTACAGGGCTGTATGTGGAGCCATCATACTATGTACAGGGCTGTATGTGGAGCCATCATACTATGTACAGGGCTGTATGTGGAGTCATCATACTATGTACAGGGCTGTATGTGGAGCCATCATACTATGTACAGGACTGTATGTGGAGCCATCATACTATGTACAGGACTGTATGTGGAGCCATCATACTATGTACAGGACTGTATGTGGAGCCATCATACTATGTACAGGACTGTATGTGGAGCCATCATACTATGTACAGGACTGTATGTGGAGTCATCATACTATGTACAGGGCTGTATGTGGGGCCATCATACTATGTACAGGACTGTATGTGGAGCCATCATACTATGTACAGCACTGTATGTGGAGTCATCATACTATGTACAGGGCTGTATGTGGAGCCATCATACTATGTACAGGACTGTATGTGGAGCCATCATACTATGTACAGGACTGTATGTGGAGCCATCATACTGTGTACAGGGTTGTATGTGGAGCCATCATACTATGTACAGGGCTGTATGTGGAGCCATCATACTATGTACAGGACTGTATGTGGAGCAATCATACTATGTACAGGACTGTATGTGGAGCCATCATACTATGTACAGGACTGTATGTGGAGCCATCATACTGTGTACAGGGTTGTATGTGGAGCCGTGTGCGCCATGACCTACAGCGACCGACAGAGGGCGGCAGACAAGTGCGAGGAGATGGAGGAGGCTACAGCCAGTGCTCCCAGCTCCTGTACGGTAAGTACAGACAATCCACCTGGCCACGTACAAGACAACGTTCACACTTACCTGCCATTTTTTACATTTTCTTAAATGCATATATTTTGATTTTATTAAAAATGGGATTTATTAAAATTTTTGGGTCTGACATCTGTTTAATGAGTTAACTGAGAATTCATCAGTGAGCTTGCAGCTTTTTTTTTTAAGCTGTCATTTTACTGAGCCTACATGAAAGCTGAGCAGAACTTTGTGTCAGTGAGAGGAGCTCACTGACAGGTCCTCAGTTGACTCATTCCACAGCCACTTAAAAAGCCTGTAAAAGCCAAACTGTGAAAAATTTTTAATGGAACCAATTTGCAAAAAATATTTGGCTCAAAAATAAATGCATTTAAATACAAAAGAAAGTCCCCAAAGGTGACCATAACATTTAAAGGGGAAATGCCCGCTCAAACCAGATCCCTATGGTTAGAGATTTCCTGGACACAGCCCTGCTCAGAGTGGAAAAACATGGCTGCTCTGGTACAGAAACAGCGCCACATCTGCTCACAGGCGGTATTGTAGGACCCTGAGCTGTAATACCAAATACAACCCATGGGTCAGGGTGGCGCTGTTTTCCGTAACAATTATTTAAATGTTTTTATTCCCTGACGAAGTAAATGGTGAAGAATAAAAACGCAAGGTATATAAGAAAGCGCCTGCAGTTTATTCCGGCGGGCGGGATGCTGAAGCTTCGATCCCCATGGTGCGAGCCTCCATGTGAGGCCGGTGTGGGGACTCGCCTCCTCTCCTGCCTGGAGGGCGCACATTAGCGGCCGCTGTAGGCGGATTAGGATGAACGGCTGGAATGTGCCGGATTATAGGGCCCCGGCTCTCACCGCTCCGGGCTGAGACAATAATCGTCTGCGCGCTGATTCCATCACTCAGAGGCGAACGCCCAGTAACCCTGTACGGCCGGGTCTGCCAGTCACTATAGCGGCAGGATGGGCCCTGAACACTGTCAGGAGTCAGTCATAGCAGGGGTCCTCCAAGTCACAGCTGCTACCTACAGGGCACCAGGTCCAAGCCCAGAGGCCGGTAACTGACCTCCTCCCAGCGAGTGAGGCCGCACCCAGCGGAGGCCATACAGGAACAGAAGGGAGGCCATTGTAGAGCAAGTGCCCGGAAATGTGGCATCCAGAGAAGTCACCGCATACAAGCGCCCAGAGCTGAGCCCTCATCTAAGCCCAAAACAGGTTTAAGACGAGGAGGGGTTAATGCAGGACAAAAACAGTGCAAATAATGATGGCAATACCGCCACTCATACCAGTATCATAGCAGTTATATTCTTATACAGGGGCAGTATCATAGCAGTTATATTCTTATACAGGGGCAGTATTATAGCAGTTATATTCTTATACAGGGGCAGTATCATAGCAGTTATATTCTTATACAGGGGCAGTATATAGCAGTTATATTCTTATACAGGGGCAGTATATAGCAGTTATATTTTTATACAGGGGCAGTATCATAGCAGTTATATTCTTATACAGGGACAGTATTATAGCAGTTATATTCTTATACAGGGGCAGTATTATAGTAGTTATATTCTTATACAGGGGCAGTATCAGCAGTTATATTCTTATACAGGGGCAGTATATAGCAGTTATATTCTTATACAGGGGCAGTATTATAGCAGTTATATTCTTATACAGGGGCAGTATCATAGCAGTTATATTCTTATACAGGGGCAGTATCATAGCAGTTATATTCTTATACAGGGGCAGTATCATAGCAGTTATATTCTTATACAGGGGCAGTATTATAGTAGTTATATTCTTATACAGGGGCAGTATTCTAGTAGTTATATTCTTATACAGAGGCAGTATCATAGCAGTTATATTCTTATACAGGGGCAGTATCATAGCAGTTATATTCTTATACAGGGGCAGTATTCTAGTAGTTATATTCTTATACAGAGGCAGTATTATAGCAGTTATATTCTTATACAGGGGCAGTATCATAGCAGTTATATTCTTATACAGGGGCAGTATCATAGCAGTTATATTCTTATACAGGGGCAGTATCATAGCAGTTATATTCTTATACAGGGGCAGTATTATAGTAGTTATATTCTTATACAGGGGCAGTATCAGCAGTTATATTCTTATACAGGGGCAGTATATAGCAGTTATATTCTTATACAGGGGCAGTATTATAGCAGTTATATTCTTATACAGGGGCAGTATCATAGCAGTTATATTCTTATACAGGGGCAGTATCATAGCAGTTATATTCTTATACAGGGGCAGTATCATAGCAGTTATATTCTTATACAGGGGCAGTATTATAGCAGTTATATTCTTATACAGGGGCAGTATTATAGCAGTTATATTCTTATACAGGGGCAGTATCATAGCAGTTATATTCTTATACAGGGGCAGTATCATAGCAGTTATATTCTTATACAGGGGCAGTATCATAGCAGTTATATTCTTATACAGGGGCAGTATTATAGCAGTTATATCCTTATACAGGGGCAGTATCATAGCAGTTATATTCTTATACAGGGGCAGTATTATAGCAGTTATATTCTTATACAGGGGCAGTATTATAGCAGTTATATTCTTATACAGGGGCAGTATTATAGCAGTTATATTCTTATACAGGGGCAGTATCATAGCAGTTATATTCTTATACAGGGGCAGTATCATAGCAGTTATATTCTTATACAGGGGCAGTATCATAGCAGTTATATTCTTATACAGGGGCAGTATCATAGCAGTTATATTCTTGTATATAGGGAGTTGTATTATAGTAGTTATATTCTTGTACATAGGAGCTGTATTATAGTAGTTGTATTCTTGTATATAGGTGCAGTATTATAGTAGTTGTATTCTTGTACATAGGGAGCAGTATTATAGTAGTTACATTCTTGTACATAGGATGCTGTATTATAGTAGTTATATTCCTGTACATAGGGGGCAGTATTATAGTACTTATATTCTTGTACATAGGAGCAGTATTATAGTAGTTATATTCTTGTACATAGGAGCTGTATTATAGTAGTTGTATTCTTGTATATAGGGGCAGTATCATAGCAGTTATATTCTTATACAGGGGCAGTATCATAGCAGTTATATTCTTATACAGGGACAGTATTATAGCAGTTATATTCTTATACAGGGGCAGTATAATAGCAGTTATATTCTTATACAGGGGCAGTATCATAGCAGTTATATTCTTATACAGGGGCAGTATTATGGCAGTTATATTTTTATACAGGGGCAGTATTATAGCAGTTATATTCTCATACAGGGGCAGTATCATGGCAGTTATTATTATACAGGGGCAGTATTATAGCAGTTATATTCTTATACAGGGGCAGTATCATAGCAGTTATATTCTTATACAGGGTCAGTATCATAGCAGTTATATTCTTAGACAGGGGCAGTATCATAGCAGTTATATTCTTATACAGGGGCAGTATCATAGCAGTTATATTCTTATACAGGGGCGGTATTATAGCAGTTATATTCTTGTACATGGGAGCAGCATTATAGTAATTATATTCTTGTACATAGGAGCTGTATTATAGTAGTTATAATCTTGTACATAGAGGGCAATATTATAGTAATTATATTCTTGTACATAGGGGGCTGTATTATAGTAGTTATATTCATGTACATTACAGACCAAAAGTTTGGACACACCTCATTTAAAGATTTTTCTGTATTTTCATGACTATGAATTAACACATGTGGAATTATATACTTAACAAAAAAGTGTGAAACAACTGAAAATATGTCTTATATTCTAGGTTCTTCAAAGTAGCCACCTTTTGCTTTGATGACTGCTTTGCACACTCTTGGCATTCTCTTGATGAGCTTCAAGAGGTAGTCACCGGAAATGGTTTTCACTTCACAGGTGTGCCCTCTCTGGCTTAATAAGTGGGATTTCTTGCCTTATAAATGGGGTTGGGACCATCAGTTGTGTTGTGCAGAAGTCTGGTGGATACACAGCTGATAGTCCTACTGAATAGACTGTTAGAATTTGTATTATGGCAAGAAAAAGGCAGCTAAGAAAAGAAAAACGAGTGGCCATCATTACTTTAAGAAATGAAGGTCAGTCAGTGCGAAAAATTGGGCAAACTTTGAAAGTGTCCCCAAGTGCAGTTGCAAAAACCATCAAGCTCTACAAAGAAACTGGCTCACATGAGGACCGCCCCAGGAAAGGAAGACCAAGAGTCACCTCTGCTTCTGACGATAAGTTTATCCGAGTCACCAGCGTCAGAAATCGCAGGTTAACAGCAGCTCAGATTAGAGACCAGGTCAATGCCACACAGAGTTCTAGCAGCAGACACATCTCTTCAACAACTGTTAAGAGGAGACTTTGTGCAGCAGGCCTTCATGGTAAAATAGCTGCTGGGAAACCACTGCTAAGGACAGGCAACAAGCAGAAGAGACTTGTTTGGGCTCAAGAACACAAGGAATGGACATTAGACCAGTGGAAATCTGTGCTTTGGTCTGATGAGTCCAAATTTGAGATCTTTGGTTGCAACCACCGTGTCTTTGTGTGACGCAGAAAAGGTGAACGGATGGACTCTACATGCCTGGTTCCCACCGTGAAGCATGGAGGAGGAGGTGTGATGGTGTGGGGGTGCTTTGCTGGTGACACTGTTGGGGATTTATTCAAAATTGAAGGCATACTGAACCGGCATGGCTACTTCAGCATCTTGCAGCGGCATGCTATTCCATCCGGTTTGCGTTTAGTTGGACCATCATTTATTTTTCAACAGGACAATGACCCCAAACACACCTCCAGGCTGTGTAAGGGCTATCTGACCAAGGTGGAAAGTGATGGGGTGCTACGCCAGATGACCTGGCCTCCACAGTCACCAGACCTGAACCCAATCGAGATGGTTTGGGGTGAGCTGGACCGCAGAGTGAAGGCAAAAGGGCCAACAAGTGCTAAGCATCTCTGGGAACTCCTTCAAGATTGTTGGAAGACCATTTCCGGTGACTACCTCTTGAAGCTCATCAAAAGAATGCCAAGAGTGTGCAAAGCAGTCATCAAAGCAAAAGGTGGCTACTTTGAAGAACCTAGAATATAAGACATATTTTCAGTTGTTTCACACTTCTTTGTTAAGTATATGATTCCACATGTGTTAATTCATAGTTTTGATGCCTTCAGTGTGAATGTACAATTTTCACAGTCATGAAAATACAGAAAAATCTTTAAATGAGAAGGTGTGTCCAAACTTTTGGTCTGTACTGTACATGGGAGCAGTATTATAGTAGTTATATTCTTGTACATAGGAGCAGTATTATAGTAATTATATTCTTGTACATAGGAGGCAGTATTATAGTAGTTATATTCTTGTACATAGGGGCTGTATTATAGTAGTTATATTCTTGTACATAGGAGCAGTATTATAGTAGTTATATTCTTGTACATAGGAGCAGTATTATAGTAGTTATATTCTTGTACATAGGAGCAGTATTATAGTAGTTATATTCATGTACATGGGAGCAGTATTATAGTAGTTATATTCTTGTACAAAAAGAGCAGTATTATAGTAGTTGTATTCTTGTACATAGGAGCTGTATTATAATAGTTATATTCTTGTACATAGGGGGCGGTATTATAGTAGTTATACAGTTAGGTCCATATATATTTGGACAGAGGCAACATTTTTTCTAATTTTGGTTCTAGACATTACCACAATGAATTTTAAACAAAACAATTCAGATGCAGTTGAAGTTCAGACTTTCAGCTTTCATTTGAGGGTATCCACATTAAAATTGGATGAAGGGATTAGGAGTTTCAGCTCCTTAACATGTGACACCCTGTTTTTAAAGGGACCAAAAGTAATTGGACAGATTAAATAATTGTAAATAAAATGTTCATTTCTAGTAGTTAGTTGAAAACCCTTTGTTGGCAATGACTGCCTGAAGTCTTGAACTCATGGACATCACCAGACTCTGAGTTTCCTCCTTTTTGATGCTCTGCCAGGCCTTCACTGCGGAGGTTTTCAGTTGCTGTTTGTTTGTGGGCCTTTCTGTCTGAAGTTTAGTCTTTAACAAGTGAAATGCATGCTCAGTTGGGTTGAGATCAGGTGACTGACTTGGCCATTCAAGAATATTCCACTTCTTTTCTTTAATAAACTCCTGGGTTGCTTTGGCTTTATGTTTTGGGTTATTGTCCATCTGTAGTATGAAACGACGACCAATCAGTTTGGCTGCATTCAGCTGGATCTGAGCAGACAGTATGGCTCTGAATACATCAGAATTCATTCGGTTCCTTCTGTCCTGTGTCACATCATCAATAAACACTAGTGACCCAGTGCCACTGGCAGCCATGCATGCCCAAGCCATCACACTGCCTCCGCCGTGTTTTCCAGATGATGTGGTATGCTTTGGATCATGAGCTGTACCACGCCTTCACCATACTTTTCGCTTTCCATCATTCTGGTAGAGGTTGATCTTGGTTTCATCTGTCCAAAGAATGTTCTTCCAGAACTGTGCTGGCTTTTTTAGATGTTTTTTAGCAAAGTCCAGTCTAGCCTTTTTATTCTTGATGCTTATGAGTGGCTTGCACTGTGCAGTGAACCCACTGTATTTACTTTCATGCAGTCTTCTCTTTATGGTAGATTTGGATATTGATACACCTACCTCCTGGAGAGTGTTGTTCACTAGGTTGGCTGTTGTGAAGGGGTTTCTCTTCACCATGGAGATTATTCTGCGATCATACACCACTGTTGTCTTCCGAGGGCGCCCAGGTCTTTTTGCATTGATGAGTTCACCAGTGCTTTCTTTCTTTCTCAGAATGTACCAAACTGTAGATTTTGCCACTCATAATATTGTAGCAATTTCTCGGATGGTTTTTTTCTGTTTTTGAAGGTTAATGATGGCTTGTTTCACCTGCATGGAGAGCGCCTTTGATCGCATGTTTACTTCACAGCAAAACCTTCCAAACGCACCACACCTCAAATCAACTCCAGGCCTTTTATCTGCTTAATTGAGAATGACATAACGAAGGGATTGCCCACACCGGTCCATGAAATAGCCTTGGAGTCAATTGTCCAATAACTTTTGGTCCCTTTAAAAACAGGGTGTCACATGTTAAGGAGCTGAAACTCCTAAACCCTTCATCCAATTTTAGTGTGGATACCCTCAAATGAAAGCTGAAAGTCTGAACTTCAACTGCATCTGAATTGTTTTGTTTAAAATTCATTGTGGTAATGTCTAGAACCAAAATTAGAAAAATGTTGTCTCTGTCCAAATATATATGGACCTAACTGTATTCATGTACATGGGAGCAGTATTATAGTAGTTATATTCTTGTACATAGGGAGCAGTATTATCGTAGTTATATTCTTGTACATAGGAGCTGTATTATAGTAGTTGTATTCTTGTACATAGGAGCTGTATTATAGTAGTTATATTCTTGTACATAGGGGGCTGTATTATAGTAGTTATATTCTTGTACATAGGGGGCTGTATTATAGTAGTTGTATTCTTGTACATAGGGGGCTGTATTATAGTATTTGTATTCTTGTACATAGGAGAGTATTATAGTAGTTATATTCTTGTACATAGGAGCTGTATTATAGTAGTTGTATTCTTGTACATAGGGGGCTGTATTATAGTATTTGTATTGTTGTACATAGGAGCTGTATTATAGTTATTATATTCTTGTACATAGGGAGCAGTATTATGGTAGTTATATTCTTGTACATAGGGGGCAGTATTATAGTAGTTATATTCCTGTACATAGAAGCAGTATTATAGTAGTTATATTCTTGTACATAGAAGCAGTATTATAGTAGTTGTATTCTTGTGCATAGGGGGCAGTATTATAGTATTTGTATTCTTGTACATAGGAGCAGTATTATAGTAGTTGTATTCTTGTACATAGGGGGCTGTATTATAGTAGTTGTATTCTTGTACATGGGAGCAGTATTATAGTAGTTATATTCTTGTACATGGGAGCAGTATTATAGTAGTTATATTCTTGTACATAGAAGCAGTATTATAGTAGTTATATTCTTGTACATAGAAGCAGTATTATAGTATTTGTATTCTTGTACATAGGAGCAGTATTATAGTAGTTATATTCTTGTACATAGAAGCAGTATTATAGTAGTTATATTCTTGTACATAGAAGCAGTATTATAGTATTTGTATTCTTGTACATAGGAGCAGTATTATAGTATTTGTATTCTTGTCCATAGGAGAGGATAGACGTGTGCTTGAGAGCTCTCAGCAGGGCGGAGGCATGGCTTCTGACCCAGGTGGAGGGGAGGGGAGCTGGGCTGATGATCCAGGGAAAGCCCCTGGTCTGGAGTCCGGCCTGCAGCATGCACCTGATGGTAATGGAAAGCTGGAGATGGTGGCTGGTGAGTCTTCTAAACCTGCTTGTTATGTTGGAGGATTAAATGCTAAAGTTACAAGGCAAAGTATATTTAAGCTGGAATTGCATATCAGCAAACTAAAAGAAGAAATTAAGAAAGAGACTGATCCTAAGGTAAAACTGATGAAGTGCGAGTGTCTGGATGATTGCAGCCGAGAGCTGCTGATCAGGAAAGAAAAACTGGAGAAAGGTTTAAACTCTGTGCCCAGAAAGGAGACTTGGGCTAAAGAGAGAAAAAAAGAATCCAGAGCCCAGACTGTGAGCAGAAAACGCTTTATTGGGAATAAGGACATTAAATCTAAAACTGTGTACAGCATTGTGGAGCAAGGAAGCCCAGTGAGAAGTGCAGCGCTGATATCAGGGGCACAATGTGAGGGGTCCGAGACACCAGAAAGTGCTGCAGAGGAAATTGTGCCAGCAAACGAGGGGTTAACTGCAGTGACCTCTCTATGCAGCAATGAAGTGAGCTCAGCTGCTGAGAGTGAGAAAGAAAGTGCACCCTGTACTGATACTGTGAGTGAGACCCCCCTCAGCGCTGTGAGTGAGACCCCGCTCACTGGTGCTAGTGAATGTCTGTCTGCAACAGATAATACAAATATTATAATGGACTCTGAACCATCCATGTCAGTGAATGGAGATAATACTGTGCAGCAATCAGTGGTAATGGACTCTATGTCATGTATGTCAGCGGATGGAGACCACACTGCAGTGGTAATGGACTCTGAGCCCTCCATGTCAGTGAATAGAGATAATACTGTGCAGCAATCAGTGGTGATGGACTCTATGTCATGTATGTCAGCGGATGGAGACCACACTGCAGTAGTAATGGACTCTCAACCCTCCATGTCAGTGAATGGAGATAATACTGTGCAGCAATCAGTGGTGATGGACTCTATGTCATGTATGTCAGCGGATGGAGACCACACTGCAGTGGTAATGGACTCTCAACCCTCCATGTCAGTGAATAGAGACAATACTGTGCAACCATCAGTAGTAGATCTGGGTGTTGTTGCAGCACAGTCAGGTGTCAGTAATCATGGAGCTAGGGAGAGCTCCAGCACTAATCCTCCAGCAGCGGTGGAGATTTCCAGCACTGATCCACCTGCGGCTGGTGAAAGCTCCGGCACTGACGCATCTGCGGCTGGTGAAAGCTCCGGCACTGACGCATCTGCGGCTGGTGAAAGCTCCGGCACTGACCCATCTGCTGACCATCAGTTCAGGAGACTGTTCTCTAATGTCACCAGACCAGTGAACCCCCCGCCTCAGAGGAGAAACGCAGTCAGGATAAAATACACAGGACCAGAGGAGAACATCCCATCCAGAATTTACATTGGGAAAGTTCTCCTAAAAGACTTCATGAAGTTCAATGCGTCTGAGGTCTACGCTCTGATCCATATCCCATCCAGCAGGATCTATGACATCAGCTTTAAGCTCCAGTGTGATCTGGATTTGTTCTGGAACATCTATAATGACACCAGAGAAGATGAGATCTGGGATCACCTCCATTGTATCCAGCTGTCTAAGCCGCAGGAGATAACGGCCACTGTCCTGTTCCAGTCTGAGGTGGTGGCGGTGGCGGATCTGCAGCACTGGCTGAACCGGCAGTGCATAGTGAGAAGTCATCCTGACAAGATCTATGATGAGGAGCAGATATGGAATGGAGGATATACACTGAAAATCCAGCTGATACAAGAGAGCGGTGTGACCAGACATCTGCCGCACTCCTACCTGGGCTCAGAGAGGGGGATCTGCTACTACCCTGGTCAGCCACGTCTGTGCCATAGATGTGGGGGCCGGCATCTCGCCATAAACTGCTCTCGTATCACATGCTCATTATGTGGACAGTCAGGTCATACAAAGGACAACTGCACAGGACCCGTCATCTGTAATCTGTGCTCAGAACCAGGGCATACGTTCCGGGATTGCCGGCATGCAGAACACAATAAATATAATGGCCAGACCTCCTCAGAAGTTGTACAGGAAGATGTCACCAGAGGTTCTGATGTCCCAGAAGCTGGTATGGATGAGGACAGAAGTCACAGTATCAGTGAACCTGCTCCAGAGTCTGAGGTACTAACGGATGCTGCACTACTAGGACCACCAGCCACTGAAGAACCACCTAAAGGCCCACCAGCCACTAAAGAAAGACCTAAACCGCCATCAGCCAATATAATAAGACCTAAGCTTCGATCAGCCACTAAAGTAGGGCCTAAAATGCCAGTTGTTAAAGAGAGGCCTAAGGGGTCCAGAAAGCCTGCCACCAAACCAACCAAACATCAGCCCAGTACATCTGTGGAAGCAGTTAGTCCGCCTGCACTGTCCAGTGTGGATGAGGAAGGCTTTGTGACCGTAAAAAGAAAAAATGCATCTGTGGATCCCACCAGAAAAGTCACAACAGTACAGAAAACCTCTGAGCCTCCAGTGCTGGCGATAAGTCCTGGACGTTACAATGTGCTGGGAGAAGACCAAGATGAAGAGTCACAAATGGAGCAAAGTCCTTCATGCGTCCTCGAAAACGTCTCTGATGAGGGGGATCCTGACCCTCCCGTGTCCACAAAGAGATGGGGCACTACAGGTGACAGCAGTGGAAGGAGGAAGAAGACCAAAAAGTCTAAGTGATCAGGATGCGGCTGAGAATAAACTCCATTAATGTGAACAGTGTGAGGACTGTGAGCCGGCGGCAGACGATTTACCAGCGTTTGTCTGACGAGAGATCTGATGTCTTCTTCTTGCAGGAGACGTATTTGAAGAGCAATGCTCATGTGTATGCAGCCAAGAGAGACTGGAGACTTGGGCCGTCATACTGGTCCTTCGGTCTGGAGAGAAATGACGGTGTGGGGGTCCTCTTTAATACCATGAATGTCCAGGTGGACAGAGTCCTGGAGATCTGTCCGGGTCGCTGTCTGATGCTGGACTTTACATTGGACTCCATCCATTATAGAGCGATAAACATTTATGCTCCGCAGACCAGGAAAGAGCGGAGGGAACTATTTGACCACATGAAACCATATTGCTTTACATCTAAAGTATTTATATTGTGTGGGGACTTTAATAATGTGTCCTGTAATGTGGACAGATCCAGCAGTCATAAGCAACTAAGATATGATGAGACGTTCCTTAATAATATAGTCCAGCAGGCCCACCTAGTAGACCCCTATGGGTCTCATCATACCAGTAAGACGTACACTTACCATAAGGGTGGTAATGCCAGTAGGATAGACCGGGTGTATATAAAGAGGGAGGTGAGATGCTCTCAGTACAGGATCAGCCCCCTGGAGTATTCGGACCATTGTATGGTGAGTGTGACGCTGGATCTGGCCCAAGCTGTGGTCTGTGGAAAGGGGTACTGGAAGGTGAACAGCTCTGTGGTCCAAGATCCTCGGTTCAGAGAGGCCTTCACCACATTCTATAATAAACGTAGGACCACTCAGTGTATGTGTGATGACACAGCCGAGTGGTGGGAGATCATGAAGAGTGACATCAAGCAGTTTATTATACGAGCAGCCAGGAGACGTAGTAATATGGATTATATGAGATACACAGCCCTGAGACTGCACCTCAGCCGGCTATACAGCAGGATGAATGGTGGTGAGGAGGTGGACGGACGGAGCGTCAGCCATATAAAGCAGCGGATGAGGGAGCTGCAGTACGATCGCCTCAAGTCTCTCAAGGCGGAGGGACAGTTTGATAGTTGGGGCATCCATAACCCAGATCCCTTTATTGCCTGTAAGAACAGGGTTAGTAAGAAGCTGATCACTGGCTTGTTAGATGAGAATGGGGTGGAGCAGTCTGAGCCAGAGAAAGTCCACAGGATCATTGGGGATTATTATAGAGATCTGTATAAAGGGGCTCATATTAATAAGGATGACATTAAAGCTTATCTGAAGGGGGTGTCCCTACCAACGTTAGACCTGGTGCAGGCAGATAGTATGGCCGATCCCATAACTGAGGATGAGGTGAAGAGGAGCATTGACTCCTTAAAGGCCAACAAGAGCCCAGGACTAGACGGCCTGACCAGCGGGTTTTACAAAGAGTTCAGGGACTTGTTGGCTCCGGACCTGGTGCAGGTCTATAATGATTGCCTCTCTGCAGGGAAGCTTCTACAGTCCCAGTATAGATCTGTTCTGGTTCTCTTAGCAAAGAAGGGAAATCTAAAAGATGTAAGGAACTGGCGTCCACTGTCTTTGCTAAACACTGACTATAAAATCCTGGCCAAGATCTTGTATTATCGGCTGAGTGAGGTGGCGGGTGAGCTGATCATCGCCAACCAGACGTGTGGTGTGAAGGGTCGGACGATAGAGGACTCATTGCTGCTGGTGAGAGAAGCTGTGACGTACATTAACCCCTTAATAACATCTGACGTACTAATACGCGTCTGTGCCCTGGGACTTAAGAGCCAGACCCGTATTAGTACGTCATCGCGATCGCCGCCGGGTGTCAGCTGATTGTCACAGCTGACACCCGGTACTATGTGCAGGGAGCGGTCCTGCACCGCCTCCAGCACATTAACCCCTGCGATGCTGCGATCGAAGTCGATCGCGGCATTGCGGGGGCAAGGGGAGGTGATCGCCGATACTCACCTTCTCTTCCGGCTTCCAGCGCAGTCTGCAAAGGCTTCCCGGGTGTTGCCATGACGACCCGATGTCGTCATGACAACATCCGGGTCACCAGACAGCAGGAAGATTGTTTGGACATGCGCAGTGCATCTCCAAACAATCTTCACACTGTGCACCGCTGATAGCCTGCATGGCATAGGGATGGTGCTGCATTCCTGTGCCATGCAGGCGATCAGAGAAAAAAAAGTGAAAGTCCCAGAATGGGACAAAGTAATAAAGTGTATAAACTGTCTGAAAGTGGAAAAAAAAAAAAAAAAAATTGCAAAAATATAAAAAAAAAATAAAAAAAATAATCCACCAAAAATAAAAATATAATGTACCCATCAATATTATTATAAAAAAAAAAACAAAAAAAACAATAACAGTACACTTATTTGGTATCGCCGCGTCCGGAACAACCTGACCTATAAAACTGTCCCACTAGTTAACCCCTTCAGTGAACACGGTAGAAAAAAAAAAAAAACGAAGCAAAAAAACAATGCTTTATCACCATACCGCCAAACAAAAAGTGGAATAACACGCGATCAAAAAGACACATATAAATAAAAATGGTACCGCTGAAAACGTCATCTGGTCCCGCAAAAAACAAGCCGCCATACAGCTCCATCAGCCGAAAAATAAAAAAGTTATAGCTCTCAGAATAAAGCGATGCTAAAAAATATTTTTTTCTATAAAATAGCTTTTATTGTGTATAAGCGCCAAAACATAGAAAAATGATACAAATGTGGTACCGCTGTAAACGTACTGACCCGAAGAATAAAGCTACCTTATCAATTTTACCACACGCGGAACAGAATAAAAAAAAAAAAAAAAAAAAACAATTCCTGAATTGTTGGTTTTTGTTTATTCTGCCTCCCAAAAATCGGAATAGAAAGCGATCAAAAAATGTCACGTGCCTGAAAATGGCACCAATAACAACGTCAAGTCATCCCACAAAAAACGAGCCGTCACATGACTGTCTGCCAAAATCTGGAAAAATTATAGCTCTCAAAATATGGCGATGCAAAAACTAGATTTTACAAAAAATGCGTCTTTTAGTGTGTGACAGCTGTCAGTCATAAAAACCCCATTTGATTCTGGCATTGCTGTAATCACACCGACCTGAAGAATAAAGTCGTCTAATCACTTATACCGCACAAGGAACGGCGTCAAAAATAAACTCTTGGGCTGGGTTTGGGGCTAGGGTTGTGCTGGGGCTAGGGTTGTGCTATGGTTAGGGTTGTGCTAGGGTTAGGGCTGGGGTTGGGATTTTTTTCAAAAGTAAGAAAAAAAGATGACGATATGGCGACTAGTGTTGAGCGCAAGTGCTCGCTACTTGAGTTTGCATCGGGTGCTCTGGTATGCATTGAGTATCATGGGTATTTGAGTGACATGCTCGAGTCTCTGCCCCATATGCTTCGCGGCCAAAAAAACTTTACGGGGATTGCCTGCCATGCACGAGCGATCCCCGCATGTTTTTTTTTGGGTGTCTAATAACCGTGAAACATGCGGAGCAGGGACTCGAGCATGTCACTCGAGCACACGCTGTACATGGTGCATACCTGAGTACCCGATGCAAACTCAAGTAGCGAGCACTTGCGCTCAAGAATAATGACAACTTATTCAATATGATGACCTAATGTAAACAAATTCTGTGCCGTACCTCTGGGTTCAAAATGTTCACTATACACCTTAATAAAATCCTTGAGGGGTATAGTTTCCAAAATGGGGACACTTGTGGGGGAGCTCCACTGTTTAGGCACATCACGGGCTCTCCAAACGCGACATGGTGTCCGCTAACGAATTGAATGGAAAATCGGCTCAAATTGTTAGCGGACGCCATGTTGCGTTTGGAGAGCCCCTGTGTGCCCAAACATTGGAGCTCCCCCACAAGTGACCCCATTTTGGAAACTAGACCCCCAAGGCACCTATCTAGATGCATAGTAAGCACTTGGAACCCCCAGGTGCTTCACAAATTGATTCGTAAAAATGAAAAAGTGAAAAAAAAAACAGATGGTAATCTCGCCTGAAGAAGGAGCCTCTGTGCTCTGAAAGCTTGCATATATATATATTTTCTGGTTAGCCAATAAAGGTATCACCCCAAGAATACTTTTGTCATTTTTGGCATACAAGTATTTACATCGATTTTTCTGGCTAGCACGGTGCCACAATATAACTTTGTATTGTACATCATGATAATGGAAGATACCCCAATGTATCGATCACAGATGGATCTGAAAAACCTCCTGAAGAAACTGGCACAAATGAACAGCGACATTTTCTTTCTATCCAGATGCAAAAAAGAAAACTTAATCCCCAAAGGCCTCATAATAAGGAATCCGACTCAGTTTACCTACAATACTCATTTTTCACAGAAACTTTGCTACAGATCATCTGAGAGACTGCGGAATCACCGCATTGGATTTTTCTACAACAAGAAGAAGAAGAGGACCATCCATAAAGAGATAACTTCTCTACAGGGCCGAATACAAGGACCAGATTCATGTCTAATCAAGGAGACATTACAGGATTTTTACAAAAAATTGCAACATCACCTTATTATCAATAAGAAAAAGAAACTTGACAGACTGAGGAAGAAAGCAGGTCTCAATGTAGTTGAAGGTAAGCCCAATTTACAAAATCATTTTAATACATCGTCCTCTGTTGTGAACCTCTCACAGTATGAGCCAAACGCAGGAGAAATGAATGTTTTATCAAAGGGACTAACATTCTGTCCTACAAAACAACTTGATACGGCTCAATTTTGTAGTGATATTGAGGAATTCTTCCGCAGATTACGGCTTAAAGAATTCTTTCACAACCATGCAGATATCACACCACAAGATAATCTGAACAACACATCAAAAAAGAAAAAGAGGACAAACTGGACCCCCCAACCTGGGCACAACCAAACTCTAGATCACTACGTAGACTGTTTCCGTAAAAAAGTTAAATCTGACATTTTGGACAGATGCCACAAAGTGCCGCACAATATCAGTATGGAGGAAAGAAAAGCCATACAGTCTTTAAAAGCAAATAACAATATCATCATCAAACCAGCAGACAAAGGAGGAGCTGTAGTCATTATGAACATGTCAGATTACATCCAAGAAGCACACAGACAACTCTTGGATATAAAATACTACACTCCACTTCAGGAAGATCCCACCAAAAAATACACAGAGGAACTAACACATATCATCAATGGGTTTGATTCTACTTCATCCTCACTACTGGAACTAATACCACACAATCCCCAAACAGGTACCTTCTACATGTTTCCTAAAATACATAAAGGAGGTAATCCTGACAGGCCAATCATTTCTGGCATTGGGACATTAACGGAAAATATCTCAGGCTGGGTGGAGAACATTCTGAAACCCCTGGTGAGACGCACACCCAGCTATATCCAGGACACCACGGATAGCCTCTGCAAACTGTCAGCTCTCGGCCCACTTCCGGAGGACACAATACTAGCCACCATGGATGTAGAGTCTCTCTACTCCAACATTCCTCATGAGGATGGGATTGTAGCAAGCAAACATTTCCTACAAAAAAACAATCTGGCTACAGAACCAACTCTGCAATTCATCAGGTTTGTGCTCCATCACAATTATTTCTCCTTTGGGAACAATTTATACCAACAATGTATGGGTAGCGACATGGGAAGCAAAATGTCCCCACAATATGCTAACCTATTTATGGCTAAACTACAGGAGGAGTTTTTGTCATCTTGCTCTATTAAACCTCTAGCATACTTCCGCTACATTGATGATCTGCTAATAATCTGGACAGGCTCAAAAGATGATCTGCTGACCTTCCACGATAACTTCAACAGGTTCCACCCAACCATCAAGCTCACCCTCAACTTCTCAAAATCCCAAATACATTTTCTGGACATGACCATATACATCAAAGACAACACCATACAGACATCAATTTACCATAAGCCCACAGGACTAGAGATGAGCGTTGTTCTACTCGAACTGTTCGCCAATCTCAAATTCGAGCTGTTTTGGGCGGTGTTCGAGCCGTTCGGCGAACACGAACAATTTGAGAAAAATTCGGCTGTTCGAGGTTATGTTTGATAACTGTTCGTGCACCAAAATCATAACTGGATTTTTTCTCAGTAATGATGAAAATTAATGTTAATACGCAGTTTGAGTGTACAGCAGGGCGGGGGGAGGGGCAGGGGATGGATCTCTGCAGGAACAATGAAGATCTCCATTTTTTTTTTCTCTTTCCCGCATTTACAGTGGGGAGGTGCAATCTGTCAGCCTATCAGCAGCGCACACACGGAGCGAAGTGCTTTTTTTCACACAAGCAAGGGCATGTGTCATTGGCAGTGTATGTCACATGTCCTTGCCCTATAAGACCAAGCCATTTTCCCCGTCGCCACCATTTTCTCACTGCTGCAGCTGCGTGTTAGACGGCACCGCTGTTGCTGTGTGTGCTATACCTTGTTAATTTCAAGCCAATTTTCGCACAAATCTACAGATAGCTTGGGAGTAGGGAATAGTTGTGATTGCAGTCCTTTTAAGGACTAGGTTACAGCATTTCCTACGACTTTTATCAGGCAGGTCTGTGCTCTTAAATAGATAGATTGTGGGAGTAAAGACTAATTGTAATTGCAGTCCTTTTCAGGACTAGGTTACATCAGTTCCTATCAGTTTTTGCCAGGCAGGTCTGTGCCAGTGCTGTGCAAGTTTTTTTCACAGCATTTGGCTGAATCTAGCAAAGCTAATCCTTTTTGGCCTATTGCAGAGTGTGTTAGTCAGTGGAGTAGCCTATCTGTGTTGCAAGATATACCACCTGTGTATAGAATACCAATTTTTTTACTGCACCTAGTGAAGTAAAATCTTTTCGCCATAGCATCATTCTATTAGTCCATCTATACTGACCTCCATCAGGTTGCAAATTAAATATAATTTTTTTCTGCATCTAGCTCTGAAAAAATATTGGGCTTCTAGCTGTGTGTGGGACTTGTTCTATTAATCCATCTATACAGACCTCCATCAGGTTGCAAACTGAATATATTTTTTTCTGCATCTACCTCTGAAAAAATATTGGGCTTCTAGCTGTGTGTGGGACTTGTTCTATTAATCCATCTATACAGACCTCCATCAGGTTGCAAACTGAATATATTTTTTTCTGCATCTACCTCTGAAAAAATATTGGGCTTCTAGCTGTGTGTGGGACTTGTTCTATTAATCCATCTATACAGACCTCCATCAGGTTGCAAACTGAATATATTTTTTTCTGCATCTACCTCTGAAAAAATATGTGGCCTTCTAGCAGTGTATGGGACTTTCTCTATTAGTCCATCTATACTGACCTCCATCAGGTTGCAAACTGAATATAATTTTTTTCTGCATCTAGCTCTGAAAAAATATTTGGCCTTCTAGCAGTGTGTGGGACTTTCTCTATTAGTCCATCTATACTGACCTCCATCAGGTTGCAAATTAAAAATAATTTTTATCTGCATCTACAGTACCTCTGAAAAAATATTTGGGCTTCTAGCTGTGTGTGGGACTTGTTCTATTAGTCCATCTATACTGACCTCCATCAGGTTGCAAATTGAATATAATTTTTATCTGCATCTAGCTCTGAAAAAATATTTGGCCTTCTAGCAGTGTGTGGGACTTTCTCTATTAGTCCATCTATACTGACCTCCATCAGGTTGCAAATTGAATATAATTTTTATCTGCATCTAGCTCTGAAAAAATATTTGGCCTTCTAGCAGTGTGTGGGACTTTCTCTATTAGTCCATCTATACTGACCTCCATCAGGTTGCAAACTGAATATATTTTTTTCTGCATCTACCTCTGAAAAAATATTGGGCTTCTAGCTGTGTGTGGGACTTGTTCTATTACTTCATCTATACAGACCTCCATCAGGTTGCAAACTGAATATATTTTTTTCTGCATCTACCTCTGAAAAAATATGTGGCCTTCTAGCAGTGTGTGGGACTTTCTCTATTAGTCCATCTATACTGACCTCCATCAGGTTGCAAACTGAATATAATTTTTTTCTGCATCTAGCTCTGAAAAAATATTTGGCCTTCTAGCAGTGTGTGGGACTTTCTCTATTAGTCCATCTATACTGACCTCCATCAGGTTGCAAATTAAAAATAGTTTTTATCTGCATCTACAGTACCTCTGAAAAAATATTTGGGCTTCTAGCTGTGTGTGGGACTTGTTCTATTAGTCCATCTATACTGACCTCCATCAGGTTGCAAATTGAATATAATTTTTATCTGCATCTAGCTCTGAAAAAATATTTGGCCTTCTAGCAGTGTGTGGGACTTTCTCTATTAGTCCATCTATACTGACCTCCATCAGGTTGCAAATTGAATATAATTTTTATCTGCATCTAGCTCTGAAAAAATATTTGGCCTTCTAGCAGTGTGTGGGACTTTCTCTATTAGTCCATCTATACTGACCTCCATCAGGTTGCAAACTGAATATATTTTTTTCTGCATCTACCTCTGAAAAAATATTGGGCTTCTAGCTGTGTGTGGGACTTGTTCTATTACTCCATCTATACTGACCTCCATCAGGTTGCAAACTGAATATAATTTTTTTCTGCATCTAGCTCTGAAAAAATATTTGGCCTTCTAGCAGTGTGTGGGACTTTCTCTATTAGTCCATCTATACTGACCTCCATCAGGTTGCAAATTAAAAATAATTTTTATCTGCATCTACAGTACCTCTGAAAAAATATTTGGGCTTCTAGCTGTGTGTGGGACTTGTTCTATTAGTCCATCTATACTGACCTCCATCAGGTTGCAAATTGAATATAATTTTTATCTGCATCTAGCTCTGAAAAAATATTTGGCCTTCTAGCAGTGTGTGGGACTTTCTCTATTAGTCCATCTATACAGACCTCCATCAGGTTGCAAACTGAATATAATTTTTATCTGCATCTAGCTCTGAAAAAATATTTGGCCTTCTAGCAGTGTGTGGGACTTGTTCTATTAGTCCACCTATACTGACCTCCATCAGGTTGCAAATTCAAAATAATTTTTTGTCTGCATCTAGCTCTGAAAAAATATTTGGCCTTCTAGCAGTGTGTGGGACTTTCTCTATTAGTCCATCTATACTGACCTCCATCAGGTTGCAAACTGAATATTTTTTTTTCTGCATCTACCTCTGAAAAAATATTGGGCTTGTAGCTGTGTGTGGGACTTGTTCTATTAATCCATCTATACAGACCTCCATCAGGTTGCAAACTGAATAAAAAAATTTTCTGCATCTACCTCTGAAAAAATATTTGGGCTTCTAGCTGTGTGTGGGACTTGTTCTATTAGTCCATCTATACTGACCTCCATCAGGTTGCAAATTGAATATAATTTTTTTCTGCATCTAACCCAGCCAATAGTTTTGGCCTAATACCACAGTTTGGCCACTCAGCTCTGCTCGGTTCCCATCCATTGTTTTTTTGTGCAAACAACTCCAGAGTTGTGAATTAGTTAACCACCAAAATGAGTGGAAAAAGGCCTGCTGCTGGTGGAAAGGGGAATAGGCGTGTTGGGAAGGGGAAAAAAGGTTGTGTCCGTGGGGTAGGTGTTAAAGCAACAGTAACATCTGCAGAAGAAAGACCATCTTCCAGCCAAACTAAAATGTCTACTTTTAGCGGACAATGTGATAAGATCCCTTTCTTACGGCCACGCCAATCGCTACAAATTCCAGATGAGGCACAAAAACAGCAGGTGCTTCAACGGATATCAAGTGCTCCTTTAAGTGGGCTCTCCTCCACATCAACTTCAACATCACAAATACTCCAGTCCTCAAAGGTGTCACCCCAATCGCACTTGCTTCCTCACAGCTCCCAAATCTCCAGCTGCCCGTCTGAGTATGAGGTAGAACAGATGGTTGAGTCTGCAGAGCTGTTTACTCATACTATAGCCTGGGAATCAGAGGTCGACTCCAGCGCTTCTGTGAATCCAGACGAGGAAATAATCTGCACTGATGCCCAGAATCTTTATGAGTCGGATCCAGGACCAGACGCAGAAGGTTCTGACCATAATGTAGACCCTCATTCCCAAACTGTAACTCCTGTTGGTGGAGACAATGAGGAAGACGATGATAAGACTCAAATACCTGATTGGAGCGACAACTTTAGTTTTTTGTCAGGGCAGGAACAGGTTGGCTCTGAGGACGACGGGTGTGATAACGCACAGGGTGATGATGATGAGGTTGGAGATCCCACTTACTGTCAACCCACAGTCAGCCAAGAGATGAGGTCAGCAGAGGAGGTGGAGGAAGATGCTAGTGACGACGAGGTCAGGTTGCGCCTTCCTGGACAGAGACGTAGTACTGGAAGCACGTCAACAACTGCATCCTCAAACACAACTCTGCCTCTCACCACAAGTCGTGGTGGCTCTTCAGGTCGCATGGGTGCTAAGCCTTGCATAGCCTGGGCATTTTTTCAGATCGATAAAGATGACCCAACTCGTGTTATCTGTAACATTTGTCAGCAAAAGCTAAGTAGAGGCCAAAAAATACATAGTTTGAGTACTTCATGCATGAACCGGCACATGGACATGAAGCATAAGTTGCAGTGGGAAGCTCAGTGTGCTACAATGCGGCCTAGCCGGCCGGGCCAACCACCGTCTGCCATATCTTGTGCATCCGCAGCCTCTTCATCCTCTGTGACTGGGGGGACAGCAGTCACACCTGTTTTGGGGCGCAGACCTGCCACCTCTTTACCCGCAACAGCCAGCGTGATTGGCAGGTCATCATTTTCTTTGGAGGTGGTAACACCAGCTGGTGTTGAGCGCTGTCCGACATCGATAGCACCACCTTTGGATCAAGGCAACCTAACATGTCCGTCTGCATCTTCCTCACAGACCGGCAGTTTGCCGGGGACACCCTTATCAACCCCGTCTAAGCACAATAGCCAGCCCTCGGTCCCTCAGATGTGGACAAGTAAAAGACCATTTCCTCGTAGCCATGAGAAAGCTAAGAGGTTGAATTTCACCATCTGCAAGCTCTTGGCTACAGAAATGCTGCCTTTCCGCCTGGTGGACACAGAGGATTTTCGAGACCTTATGTCCGTCGCAGTGCCCCAGTACCAGATGCCCAGTCGGCACTACTTCTCAAAGAAAGGTGTGCCTGCGCTCCACCAGCATGTTGCACACAACATCACCGCTTCTTTGAGAAACTCTGTGTGTGACAGGGTGCATTTCACCACAGACACTTGGACGAGTAGGCATGGACAGGGGCGTTACATGTCGCTGACTGGGCACTGGGTAACTATGGTGACAGCAGGACAAGGGGCTGCTGTCCAAGTCTTGCCGTCCCCACGAGTTGTGCGTCAATCCTCTTTATGTCAAAGTTCCTCCACTGCTTCTGCCTCCTCAACCTCCTCTCGGTCTTCCACCTGCACCCAAAGCCTGTCTGGTCATGCCACAAGCTTTCTAACTGCGCAGAAGGGATCCTGCACACCTCCTTACTATGCTGGCAGTAGGGCTCAACGTCATCAGGTGGTTTTTACATTGAAATGTCTGAGAAATGTGAGTCACACAGCTGAGGAGTTGTGGTCAGCTCTGGAGAACCAATTTCATGAATGGTTGTCTCCACTGGACCTGAAACCAGGGAAGGCCGTGTGCAACAATGCTGCAAACCTGGGTGCGGCCCTTCGCCGGGGCAATGTCACACACGTGCCTTGTATGGCTCACGTGTTGAACCTGGTTGTCCAGCAATTTTTAGCCCACTATCCCAGACTAGATGGCCTTCTGCAGAGGGCACGGTCGCTGTGTGCTCACTTCCGCCGTTCGCATCCCGCAGCTCAGCGACTTACATCTCTACAGAAGTCGTTGGGCCTGCCACTTCACCGGCTAAAATGCGATGTGCCTACCCGGTGGAATTCAACTCTGCACATGTTGCAGCGACTGTGACAGCACCGACAAGCCCTGGTGCAATACGTTCTGACGTATAGCCTGGGCCAACGAGATCCAGAGGTGGGGCAAATCATGCTGGAGGAGTGGTCTCAGATCAGGGACCTATGCACCCTTCTGCACAGTTTTGAAATGGCGACGAAGATGTTTAGTGCTGACGATGCCATTATCAGCATGACTATTCCGGTGATTTACATGCTGGAGCACATGTTAAACAGAATTCGGAGTCAGGTGGTGGCACAAGAGGAGGTGGAGGAAGTAGAGGAGGAGGAGTTGTATGCGGAAGGGCTAACATCTGCAAGGTCCAGACGGTCGGCAGCACCAAGGCGGCAGGCATGTGAGGGTGGGGGAGATGGTTTTACCAGGGCGCATGGTAGCAGCCAAACTAGTGAGGAAGGTGCAGGAGCCCAGGAAGAAGTGGAGGACGAACTGATGGAAGACTCATCAGATGAGGGAGACCTTGATCACATTTCTGTTGTGCGAGGTTGGGGGGAGAGGACAGAGGAAGGAAGCATGATTGTTACCTCGCCACCAACACAACAGGGACTTGGTGCTCCTGGATGCGCAACACACATGAGTGCCTTCTTGCTGCACTACCTGCAACATGACCCTCGAATTGTGAGAATTAGAAATAATCCTGACTACTGGGTTGCCACACTGTTAGATCCCCGGTACAAAAGTAAATTTGCAGAAATTATTCCTGCCATAGAAAGAGATGCACGCATGCAGGAGTATCAGCAGAGACTGTTGCAGAATCTTACATGTGCTTTTCCACAAAATACCAGTGGTGCACGTAGTGAATCTCACAGTTCCAACTTGCCAACCGTGGGACCGTCAAGTGTTCAGCACTCAAACCGTAACAGAACCACAGTATCTGCTGGTAACATCAATTTTGTGGAATCATTTCACCACTTTTTTAGCCCATCCTTTGCAAGGCCACAGGAGACAAGAAGTCTGACACATAGTCAACGCCTAGAGACGATGGTACAGGAGTATCTCCAAGTAAACATTGAAGCCACGACTGTGTCACTGGACCCTTGCTCTTTTTGGGCTTCCAATCTGGATAAATGGCTGGAGCTAGCCACTTACGCCTTGGAGATCTTGTCATGCCCCGCAGCCAGCGTTCTGTCTGAACGTGTGTTCAGCGCTGCTGGTGGTGTGCTGACAGATAAGCGCACGCGGCTCTCCACTGATAATGTAGACAGACTCACGTTCATAAAGATGAACAAATCATGGATCCGAAACGACTTTTCTACCCCTGTGTCATCCCGGGGAGAGTAAAAGCTTGATGATTGGTTAAAATCACCCTACCAACCGTTTTAAGCTTTCAAATTACTAAGCATGTTTATCTGTATCTTGGCTGGAAAATAATTTGGGCTTTGTAGCAGTGTGCAGCACTGATTCTATTAGGCCATCTATAATAAGCTCCACCAGATTTAAAATTACTAATCATGTTTATCTGTATCTTGGCTGGAAAATAATTTGGGCTTTGTAGCAGTGTGCAGCACTGATCCTATTAGGCCATCTATACTAAAGCTTCACCAGATTTAAAATTAACAATAATTTTTAGCTGCATCTAGCCCGGAAAATAATTTTGGGGCTCCGAGATGCGCAAGACACATAAGTGCCTTCTTGCTGCACTACCTGCAGCATGACCCTCATATTGTCAGAATTCGAAGTAATCATGACTACTGGGTTGCCACACTCTTAGATCCCCCAAACTTTTCGATCAACCTTTTCATTTTAATAAAGACCAAAAAAATGGTCATTTTTGAAATTATAAGCATTAGCAGGTTGTTAGAAACTGAAATCAAACAGTTTTCAACTCAAAACTTTATTCTAGGTGATGTTACATTTTCACATAGGACCCCTTGTTCGAAAGGAGCTTCTGAACTCTCTCGTCCATTGAATTTGTCAGGTTTTGGATGGTTTCTGCTTCAATTGTTTTGCATGAGGACAGAGTACCCTCCCAGAGCTGTTGCTTAGATGTGAACTGCCTCCCGCCATCATAGACACTCCTTTTAATGATGCTCCAAAGGTTCTGAATGGGGTAGAGGTCAGGGGAGCATGGGGTCACACCATAAGTTTGTCCCCTTTTATGCCCATATCAGCCAGAGATGCAGATGTTTTATGTGCAGCATGAGATGGTGCATTATCATGCAAAAAAATGATCTTGCTGTGAAATACACGGTTCTTCTTCTTGAACCATGGCAGGAAGTGCTGTTTGAGAAAATCCACATACATTATGGAGTTCATCTTTAGCGCCTTCAGGGATCCTAAAGGGGCCGACAATCTCTCTCCCCATGATTCCAGCCCAAAACATTACTCCACCTCCTCCTTGTTGGCGCTGTAGCCGTGTTTACGTGGGGTGTCCATCAACCAGCCATCCTCCACTCCATCCATCTGGACCATCGAGCGCTGCACGGCACTCATCCGTGAACAAAACAGTTTTGAAATCAGTCTTCATGTAATGTTTGGCCCACTGGAGCCGTTTCTGCTTGTGTGAAGTGGATAGAGGAGGTCGACAGGATGGCGTATGCACAGCTGCAAACCTCTGAAGGACCCTGCATCTTGTTGTTCGGGGGACGTTGGAGGCACCAGCAGCTTCAAAAACTTGTCTGCTGCTATGACAAGGCTTTTTTGCCGCTGCTCTTTCAACCTGACGTAATTGCCTGTAGGAAAGAGTCCTCAATTTGCCCTTATCAGCACGCACACGTGTGTACTGTGAATCAGCTACATACTTCTTGATTGCCAAGACACTTCATCCTGATCATCGCACAATGTTGATTGTAGTCATGCCTTGACCTAAACACTCCACAATTTGTTGCTTCTCAGCAGCCGACACATCCTTTTTCTTTCCCATTTTGGCAGAAAATGTAGGCTGCTTAATAATGTGAGACAGCCTTCTTAAGTAGTCTTGCCTTTCATTGGACACACCTGCCAAACTAATTAGCACAGGTGTCTGCAATTGCTTACAGTGATATAAAGAGCCCTGACACACATCACCATCAATGAGTTTAACTGACAAACAAACAAATTCTTCCCTTATCACTCCTAAACACTTTTTGCATAATAATTTGGAACACAGTGTACATGTGCTTTTCCACAAAACACCAGTGGTTCACGTAGTGAATCTTACAGTTCTAACTTGCCAACCGTGGTCTGTATGGAGTTGTTCAATAAAGGGCCCAAAATTAAGATAACATAGATGGGAGAGGTCTCTATGAATAGGAATTCCTAAGTATTTGATACCCTGTGAGGGCCAGGCAAAGGGAAAGTTGAACTGGATGGAATCCTATATGGATTTGGGGAGGGAGACATCGAGGGCCTCAGACTTCGCTGCATTGATTTTAAAATTTGACCATGTAACAAAGTGATCTATTTCAGCCATAACAGCATGGATGGATATATGTGATTGAGTGATATATACTAGGACATCATCAGCAAATAGAGAGCACTTGTACTCGGTGCCTTCCACCTAATATTGGGGTTATGACGAATTGATGAGAGCAGGTGCTCCGTCACTAGGATGTATAAGAGAGGGGACAGAGGACATCCCTGCCTTGTCCCATTGGTGATTGTGAAAGGTGATGAAAATGTTCTGACGCGCCCCCTGGGCCTTGGGACACCCGGAGCCGGACCCTTTTTGGTGGATGCTGGTGGTTGTAGTCTCCGTGGCGGCGACCCGGTTCCGTGGCTCAGGGCGGTCAAACCAGTGGCGGAACTATTTATGTGGTTTTGATGTTTAAATATCCGACTACGCCACCCGTGGATTGCGGTCAGAGTGAACCGCCGCTCCAGGGCAGACCGCTGAGGCTGGTGTTGTGGGTGCAGCAGAGCGTAGCATAACTCCCCACGGGAGGAGTATAGCCTCAGGGCAGTGTATGCGGAGGATGGGGGTGATGGTGCAGGGCAGCAGCAGTAACGACACGGAGTCAGTGATGCAGTCCAGGGCCTTTACTCACAGTTCTTATTATCCAGACCACGTCTGCAGGTAACGGCTGCCCACGTCGTACTGTGCTCACCAGGTGAGGGGCTCAGACAACTCCCAGATAACTTTGGAGCGCTTCACAGGACCCCCTTTGTGTGTCCTTTGTCTGGCCTTTCTTACCAACCCTTCTGTCCGGCTGCCTCGGGCCTCCTCTTGGTAAACTTGGCGCCAGTTTCCCTGACCCTATGTGGTGCCTTCCTAGCGGGTGTAGCGAGGGGCTGCGCCACATAAAATGTCACAGCCTCCTGTTTCTAGCTGAGGGTCGTTTCCTGCCTCCACTAGTTTCGGGGACCGGTCTCCCCCTTTGGCCTGACCCCTCCACGCAGGTGGATTCGGGCGTGCGGTGGCGACTGACTCGCCCGTCCGCACCCCTGGGATCCCTTCGTTCCTCGTTCCTGGAGCCTTCTCCGCTCCTCTTCCTTCCTTCTCCCTCTTCCAGGCCTGGGCCTCTGTTACTAGGCCCGCCTCCGGAGCAGAGCTCATGCAGAGCCCCTGCTCCCTGCCACTTCTGCTCAGACTTCTCTGCACTGAACTAAGATGGTGCCCACCTTTTATACTCCCTTCTCAATGCACCCAGGAACTGCTTCCTCCCTGCTCCTGCACTACAGGGTTCCCCTTCCTCAGTGTTCCCTCCCCCCACTCCAGCCAGGGACAGGGACTGTCGTGCCCATCTCAGGGGCATATTGGTCGCCCTGCCCCACGGCAATGTGGTGTAATGCATGCAGGTGTCGGGTCCTGATCCACACTACATCCTTACCTGAGAGTGAGATATCACACCTCTGGGTGAGGTGCAATACCTCTGTAGCAACCGAGCCCTCAGGGTGCTACAGTTCCATTTATCTTCAGCCTAGGTGACGTATTGCGATACAGGGCCGTGATTTTGGCTATAAAAGGGTCCCCTAGACCCCTACCCCAAGCTTTTTAAGAGAATCATATATGGCGTGCCAGGAGACTCTATGGAATGCTTTCTCAGCATCCAACGAGAGTATCTAATTACAAATTTTTAATTGCATCTAGCCCAGGAAATACTTTGTGCCTAGTAGCAGTGTCTGCTAGTCAGCGGATTATCCTGGCTGTTAAGCAAGCTACACCACCTGTAGTTTGGACACTTATTTTTTTCAAAGGAAATGCTTCGGGACCACGGGATACTCAGTGAAGAGCATCAGGAGGCACCCCAAGGCATAGGGGCTGGGACTGGCAGTAGGATACCTTGCGGTGGACCGCCGAGCTCGATCCTTATAAAAGCTTTTTAACTGCAGCAGCTTTAGTGGACGCTACTGGAGCTGGAATTACGCGGCTGCTTGCATGAGACTTGCCCTCCAATAGATCCTTGTAAATGGATTTAAAGTGTATTCATTCAAATTAGAGAGACAATTTAAATTAAAAAGCTTAGAGCTGCCTCCACCACAGGGGGGCTCGCTCGACCCACCAGCGGACAGGCACCAGTATTGGGAGAGGGGGGCTGGCCGTCAGGGTTCACCGCGGCTCTGGCACAAACCCGGCGACGCGGAGGTGGCATGGGCAGGAGCGGACTGAACGTGTCGGCTTCTCACTTTTTGGATTTTAGAAGGGCATGACATGCCTATATCTGTGTCTCCCCCTCCTTTTACTCCTCCACCTCTTTTCTTTTCGCATGACTATATGTACTTGTCACTTTTCCATGTGTTGGTTGTGTCTTCTGAGCAGTTTGTCAGCTTTTGGACACCTTTGAAGGTGTTTTCTATGTGTTTCTATGTGTTTTTGTTTGCCTGCCATTGGTTTTAACGGTGTTCGAAGGTGTTCGACGAACAGTTCGGCGAACACACGGGTGTTCGACGAACCGAACCGAACTCGAACACTACGGGGGTGGCTCAACACTACACAGGACGTCCAGCATATCTTAGATGGAACAGCTTTCATCCAAGACACACAAAAAAATCCATCATCTACAGTCAAGCTCTGAGGTACATTCGAATCTGTTCAGACAGCAAGGACAGAAAACTGCAGCTACTATCCCTGAGGAATACATTCCTACAACAAGGATCCCATCCACTGGTAATAGATGAACAAATTCACAGAGCTACAAGGATACCAAGAAGTAGCCTCCTGGATTACAGACAAAGGGAGGACAACAACAGGCTTCTCTTGTGGTCACATACAACTCCCACATGAACATCCTAAGGAAAATTGGTGCTGATCTCCAACCCATATTCCACAGAGACCACAAACTGAAAGAAATATTCCCAGAACTACCACTTCTCTCCTACAAACAGCCCCCTAACTTAAGGAATCTCCTTGTCAGAAGTGTCCTCTGATCACCATCAGTGACGGGCACATTCCCATGTAAAAACAAAAAATGCAAAACTTGTACCCACATATCACCATCAAATACAGTCTGTATACCTAACACAAATCAGGACTACAAAATCATGGATGTCTTTTCATGTACATCCTCCAGTGTGGTGACATGATACAATGTACAAGGTGTCCGGAAGGAGTTTATATTGGAGAAACGATGCAAAAACTGCAAACAAGAATGAATTTACACAGACACACAATTAAGAATGAACAGGACACACCTGTGGGAAAACATTTCTCTGGCCGGGGACACTGTATGAAAGATCTAAAAGTTTTAATACTAAAAGGTCACTTCAAGGGCAACAGAGAAAGAAAAATTTGGGAATTCAAATTGATAAGGATGTTCAATTCACTGACAACAGGACTAAATATAACACCTGGCTTTATGACTCACTACATGGACACAATTCACACCTCCAGATAATTAAACATTCCCAAGGCCTCTCATTTTGCAAAAAAAAAAAAACAACTAATTTGCTCTCCCTAACTTATCTGTAGGAGACATCACAACTTACACCTCATGAACAAATGTCTTGTTGTAACATCTCTCAGATGCTGTGCCTTTTGTCTCATGAATTCATTTGTAATCTTGCCTGAAGAAGGAGCCTCTGTGCTCTGAAAGCTTGCATATATATATATATAATTTCTGGTTAGCCAATAAAGGTATCACTCCGAGAATACTTTTGTCATTTTTGGCATACAAGTATTTACATCGATTTTTCTGGCTATCACGGTGCCACAATATAACTTTGTATTGTACATCAAACAGTGTTAGAAAGTTCAGAAAATTCCATTTTGCAATGATTAAAGTTCCGTTGTGAATTTTAGCGTGACTGGACCGTTCTTACGGAAATGTTTCCTGCCTCCTTCACTTAGATTCAGATCATACAGATAGTCAGACACCGCATTATCTCTGATACTATGGCCGATACAGCGTACATATAGATTATACTATAGAGTCCAAAAGTTTTGCTTTTTTTTTTTTAAAATGTGATAACTTCTGTCTGGTTGTTGTGATGTAATTTCCCTGGTGAGGAATTGAAAGTGCATGAAGTTGTCATCATACAAGACCTTAATTGTAACCAAAATGCTTTTGAATATCATTCATATTCTCTGAAACAAGACCAAGAAAGGAAAAATTCTGCTGGGGTATGTAAACTTTTGAGCACAACTGTATCCTTGTTCATGGTAGCATTCATATTTCCATCAATTCTATGCCAAGGGCCAATGGCAGATGCAGAAAAGCAGCCCAAAACCATGAGATTGCCGCCACCATGTTTCACTGTATGCGTTTGGTACCTTACATCATTACGTTTTCCAACTCTGCAGTATATACAGTGCTGCCATCACTACCAAACAGATTGAACTTGGATTCAACCGACCCCAACACCTTAGACCAATCTGTCTCTTTCCGTTGGCTGTGTTCTTTGGCAAACACAAGTTGGACCTTCCGGTTCTTTGCAGAGATGAAAGGCTTCTTGACTGGAACTCGTGCATTCAGCCCTACTGCTTAGTCCTCGCGACTCACTTTGACCCCATATTCTTTGTTCATTTTGTGGACATCAGATACTGACTTTTTCTTTATAATGTGATCAACTCTGGAGGAAGTTCTCCTTGGTCGTCCACTTCTAGGTTTGCCGGCTGTTCCAGAACCTTCTTTTTCTTTCTTTAATATACCTGACACTTGACTCTGAGAACAGGTGAATTCCATAGCTGCCTCTTTATGGCTTTTCCCTGACTTCACTCCCAGAATAATAAGCTTCCTGACATCTGGTGATAAATTTGGCTTTGTCTCTGCCATGTTTTTAACCTTAAAACGCAAAAAAAAAAATTTAGGCAAAATTCGACTGCCCATAACAAAATATGCAAAACATTTGGCCCAGCAAATGTTGAAAACTAACACATAAAGGGATAAAACAATGTCCAACACAATTTTTGTCCTGATAGCTGACAATCATTTGCTTCCAGTTAACTAAAATCACCAGAAAAATGGCCTCACAACAACCAAACAGAAGCAATCACAATTTAAAAAAAAAATGCTAAACTTTTGGTGGCTACTGTATTCATACAGTCAGGTTTAGCTGAGCTGCCTTTATCATTTGGCACAAAGTACAGTATCACAACATTTAATGTGGCTGCAGGGAAACTAGGCTGTACTTTTGGAGATGCATATAAAAATATTTTTGGTTTTGTCACTCGGCCTCAAAAAATTTAGTTACATATCTGGTAAAAATCCCTGAGCTCTCCTGAACCCTGCTGCTTTTTTGCCGTTTTGCACTGCGTCGCTCCATTGCAGAGATACTCACATTTGTTGCTTTCGGAGTGCAGTATGTGAAATCTCTGCTTTGCAGTCCAACTTTGCATTTTTTCAGTCTTATTTGGGAGTGCGCACTTTCAGCCCTCCCTCCAAGACGCTGCCAATGATCACATGCTCGACTACTAGATCTTCTCCTGATCTGTGGAAGCAGAGAAGAAACAGCCCGTTGCACTACAAGCAGAGATTTCACATGCAGTGCTCCAAAAGACGCAAATGTGAATATCTCTGCAATGGAGCGACGCAGCGAAAAACGGAAAAGAGCTGCAGAATCGGGGGAGCTCAGGGACTTTTACAAGGTATTTAAGGAATCACCCTGTAAGAATTGAATTTTATCGTTCTGGGTCCAATTACTGGAAAGTGGATTGTATTATGTGTTGTGCACAGATATTACTCAGTATTGCAGGGTCTGATTACTGCACACTGGGGTCAGGTGGCTTTAGTGGTCCTATCACTGTCTTATTACAGTTTTTGTGGAGCATTATATGGCGGCACACGCAGTTTGGTACATGTGATGGGTCTCCTAACCATTTTCCTTCTGTATTTTTTTACAGAGAAGGACGGGAAGGCTTTCCATCCAACCTACGAGGAGAAGCTGAGGCTGGTGGCTGTGTACAAACAAGTCCTCCTGGGACCGTACAACCCCGACACGTGCCCCGAAGTCGGCTTCTTCGATGTCCTGGGCAACGATAGGAGGTAACGAACGTCGTGTGGTTTGTTTCACTGTATCACATTCCTATAAAAAAGTAGCCACTTTGTAAATAGCCTAACGTTTTCTTACCGTTTTGTATACACAGCACTGATGCAGATCTGTGTGTCTCCATGGTTACAGACTACACTACATATGTAGTCTGATCCTGCCATTGTATATTTTTCACCACTAAAGTAGCAGTCAGTGACTGCAGGGTGAACCTCATTACCATGAGCATTTATGGGAGCTGTGTACGCAAAACGGCAACAGATTTTCCATCATGGGCATGCATCGATCTGATGTGTCCAAAAAAAAAAAATAGGAATTGAAATGCAAAGTTTAATAGAAAACTGCAGACTGTTTCTTGCATAAAACTGAACGACGACGCGTTTCTAACCTCTTCATAGAAGCCTTTGCTCCCTCTGAGTGTCGTTCACACACTGTCGTCTTTCTCACAGGAAAGAATGGGCGGCCCTGGGCAACCTGAGCAAGCAGGAAGCCATGACGGAGTTTATCACCCTCCTGAACAGATGCTGCCACCTCTTCTCCACATACGTCACATCCCATAAAATAGAGAAAGAAGAGCAGGAGAGAAAAAGGTACTAATCCCTACAATCCGTACATCCGGCATCGGTGGGGCACGGTAACTGCTGGTTTCCTCCAGAAACAGCGCCACACGTGTCCACAGGCTGTGCCTGGTATTGCAGCTCAGTACTATTAAAGTGAGTGGGGCTGAGCGGCAAGGTGACGCACAACCTGCAGACAGGTACCTGAAAACAACTCCAGCACTAATAGTTACTGGAGACGTTCTTAAAGGGACCGCTCTGCAGATTGTGCAGTGAACCCACCCCAACTCTACCAGAAGAGGCGCTGGTGATGCTGATAGATAGGAGATGGTTTGCAGCGGTTTTCTATGGATGCCGGACCTGGGTCCTGCAAATCTTTCTGCTCCAGTCTATAGCAGAGGTTAGCGGCAGTCGCTATCTCACAAGATAGATGATGATCGACATCTGGGTCACGTTTTTCCACACTTAAAGGGGTTGTCTGTTAGTTTAAAGGAGCTTTCTGTTTCCTGCAGGGATAATGTCACGTCACTCTATCAGATTGCTGCAGCCAATCACTGGCATGTACAGCATGAGACCATAGAAACCAGTGATCGACTGCAGCAGTCACATGGATTATACAACATCATCGCTGCAGGAAAAAAAGTGATGGCCGCCAGAGTGTGAGCACGGGAGAAGCGAAGGAGTCATCAGGCGAGAAATATTTGTTTTTTATGGGTCAATTTTGTAAAATTTCCAACTGCCTTAAGTGGTATCAAATCCCTATCATATCACTAACTTAAAGCCGCAGCAGTTCTTAAACTTTGACTAAGTTTGATACATAGAATCCAACCTGCAGTGTAAAGCATGGGGGACAAAACAGCAGTATGAGACTGACAGGACATGAGGCATCTTTCAGGTTACCTCCTACTCCAGTACTAATTGCAGTATAGCTGGAGTCAGTGATTATGGATTTACGGAGCAGTCGGTATGTAAGACCGGAGGGATCATGGACCGGACTTCTGCTTTAAGTCCCAGGAAGTGAGAACGGTTGACGCTGCTGCAAAAATCATGTCCGACATAGTTCAGTGTAAAGCGTCATCTGCTGACTTTACTGGAGAGAAGAGAAGGAGCGGAGACGGCGGGAAGAGGAGGAGCGGCAGCGGCTGCTGCGAGAGGAGGAGAAGCGGAGGAAAGAAGAGGAGCAGAGGCTGCGGAGAGAGGAGGAAGAGAGGATGCGAGCGGAGGATGAACGGTTTAGAATGGAACAGCAGAAGTAAGTACTCCCATCGGAAGTCACTCATCTTTCTTAAAGGATATTTTTGGGTGGGTCACTCATTCAGGACCCTCGTAGTATGAGCCATAGTGCAAGGAGCAGTCTGTTGTATGCAATGCTGGTGACCGGTTGGAGGGTACATGCGCTGGGGTCACCAACAATGGGGTCCACGGAGCCCTGTCACATTCATTTTAATGGAAAATTACTAAAGCTCTGCCGGCCACAGGCAATGGCGGGTGCAGCAGTCATTAGGGCAGGATCGTGCATTTGTGTTTCAAATCTTAATTCTATTTTTTTTTTTTTGCAGGCAGCAGATCATGGCCGCCCTGAACTCGCAGACAGCGGTGCAGTTTCAGCAGTACGCAGCGCAGCAGTACCCGGGGAACTTCGAGCAACAGCAGCTCCTGATCCGGCAGCTGCAGGAACAGCACTACCAGCAGTACATGCAGCAGCTGTACCAAGTGCAGCTCGCTCAGCAACAGGTAGACGCAGCGCACAGACCCCCGAGCCTCGCTGCTCTGAGCTGCATTTACCTGTCGGACCATGTTCCCACGTAGCATAAATGCTGCAGGGTTTGGGTTTTTTTGCAGAAAATCCCCTGTGTTTAAAACGGTGTTTCCCAAACTCCAGTCCTCACGGCCCCCATAGGTCATGTTTTCAGGATTTCCTTAGTATTTCCATCACCTGTGTAATACTATCAAGGCATCAGGAATTCTCTCACCTGTGTAATACGAAGGAGATTCTGAAACATGACCTGTGGGGGCCGTGAGGACTGGAGTTTTGGAAACACTGGTTTAAAAGTTTGAGGAAACTTCTTGTGCTTCCCGGAAAACTCCTGGCCGCTGTGCATCTAAAGACGTTGCTGAAATTTGTGTTTTTTTGGTTTGTTTATTTTTTCCTGTGGAGCCGAAAAAATGCATGAAAAAATGCCCTCGCTTCTTGTACAGAATTAATAAAACCTTCAGATCTTCAACAATAAATGGGGTAAAAACACCTGTAAAAATAAGATAATCAGAGTAGATTGCTATTGCGGGTTTTGATGTAGAAAATAAACCCTGCACTTTACGCTCCCTGGAACCTGAACTAATTAACTAATTGTTTTTAGTAAGAAAAAAATAAAAAAATTGCGCGGCTGAGTCTTGCTCTTGATGATGGCGGTGCGCTGAGTAGCTGGTTGATTAGATGCAGCGTTTATAAGTGGAAGACAGTGGGATTTGTGTGCAGCGTCTATTGGAGCCTGTGGTTGTCTGAAACGCTGCCTCATTAGAAGTTAAGCTTCTTTGTTCTTCCCCTCATGCTTTACACTGCAGTTTTGCTTTGCAGCATACAAGAAATGAAGAATGCTCATAAATGACGTGGTGTTACCCTCTCCTTACCCTCTCGGCCTTACAGAAACAGCAGGAGGCACTTTCGGCTGGAACCAGCTCCCCTGTCAGTTCTCCATCCAAGATGAACATGGGAAGCATCACCGGCTCCGGAGAAATCCCCTCGGTCAATGGACAAACCCACCCACACATAGACAATGCTGAGAAAGAACTGGAGGCCGACCCCGCTGGAAGACCTGCTGGAGAACGCGCCTAAAGGTGCGTCCTATTGACCCCAGTGGGGTTGGGGTCTGTTGGGTGGACAAACAGACGATACCTGGACATTGGCTAATGGTTTATGTTTGCTCATTATTTTTCCACTTCCTTCTCTCTACAGAGTCCACGCCGGTCATTGCTGCCCCATCCATGTGGACAAGACCCCAAATTAAAGACTTCAAAGAGAAGATCCGGCAGGACGCGGATTCAGTCATCACCGTCGGAAGAGGAGAGGTGGTCACAGTCCGGGTCCCCACACACGAGGAGGGCTCCTATCTTTTCTGGGAGTTTGCCACAGATAACTTTGACATTGGTTTTGGGGTTTACTTTGAATGGACAGACTCCCCAAACACGGCTGTGAGCGTGCACGTCAGCGAGTCCAGCGAGGACGAGGACGAAGGTACTTTGTACAATTTTCATACTTCATTCCTGTACAATAAATACTGTAGCAGGTCTTCACTGCATCTCACCCCCTCTTCCTGAAGAGGTCGGGGGTCTCTCGAGAAGCAGCATCTTACCCCCTCGTTTTAAGGAGGTTGGGGCCTCTCGAGAAGCAGTGTCTTACCCCCTCGTCTTAAGGAGGTTGGGGCCTCTCAAGAAGCAGTGTCTCACCCCCTCGTCTTGAGGAGGTTGGGGCCTCTCGAGAAGCAGCGTCTCACCCCTTTGATTTGAGGAGGTTGGGGCCTCTTGAGAAGCAGCATCTCACCCCTTCGTCCTGAGGAGGTCGGGGGGTCTCTCTAGAAGCAGCATCTCACCCTTTCGTCCTGAGGAGTTAGGGGGTCTCACCCCCTCGCCCTGAAGAGTTCTGGGGGTCCTATTGAAGCAGCGTCTCACCCCCTCGTCCTGAGCAGGTTGGGAGCCTGTTGAGAAGCAGCGTCTCACCACCTCATCCGGACGAGGTAGGGGGCCTTTCGAGAAGCAGCGTCTCACCCCCTCATCCGGACGAGGTAGGGGGCCTTTCGAGAAGCAGCGTCTCACCCCCTCATCCGGACGAGGTCGGGGCCTCTTGAGAAGCAGCGTCCCACCCCCTTGTTCCGAGGAGGTCGGAGGCTTCTGGAGAAGCACCAACTGGTCATGGATGTTCACCTCTGCAGGAGATCAAAAACCAACAATGTGCTCTCTGGGGCGTTACTGTGGTCTCTCTTGCTTTCCGTAGGTTAAGATTGACCTATCAGACTGGCGGGATGGTTGAGTCGCTGCCTAATTTATCCTCTCCCCAATGCCAGTAGTGGAGGAGCTGTGCCTCTGCAGAGGGAAAACGGGCCGCATCTAGCGTCAGAGAGGCTCATTCACACTTTAAAGTAAAAAGCTTGCGAGCGTGCTCTCCTTGCCAAGGAAACCAGTCACCACTGATAGTTTGTAGAGGTGGCCGGTATCCTAGGCAACCAGCTGTAAACTATAGAATTAAGAATACCTCCATATTTGACAACAGAGATACTTTTTAATAAAGAGTGAAATGTAAAGTTCCTGGTGTTTACAAGCACTTTGCAATTTTACCCAGCGAAGATGGAGGAAAAACCGCACCAAAAACGGATCAGATCAGCATGAGTCGCCCTGTACTCTCTCTGCGGGATTTCTGTAAGACTGCTTGTTTCCGGATTATTCCCGGAAGACCCCTTTATGCTTCTGTTTTAGCTCCGCGCCCATGACTTGTCCCACTCTGATATCCTGGACTCACTCCTGACTTGTGTCTGTTCTTTACAGAGAATCCCAACAACGAAGAGAAAGCCGAAAAGAACGCCAACAAGCCTCAGCTGGAGGAGATTGTGCCGGTCTACAGGCGGGATTGTCACGAAGAGGTGGACGCCGGCAGCCACCAGTACCCCGGCCGGGGGCTCTACCTGCTCAAATTTGACAACTCTTATTCCTTGTGTCGTTCAAAATCTGTGTACTACAGAGTGTATTATACTAGATAAAGGAGGGGCCTGCGGTCAGGGGGAGGAGCCGGCAATCAGGGGGAGGGGCAAGTGATCATGGGGCGGGGCCTGCAATCAGGGGGAGGGGCCAGGGCAGTAAGTCGCTCACATGACCTGGATCCTTTTCGATAAGTGTCGCCTCCTCATCGCTCCTCGTGGCGGCCGACACTAATTCAGAGTGCTGTGATTTAACCCGTTCTTTGCCACTACGATTGGTGGACATGAAAGGGGTTTTTAATTCTATTCTCTGTGCGCCCACTCGGGGGCATTTCATGATCTGTTCAGAAGATGAACGCGCATGAGAAGCGTCATGGAGGAGGGGGCACCTTTGTGTTGGGTACCAGGGTAGTGGGCGCCCCCTCAAGACTGGTGGAAGGGTAAAGGTCCCATGTGTTCCCCTCGGTCTGCCCTATTCTGTACCACGCGCAGGTAGCTCAGCGCCATCGCAAACAGCAACGGTTTCTCCTCCACTATAGGTCAGGGCAAATCCGAAATGTGCTGTTGCCTCTCTGGTATCAGCCGTCTGTAGCGGGCAGGAGAGGGTAGTGGGGAAAGTTTCTTATCTCTTCTCTCATCAGTCTGATTTGTCTGATCTTGTACCATGTAAAATATGTAACAAATATGAGAAATGGTTTATAATAATAATAATCATATGGAATAATCTGTCCTGTGTGATCTGGTGGAAACACTGCACCTCCCCCAATGCCCCGCAGCAGAGCATGCGCTATGTGAGACCACCAGGGGTGGGCCGCAGGGCGGAGGGGGGGGTTCACGAAGCCTGAGAAGCTAGGAGGAATCTGGCAGACTTGCGATTGCTGCTCTGGAGGTGATAACAGCATTTCCTATAGATTTTACCTGTATGATGCTGCACTACGCCTTGTTGCCGTATAAGGGTAAGTCACAGGGCAACGGTCTCTGGTTGTTGTGAAACTACAACTCCCAGCATGCCCGGACAGCTCCTTGACTTTAGTCTGACTTGCACTAATACATTATGTAATTTCGGTTGTTTTCTATGAAGGCGTCGCTTTTCTATATCGCGTCCAATGAGCTGGATGAGGGCAGAATACGGCCGCCATACATTTACCATGGGAGATGGCTGATCGGCTCTGTGTATCGCTCAGTGCACCTATGTGGGAGCAGTCAGGGCGGCCATATTGCTCATCACTCAGCTTTCCCAGAAACTGAACGGAGGGATAGAATTTGCCCCTGCAAATGATACTATGAGCTGTAGGGATTAATGGCCAGATATTTAGATCCAGACTGTAGAGATTGTGGACGGTGGGGATCAGGCTGGTCACAGGACAGGGCCGTGCAGATGGTTTCCGCTCTGCATTGGGGGGCGCAGGTATCGTATACGGCTCCTATTATAAGGCGCTATACAGGTCGGGTGTTGGACTTTGCTGCCAGCAGCTGCACTTCTCCCTGCAGAAATGAGACCACCCATCCCCTTCAGCAGAGCAGTGATCAGAGCTATGGACGGGTGGGCTGTAACATTAGGGGCCCCTGGTACTCAACTTTCAGCCTGGAAGCAAGAAAAATATCAGGTGCCAGTTTCTGATCATGTGGTTCAGTGTGATGTGAATGTTCAGGAATCTGCACCAATTTATTTACTATGTCTAAAGTCTGTCTTCTAATACAAGAATTAAGGTGCTGCCAGCAGCCACCACTAGAGGGCACCAGTGGTGTATGCACTGAGCTCTGCGCTGGCAGCAGCCTCCACTAGAGGGCACCTGTGGTGTATGCACTGAGCTCTGCGCTGCCAGCAGTCTCCACTAGAGGGCGCCTGTGGTGTATGCACTGAGCTCTGCGCTGCCAGCAGCCTCCACTAGAGGGCACCTGTGGTGTATGCACTGAGATCTGCACTGCCAGCAGCCTCCACTAGAGGGCACCTGTGGTGTATGCACTGAGATCTGCACTGCCACCAGCCTCCACTAGAGGGCACCTGTGGTGTATGCACTGAGATCTGCACTGCCAGCAGCCTCCACTAGAGGGCACCTGTGGTGTATGCACTGAGCTCTGCTCTGCCAGAAGTCTCCACTAGAGGGCGCCTGTGGTGTATGCACTGAGCTGTGCGCTGCCAGCAGTCTCCACTAGAGGGCACCTGTGGTGTGTGCACTGAGATCTGCACTGCCAGCAGCCACCACTAGAGGGCACCTGTGGTATGTTGAATGCACTGAGCTCCATACCACCATCAACCACCACTAGAGGGCACCTGTGCTGTTGTATGCACTGAGCTGTGCCTTTCCTGTGCTGTTGTATGGACAGAGCTCTGCGCTGCCAGCAGCCACCACTAGAGGGCGCCTGCGGTATGTTGTATGCACTGAACTCTGCGCTGGCTGCTGCCACCACTGGAGGGCACTTTCGTTATGTACTGAGCTCCATGCAGCCAGCGGTCACCATTAGAGGACGCCTGTTGTATGTACTGAGCTCCGCACTGCCTGCAGTAACCACTAGAGGATGCCTGTGGTGTATGCACTGAGCTCTGCGCTGCCAGCAGCCTCCACTAGAGGATGCCTGTGGTGAATGCCCTGAGATCTGCGCTGCCAGCAGCCACCACTAGAGGGCGCCTGTGGTGTATGCACTGAGATCTGCACTGCCAGCAGCCTCCACTAGAGGACGCCTGTGGTGTATGCACTGAGATCTGCGCTGCCAGCAGCCACCACTAGAGGGCGCCTGTGGTGTATGCACTGAGATCTGCGCTGCCAGCAGTCACCACTAGAGGGCGCCTGTGGTGTATGCACAGAGATCTGCGCTGCCAGCAGTCACCACTAGAGGGCGCCTGTGGTATGGTGTATGCACTGTGCTCTGCGCTGCCAGCAGCCACCACTAGAGGGAGCCTGTGGTGTATGCACAGAGATCTGCGCTGCCAGCAGTCACCACTAGAGGGCGCCTGTGGTATGGTGTATGCACTGTGCTCTGCGCTGCCAGCAGCCACCACTAGAGGGCGCCTGTGGTATGGTGTATGCACTGTGCTCTGCGCTGTCAGCAGCCACCACTAGAGGGCGCCTGTGGTGTATGCACTGAGCTCTGCGCTGCCAGCAGCCACCACTAGAGGGTGCCTGTGATGTGTTGTATGCACTGAGATCTGCGCTGTCAGCAGCCTCCACTAGAGGGCGCCTGTGGTGTATGCACTGAGATCTGCGCTGCCAGCAGCCTCCACTAGAGGGCGCCTGTGGTGTATGCACTGAGATCTGCGCTGCCAGCAGCCTCCACTAGAGGGCACCTGTGGTGTATGCACTGAGATCTGCGCTGTCAGCAGCCTCCACTAGAGGGTGCCTGTGGTGTATGCACTGAGATCTGCGCTGCCAGCAGCCTCCACTAGAGGGCGCCTGTGGTGTATGCGCTGAGCTCTGCATTGCCTGCGCTGTTGTATGGACAGAGCTCTGCGTTGCCAGCAGCCACCACTAGAGGGCGCCTACGGTATGTTGTATGCACTGAACTCTGCGCTAGCTGCAGCCACCACTGGAGGGCACCTGCTGTATATAATGAGCTTCATGCTGCCTGCGGTCACCACTAGAGGGCGCCTGTGGTGTGTTGTATGCACTGAGCTCCCCCTAGTGGTGGCTGTGAGTAATCAGCATTTTAAAGTCTTATGTAAAAAGATAAAATAAATTAAAATTGTGTACAACTTGGAAAGGTGGACAGGTCACTAATGGGCTCCAATATTGAATTTGCCCTGAAAAATCAGCTATTCCCATCAATGAGCTCTCGCTGAGCAGCACATATGTGCTTAACCCCTTATTAGTCAATCATTCCTGAAAACCCCCCCATTACCCTGCAGTAACCCTAAATCCCCGTAGCCTTTGCAGGGCGTCCGTGTGTTATACCTGCACTGAATCTGTATTTCAGCCTCTCGTCCTTTGGGGCCTCAGGATCTTGACGAGTTCCCCTGAAGACCCCCAGATGCAGAATGTCCCCATGATGGAAGGTTTCCCAGCATATAGCATCCATCGCCCCTTGTCAGCGCTGCCTGCCGGGGCCGGACGTTAACCCTTTCTTTCCCCGTGAGCCCCCTCTCGTCTCGTTGCTGCCTTCCAGCTCTTCACCAATCAGCGAATCGTATTGGTGAGGACCGGGGAGCGCCGCTGCCTGTGCGGATACTTCCACTGCAAGAAGCCGAGAGATGAGCGACTGCTCGCAGCAGAAGTATCCCGACCCGCAGCGCCGCTCCCCGGTCCTCCCTTCACACCCTAGCCGCTGATGTCCCCACAGTATCCGCATGGTGTTACAAAGGTCCGGACATTTGTGTTAAAAATCGCTGATTGGTCGCAGGCGCTGCCCGCGACCAATCACCGATTTGGGCGCCAAATTTAAATATCGGCCGCGACCAATCACCGATCTTGGCTCCACATTTAAACACCGCTCTCGGCTTCTCGGAGTGGAAGTATCCGGACAGGCAGCGGCGCTCCCCGGTCCTCACTAATACGATTCCGCTCCCCGCTCCTCACCAATACGATTCGCTGATTGGTCGCGTGCGGAGAGCGCGACCAATCAGTGATGTTGGCGCTAAAGTTAAACACCACTGTGCTGATTGGTCGCCGACGCTGTGCGCGACCAATCACCGATTTGGGCGGCACATTTAAATAGCGTCCGCGACCAATCAGTACAGCGGTGTTTAAATGTGGAGCCAAGATCGGTGATTGGTCGCGGCCGATATTTAAATTTGGCGCCGAAATCGGTGATTGGTTGCGGGCAGCGCCAGCGACCAATCAGCGATTTTTAACACAAATGCTGACATCCATGCGGCTAGGGCGTGAAGGGAGGACCGGGGAGCGGCGCTGCGGGTCCAATTGGTCGCGGCCGCTATTTAAATGTGCCGCACAAATCGTTGATTGGTTGCGGACTTGGCCCGCGACCAAGCACTGATCTTGCGGCCAAAGTTAAACACTACTGTGCTGATTGGTCGCGGACTCTGCCCGCGACCAATCACGGATTTGGGCGCCAAATTTAAATATCGGCCGCGACCAATCACCGATCTTGGCTCCACATTTAAACGCCGCTGTGCTGATTGGTCGCTGCCGATATTTAAATGTGGCTCCCAAACCGGTGAGTGGTCGCGGGCGGCGTCGCCGACCAATCAGCACAGCGGTGTTTAAATGTGGAGCCAAGATCAGTGATTGGTCGGGTCCGAAGACCGCGACCAATCATCGAATCTTCTTGGTGAGGACCGGGGAGCGCTGCTGCCTGTGCGGCTACTTACGCTGCGAGAACCCGGGACATAGTGGGCGCTGGCAGCAGAAGTATCCCGACCCGCAGCGCCGCTCCCCGGTCCTCCCTTCCGCATGGAGGTCAGTGGCACCGGCGGTCCTTCCGCTGCTACCAGCCGGGAGATGAGCGCCTTGCGCCGCTCATCTCCCGGCTGTATCTCCGTCCCGCAGATGGGTCCGGCGGTCGGGTTCCTTCTGCTGTTGCTGGCCGGGAGATGAGCGCCTCGCGGAGCTCATCTCCCGGCTGCATCGCCGCTCAGCTCCGTCCCCCAGATGAGCCGCTAACGGCCGCCATCTTTTTTCAGAAATCCCACAGCGCTGATTGGCCGCTGCCGGACCAATGAGCGACGCGGGATTTCCTGGACAGACAGACAGACAGACAGACAGATGGGATAAGACGATTATATATATATAGATAATTTACCTTTCTCCTCATTAAAGATGGAATTAGCGGCTTTTTGATTTTCTTATGATGTAAAAACTGCGCCTGAGATGATTCATTACGGTGTAATACAATCACCCCACGAGGAGCTTTTACAATCTGTTATAGAGACCTGATGCTTAAAGGGGTTGTCTACTTTTATATACCCCCCCCCCCCCTATAAGGGGATGGGGGGCAGTGATGGCATTTAATGGGGGTTGGTCACGCTCCCTTTATTAGTACGACACCAGCTTGTCTGTTCTGCTTAAAAGCCTCTCTATATGCCCTATTACTTCCTATGGCTATCATGCAGAATATTTGTAACTTTTAGGTTGTTCTGTGCTATATTATTTTTTAATAGCATCAAAATTCCCCATGTAAATTATAAATTTCTTTCTGCTTTGCTCATAGCCACCACTAGAGGGTGCCACATGCATACAGATTTGTGTTCCTTATATAAACAGAATGCAAAGAACTCCCCCTAGTGTTGGCTGCAGGTACCTAGAATGTAACATCAATGACTTGGGTTGAGGAAATAAAACGTACAATTATGTACTAAATGGTAAAACAATGGGTAAAATAGTCGCTATAGACTTGCGTGTATGGGCGGAAGTTGAAGTCCACTTTAGTGACCAGTGGCCGGCAAATAAAATGATGGGATGCATTAAAAGAGGCCGAGCTGCTCCTGAGGAGAACGTCCTTCTGCCTTTATACAAGTCCCTATTGCGGCCACACAGGACTGGGGACAATTTTGGGCTCCAGTCTATAAGGAAGATATAGATGAACTAGAGCGGGTGCAGAACAACCAAGGTGATGAAGGGAATGAGGGACTGCAGAGGACGAGGGATCAGACTGGGGGTTATTCAGTTTGGAGAAAAGACGGCTGACGGGAAATCTCATTACAATGGAGAAATGGATGAGGGGACAGGACCCAGATTTTCTGATGATCTTTCTACACCTTGATCTGCAACAATGACAAGGAGGCGTCCTCTCCATCTTCTATATATATAATTCAGTCAGTCAGTCAGTCAGTCAGTCAAGGAAATCCCGCGTCGCTCATTGGTCCGGCAGCGGTCAATCAACGCCGCGGGATTTCTGAAAAAAGATGGCGGCAGTTAGCGGCTCATCTCCCGGCCGGCAACAGCAGAAGGAACCCGACCGCCGGACCCATCTGCGGGACGGAGATGCAGCCGGGAGATGAGCGGCGCGAGGCGCTCATCTCCCGGCCGGTAGCAGGGGAAGGACCACCGGCGCCGCTGACCTCCATGCGGAAGGGAGGACCGGGGAGCGGCGCTGCGGGTCGGGATACTTCTGCTGCGAGCGCCCGCTATGTCCCGGGTTCTCGCAGCATAAGTAGCCGCACAGGCAGCGCTGCTCCCCGGTCCTCACCAAGACGATTCGATTATTGGTCGCGGTCTTCGGACCCGACCAATCACTGATCTTAGCGCAAAAGTTAAATACCGCTGTGCTGATTGGTCGCCGACGCTGCCCGCGACCAATCACCGATTTGGGCGCCACATTTAAATATCGGCCGCGACCAATCAGCACAGCGGTGTTTAAATGTGGAGCAAAGATCTGTGATTGGTCGCGACCGATATTTAAATTTGGTGCCCAAATCGGTGATTGGTCGCGGGCAGCGTCCGAGACCAATCAGCACAGTAGTGTTTCACTTTGGCCGCAAGATCAGTGATTGGTCGCGGGCCAAGTCCGCGACCAATCAACGATTTGTGCGGCACATTTAAATACCGGCCACGACCAATTGGATGTCAGCGCCGCTCCCCGGTCCTCCCTTCACGCCCTAGCCGCATGGATGTCAGCGGCGCTGCCTGTGCAGCTACTTCCGCTCCGAGAACCCGGGACATGAGCAGGCGCTCGGAGCAGAAGTATCCCGACCCGCAGCGCCGCTCCCCGGTCCTCCCTTCACACCCTAGCCGCTGATGTCCCCACAGTATCCGCATGGTGTTACAAAGGTCCGGACATTTGTGTTAAAAATCGCTGATTGATCGCTGGTGCTGCCCGCGACCAATCACCGATTTGGGCGCCAAATTTAAATATCGGCCGCGACCAATCACCGATCTTGGCTCCACATTTAAACACCGCTGTGCTGATTGGTCGCGGTCGATATTTGAATTTGGCACCCAAATCGGTGATTGGTCGCGGGCAGCGCCAGTGACCAATCAGCGATTTTTAACACAAATGTCCGGACCTTTGTAACACCATGCGGATACTGTGGAGACATCAGCGGCTAGGGTGTGAAGGGAGGACCGGGGAGCGGCGCTGCCGGTCGGGATATTTCTGCTGCGAGCGCCCGCTCATGTCCCGGGTTCTCGCAGTGGAAGTAGCCGCACAGGCAGCGGCGCTCCCCGGTCCTCACTAATACGATTCCGCTCCCCGCTCCTCACCAATACGATTCGCTGATTGGTCGCGTGCAGAGAGCGCGACCAATCAGTGATCTTGGCGCTAAAGTTAAACACCGCTGTGCTGATTGGATGCGGACGCCAGACGCGTCCAATCACCGAGATTGGCGCCAAATTTAAACAACGCTCTGCTGATTGGTCGCGGACTCCAGCTGCGACCAATCAGCGATTTTGGCGCCAAATTTAAACACCGCTCTGCTGATTGATCGCGGTTGCTGGCCGAGATCAATCAGCAGTATTGGGGCCAAATTTAAACCTCACTCTGCTGATTGGTCGCAACCACCGGCCGCAACCAATCTGCGTTATTTTGTGCCAAATTTAAACAACGCTCTGCTGATTGGTCGCGGCCGTCAGCCGCGATTAATTAGCGATTTTGGCGCCAAATTTAAACATGCTCTCCAGTCCTCACTAACACGGTTTGCTGATTGGTCGCGGCCGCCGCCCGCGACTAAGCGATTTTGGCGCAAAATTCAACCACCGCTCTGCTGATTGGTCGAGGCCGCCGGCCGAGATCAATCAGCAGTATTGGTGCCAAATTTAAACACCGCTTCGCTGATTGGTCGCGGTGGCCGGCCGCGACCAAGCAGCGAAATTGGCACCAAATTTAAACGCTCTGCTGATTGGTCGAGGCCGCCGGCCGTGACCAATCAGCCATATTGGTGCCAAATTTAAACACCGCTTCGCTGATTGGTCGCGGTGGCCGGCCGCGACCAAGCAGCGAAATTGGCGCCAAATTTAAACACCGCTCTGCTGATTGGTCGTGGTTACCGGTCTCGAATAATCAGCATTATTAGTGCCAAATTTAAACACCGCTGTGCTGATTACTCGCGACCAATCTGCGATATAGGCGCCAAATTTTAACACCGCTTTGCTGATTGGTTACGGTTGCCGGCCTCGACCAATCAGCGATTTTGCCGCAAAATTGAAACACAGCTCTGCTGATTGCGCCCGGTCGGCCGCATACCTATTCTAGAATACCCGATGCATTAGAATCGGGCCACCATCTAGTCTAATCATAATAACAGACGGGGATTCTTTACTGTAAGAGCATTAAGACTATGGATCTCTCTGTCACATGATGCTGTCATGGTGGATTCACTACCAGTATACAAGGAGGGCCTGGACACCTTTCTTGAAGAATATAATCTTATAGTTTCTAGATTGTGTGATGATGGTGATCCAGGGAACTCGCCTGATTGCCGTTTGTGGAGTCAGGAAGGAATTTTCCCCTGATATGGGGCAATTAGCATCTGTCTCCCGGGGTTTTTGTTTTCTTTCCTCTAGATCAGTGTTTCCCAAACTCCAGTCCTCATGGCCCCACAGGTCATGTTTTCAGGATCTCCTTAGTGTTACACAGGTGATGGAAGTATCATCAAGACATCAGGAATTCTCTCACCTGTGCAACACTATGGAAATCCTGAAAACGTGACCTGTGGGGGCCGTGAGGATGGGGTTTGGGGAACACTGCTCTAGATCAACGTGTTATTGTACTGGTTGAACTTGATGGACTTGTGCAGTCAACCTAAAAGGGAGTCAGCACAGAATGACTGTTCAAACCAAGCGCAGGCGCTTAGTGCATCATGGTGCAGCCAAACATTGAAGGTCGCCTTCCCACGTGCTTGTTTTCTCTCCATTTGCACACCTCGCCCCCCCCCACCTTTGATGATAGCTCTGGCTTCATAGAGCAATGTTTGGCCAAATCACGGTGCACCGAGGGCCGGTGCTTGGTTTAAACAGTCGTTCTGTGCTGTCAGACTCGTTTTAAATGTTTGGCCTCGCCAAAGGTGCACTAAGCGCCTGTGTTATCACAGAATAGTGAGGACCGGTGTAGAGCGTGAGGCGTGGACATGGTGGTATCACAATAGTGAGGACTGGTGTAGAGCGTGAGGCGTGGACATGGTGGTATCACAATGGTGAGGACGGATGTAGAGCGTGAGGCGTGGACATGGTGGTATCACAATAGTGAGGACGGGTGTAGAGCGTGAGGCGTGGACATGGTGGTATCACAATAGTGAGGACGGGTGTAGAGCGTGAGGCGTGGACATGGTGGTATCACAATAGTGAGGACGGGTGTAGAGCGTGAGGCGTGGACATGGTGGTATCACAATAGTGAGGACGGGTGAGATCGTGAGGCGTGGACATGGTGGTATCACAATAGTGAGGACGGGTGAGATCGTGAGGCGTGGACATGGTGGTATCACAATAGTGAGGACGGGTGTAGAGCGTGAGGCGTGGACATGGTGGTATCACAATAGTGAGGACGGGTGTAGAGCGTGAGGCGTAGACATGGTGGTATCACAATAGTGAGGATGGGTGAGATCGTGAGGCGTGGACATGGTGGTATCACAATAGTGAGGACGGGTGTAGAGCGTGAGGCGTGGACATGGTGGTATCACAATAGAGAGGACGGGTGTAGAGCGTGAGGCGTGGACACGGTGGTATCACAATAGTGAGGACGGGTGTAGAGCGTGAGGCGTGGACATGGTGGTATCACAATAGTGAGGACGGGTGAGATCGTGAGGCGTGGACATGGTGGTATCACAATAGTGAGGACGGGTGTAGAGCGTGAGGCGTGGACATGGTGGTATCACAATAGTGAGGACGGGTGTAGAGCGTGAGGCGTGGACGGGTGTAGAGCGTGAGGCGTGGACATGGTGGTATCACAATAGTGAGGACGGATGTAGAGCGTGAGGCGTGGACATGGTGGTATCACAATAGTGAGGACGGGTGTAGAGCGTGAGGCGTGGACATGGTGGTATCACAATAGTGAGGATGGGTGTAGAGCGTGAGGCGTGGACATGGTGGTATCACAATAGTGAGGACGGGTGTAGAGCGTGAGGCGTGGACATGGTGGTATCACAATAGTGAGGACGGGTGAGATCGTGAGGCGTGGACATGGTGGTATCACAATAGTGAGGACGGGTGAGATCGTGAGGCGTGGACATGGTGGTATCACAATAGTGAGGACGGGTGTAGAGCGTGAGGCGTGGACATGGTGGTATCACAATAGTGAGGACGGGTGTAGAGCGTGAGGCGTAGACATGGTGGTATCACAATAGTGAGGATGGGTGAGATCGTGAGGCGTGGATATGGTGGTATCACAATAGTGAGGACGGGTGTAGAGCGTGAGGCGTGGACATGGTGGTATCACAATAGTGAGGACGGGTGTAGAGCGTGAGGCGTGGACATGGTGGTATCACAATAGTGAGGACGGGTGAGATCGTGAGGCGTGGACATGGTGGTATCACAATAGTGAGGACGGGTGTAGAGCGTGAGGCATGGACATGGTGGTAGCACAATAGTGAGGACGGGTGTAGAGCGTGAGGCGTGGACATGGTGGTAGCACAATAGTGAGGACGGGTGTAGAGCGTGAGGCATGGACATGGTGGTAGCACAATAGTGAGGACGGGTGTAGAGCGTGAGGCATGGACATGGTGGAAACACAATAGTTAGGACGGGTGTAGAGCGTGAGGTGTGGACTCTGTGTTGTCACACAATATAATCACATCTAGTAACAGAACCTTTAATGGATGTTTTATACAAAAGTGAACATTCGCTCTGAAGTCTTAAAACCCTATAATTCAAGAAACTATTTCCTCCATACGAAATGCACGTGTAGATAGTGAGTCGTGGACACGGTGGTATCACAATAGTGAGCACGGGTGTAGAGCGTGAGTCGTGGACGCGGTAGTGTCACAATAGTGAGGACGGGTGTAGATCGTGAGTCGTAGACGCGGTGGTATCACAATAGTGAGGACGGGTGTAGATCGTGAGTCGTGGACACGGTGGTATCACAATAGTGAGGACGAGTGTAGATCGTGAGTCGTGGACGCGGTGGTACCACAATAGTAAGGACGAGTGTAGACCGTGAGTCGTGGACGCGGTGGTATCACAATAGTGAGGACGAGTGTAGAGCGTGAGTCGTGGACGCGGTATCACAATAGTGAGGACGGGTGTAGATCGTGAGTCGTGGACGCGATGGTATCACAATAGTGAGGACGAGTGTAGATCGTGAGTCGTGGACGCGGTGGTATCACAATAGTGAGGACGGGTGTAGAGCGTGAGTCGTGGACGCGGTGGTATCACAATAGTGAGGACGGGTGTAGAGCGTGAGTCGTGGACACGGTGGTATCACAATAGTGAGGACGGGTGTAGAGCGTGAGTCGTGGACGTGGTGGTATCACAATAGTGAGGACGGGTGTAGAGCGTGAGGCGTGGACATGGTGGTAACACAATAGTGAGGACGGGTGTAGATCGTGAGTCGTGGACACGGTGGTATCACAATAGTGAGGACGATTGTAGATCGTGAGTCGTGGACGCGGTGGTAACACACAATAGTGAGGACAGGTGTAGATCGTGAGTCGTGCACGCGGTAGTGTCACAATAGTGAGGACGGGTGTAGATCATGAGTCGTGGACGGGGTGGTAACACACAATAGTGAGGACGGGTGTAGAGCGCGAGTCGTGGACATGGTGGTATCACAATAGTGAGGACGGGTGTAGATCGTGAGTCGTGGGCGCAGTGGTAACACAATAGTGAGGACGGGTGTAGATCGTGAGTCGTGGGCGCGGTGGTAACACAATAGTGAGGACGGGTGTAGATCGTGAGTTGTGGACGCGGTGGTAACACACAATAATGAGGACGGGTGTAGATCGTGAGTCGTGGACCCGATGGTATCATACAATAGTGAGGACGGGTGTAGAGCGTGAGTCGTGGACGCGGTGGTATCACAATAGTGAGGACGGGTGTAGATCGTGAGGCGTGGACATGGTGGTACACAATAGTGAGGACGGGTGTAGATCACGAGTCGTGCACGCGGTGGTAACACACAATAGTGAGGACGGGTGTAGAGCGTGAGTCGTGGGCGCGGTGGTATCATACAATAGTGAGGACGGGTGTAGATCGTGAGTCGTGGATGTGGTGGTAACACACAATAGTGAGGACGGGTGTAGAGCGTGAGTCGTGGGCGCGGTGGAGTCACACAATAGTGAGGACGGGTGTAGATCGTCAGTCGTGGATGCGGTGGTATCATACAGTAGTGAGGACGGGTGTAGATCGTGAGTCGTGGGCGCGGTGGTATCATACAATAGTGAGGACGGGTGTAGAGCGTGAGTCATGGACGCGGTGGTAACACACAATAGTGAGGACGGGTGTAGATCGTGAGTCGTGGACCCGGTGGTATCACAATAGTGAGGACGGGTGTAGGTCGTGGGCGCGGTGGTAACACACAATAGTGAGGACGGGTGTAGATCGTGAGCGCAGTGGTAACACACAATAGTGAGAACGGGTGTAGATCGTGAGTCGTGGACCCGGTGGTATCATACAATAGTGAGGACGGGTGTAGAGCGTGAGTCGTGGACGCGGTGGTATCACACAATAGTGAGTACGGGTGTAGAGCGTGAGTCGTGGACATGGTGGTATCACAATAGTGAGGACGGGTGTAGATCGTGAGTCGTGGGCACGGTGGTAACACACAATAGTGAGAACGGGTGTAGATCGTGAGGTCGTGGGCGCGGTGGTAACACACAATAGTGAGGACGGGTGTAGATCGTGAGTCGTGGACGCGGTGGTAACACACAATAGTGAGGACGGGTGTAGATCGTGAGTCGTGGACCCGATGGTATCATACAATAGTGAGGACGGGTGTAGAGCGTGAGTCGTGGACGCGGTGGTATCACAATAGTGAGGACGGGTGTAGATCGTGAGGCGTGGACATGGTGGTACACAATAGTGAGGATGGGTGTAGATCATGAGTCGTGGACGCGGTGGTAACACAATAGTGAGGACGGGTGTAGAGCGTGAGTCGTGGGCGCGGTGGTATCATACAATAGTGAGGACGGGTGTAGATCGTGAGTCGTGGATGTGGTGGTAACACACAATAGTGAGGACGGGTGTAGAGCGCGAGTCATGGACGCGGTGGTAACACACAATAGTGAGGACGGGTGTAGATTGTGAGTCGTGGGTGCGGTGGTAACACAATAGTGAGGACGGGTGTAGATCGTGAGTCGTGGGCGCGGTAGTGTCACAGTAGTGAGGACGGGTGTAGAGCGTGAGTGGTGGGCGTGGTGGATTCACACAATAGTGAGGACGGGTGTAGATCGTGAGCGCGGTGGATTCACACAATAGTGAGGACGGGTGTAGATCGTGAGTCGTGGGCGCGGTGGATTCACACAATAGTGAGGACGGGTGTAGAGCGTGAGTCGTGGTCGCGGTGGATTCACACAATAGTGTGGACGGGTGTAGATCGTGAGTCGTGGGCGCGGTGGATTCACACAATAGTGAGGACGGGTGTAGATCGTGAGTCGTGGGCGCGGTAGAGTCACACAATAGTGAGGACGGGTGTAGATCGTGAGTCGTGGGCGCGGTGGTAACACACAATAGTGAGAACGGGTGTAGATCGTGAGTCGTGGGCGCGGTGGTAACACACAATAGTGAGGACGGGTGTAGATCGTGAGTCGTGGGTGCGGTGGAGTCACACAATAGTGAGGACGGGTGTAGATCGTGAGTCGTAGGCGCGGTGGTAACACACAATAGTGAGGACGGGTGTAGATCGTGAGTCGTGGGTGCGGTGGAGTCACACAATAGTGAGGACGGGTGTAGATCGTGAGTCGTGGGCGCGGTGGAGTCACACAATAGTGAGGACGGGTGTAGATCGTGAGTCGTGGGCGCGGTGGAGTCACACAATAATGAGGACGGGTGTAGATCGTGAGTCGTGGGCGCGGTAGTGTCACAGTAGTGAGGACGGGTGTAGAGCGTGAGTGGTGGGCGTGGTGGATTCACACAATAGTGAGGACGGGTGTAGATCGTGAGCGCGGTGGATTCACACAATAGTGAGGACGGGTGTAGATCGTGAGTCGTGGGCGCGGTGGATTCACACAATAGTGAGGACGGGTGTAGAGCGTGAGTCGTGGTCGCGGTGGATTCACACAATAGTGTGGACGGGTGTAGATCGTGAGTCGTGGGCGCGGTGGATTCACACAATAGTGAGGACGGGTGTAGATCGTGAGTCGTGGGCGCGGTAGAGTCACACAATAGTGAGGACGGGTGTAGATCGTGAGTCGTGGGCGCGGTGGTAACACACAATAGTGAGAACGGGTGTAGATCGTGAGTCGTGGGCGCGGTGGTAACACACAATAGTGAGGACGGGTGTAGATCGTGAGTCGTGGGTGCGGTGGAGTCACACAATAGTGAGGACGGGTGTAGATCGTGAGTCGTAGGCGCGGTGGTAACACACAATAGTGAGGACGGGTGTAGATCGTGAGTCGTGGGTGCGGTGGAGTCACACAATAGTGAGGACGGGTGTAGATCGTGAGTCGTGGGCGCGGTGGAGTCACACAATAGTGAGGACGGGTGTAGATCGTGAGTCGTGGGCGCGGTGGAGTCACACAATAATGAGGACGGGTGTAGATCGTGAGTCGTGGGTGCGGTGGAGTCACACAATAGTGAGGACGGGTGTAGATCGTGAGTCGTGGGCGCGGTGGAGTCACACAATAGTGAGGACGGGTGTAGATCGTGAGTCGTGGGTGCGGTGGAGTCACACAATAGTGAGGACGGGTGTAGATCGTGAGTCGTGGGTGCAGTGGTAACACACAATAGTGAGGACGGGTGTAGATCGTGAGTCGTGGGTGCGGTGGTAACACACAATAGTGAGGACGGGTGTAGAGCGTGAGTCGTGGGTGCGGTGGAGTCACACAATAGTGAGGACGGGTGTAGATCGTGAGTCGTGGGTGCGGTGGAGTTACACAATAGTGAGGACGGGTGTAGATCGTGAGTCGTGGGTGCGGTGGTAACACACAATAGTGAGGACGGGTGTAGATCGTGAGTCGTGGGTGCGGTGGTAACACACAATAGTGAGGACGGGTGTAGAGCGTGAGTCGTGGGTGCGGTGGAGTCACACAATAGTGAGGACGGGTGTAGATCGTGAGTCGTAGGCGCGGTGGTAACACACAATAGTGAGGACGGGTGTAGATCGTGAGTCGTGGGTGCGGTGGAGTCACACAATAGTGAGGACGGGTGTAGATCGTGAGTCGTGGGCGCGGTGGAGTCACACAATAGTGAGGACGGGTGTAGATCGTGAGTCGTGGGCGCGGTGGAGTCACACAATAATGAGGACGGGTGTAGATCGTGAGTCGTGGGCGCGGTAGTGTCACAGTAGTGAGGACGGGTGTAGAGCGTGAGTGGTGGGCGTGGTGGATTCACACAATAGTGAGGACGGGTGTAGATCGTGAGCGCGGTGGATTCACACAATAGTGAGGACGGGTGTAGATCGTGAGTCGTGGGCGCGGTGGATTCACACAATAGTGAGGACGGGTGTAGAGCGTGAGTCGTGGTCGCGGTGGATTCACACAATAGTGTGGACGGGTGTAGATCGTGAGTCGTGGGCGCGGTGGATTCACACAATAGTGAGGACGGGTGTAGATCGTGAGTCGTGGGCGCGGTAGAGTCACACAATAGTGAGGACGGGTGTAGATCGTGAGTCGTGGGCGCGGTGGTAACACACAATAGTGAGAACGGGTGTAGATCGTGAGTCGTGGGCGCGGTGGTAACACACAATAGTGAGGACGGGTGTAGATCGTGAGTCGTGGGTGCGGTGGAGTCACACAATAGTGAGGACGGGTGTAGATCGTGAGTCGTAGGCGCGGTGGTAACACACAATAGTGAGGACGGGTGTAGATCGTGAGTCGTGGGTGCGGTGGAGTCACACAATAGTGAGGACGGGTGTAGATCGTGAGTCGTGGGCGCGGTGGAGTCACACAATAGTGAGGACGGGTGTAGATCGTGAGTCGTGGGCGCGGTGGAGTCACACAATAATGAGGACGGGTGTAGATCGTGAGTCGTGGGTGCGGTGGAGTCACACAATAGTGAGGACGGGTGTAGATCGTGAGTCGTGGGCGCGGTGGAGTCACACAATAGTGAGGACGGGTGTAGATCGTGAGTCGTGGGTGCGGTGGAGTCACACAATAGTGAGGACGGGTGTAGATCGTGAGTCGTGGGTGCGGTGGTAACACACAATAGTGAGGACGGGTGTAGATCGTGAGTCGTGGGTGCGGTGGTAACACACAATAGTGAGGACGGGTGTAGAGCGTGAGTCGTGGGTGCGGTGGAGTCACACAATAGTGAGGACGGGTGTAGAGCGTGAGTCGTGGGCGCGGTGGAGTCACACAATAGTGAGGACGGGTGTAGATCGTGAGTCGTGGGTGCGGTGGTAACACACAATAGTGAGGACGGGTGTAGATCGTGAGTCGTGGGTGCGGTGGTAACACACAATAGTGAGGACGGGTGTAGAGCGTGAGTCGTGGGTGCGGTGGTAACACACAATAGTGAGGACGGGTGTAGATCGTGAGTCGTGGGTGCGGTGGTAACACACAATAGTGAGGACGGGTGTAGATCGTGAGTCGTGGGTGCGGTGGTAACACACAATAGTGAGGACGGGTGTAGATCGTGAGTCGTGGGTGCGGTGGTAACACACAATAGTGAGGACGGGTGTAGATCGTGAGTCGTGGGTGCGGTGGAGTCACACAATAGTGAGGACGGGTGTAGATCGTGAGTCGTGGGTGCGGTGGAGTCACACAATAGTGAGGACGGGTGTAGATCGTGAGTCGTGGGTGAGGTGGTAACACACAATAGTGAGGACGGGTGTAGATCGTGAGTCGTGGGTGCGGTGGTAACACACAATAGTGAGGACGGGTGTAGAGCGTGAGTCGTGGGTGCGGTGGAGTCACACAATAGTGAGGACGGGTGTAGAGCGTGAGTCGTGGGCGCGGTGGAGTCACACAATATAACATCTAGTAACAGAACGCTTCCTTTAATGGATGTTTTATACAAAAGTGAAGCCATAAAACCCTATAATACAAGAAACAATATTTCCTCCGTCCACATCGCACAATTTCCTTCTCACAGAGCAGCAGTAACAGAACGCTGCAGATTCTCTGCAGAAACCTTTGGTGCCGTCTACACGACAGGAACGAGGCCACATTTTACCATTTGTACCACAAGACCCCGAACAACAGACAAGAAACACGAGGACATGAACAGGAGGACAAAAGAAATCAGGAATCTCCTCCGTGTAACCAGAAGTGGGATCAGCGGAGACTCGTCCTCGCACACCTTATCCAGACATGGCGGCCGCCAGCGCCTTCACTTCAAAGGCCTCCGGAGGAATGGCACCCCGACTCTGTAAAGGGAAACCTATAATAAAGGAAAACCAAATCATACGTGTAAACCTGGAGACGAGACAGAAGCATCATTTACCCCTTTATACAGTCAGGGGGTGAGCGCTCTTAAAGGGGTTCTCCATTTATATGGAGATAAACATTAAATGGATTCTCTTATCAAGACGACTGCTCTCTATATACCGTATTAGTGCTTATAGATATTATAGAGGGGTCTCCCGCCCCGAACCCCCAGCTGTGAGCTAGAATAATACCTGGCCCCACCATCCCCCCCGGTGCATAACGTCCGGCACCATCTTGCCCCCCCCCCGGTGTATAATGTCCTGCCCCATCTCGCCCCCTCCCCGGATGTATCATGTCCGGTCCCATCTCCCCCCTTCCTGGTGTATAACATCCAGCCCCATTGCTCCTCCTGTGCATAACGTCCGGCACCATCTTGCCCCCCCGGTGTATAATGTCCTGCCCCATTTCGTCCCCTCCCCGGATGTATCATGTCCGGTCCCATCCCCCCCCTTCCTGGTGTATAACATCCAGCCCCATTGCTCCTCCTGTGCATAACGTCCGGTCCCATCGACCCCCGATGCATAACGTCTGGCCCTTCCCCCCGCTGTGCATAACATTCAGTGCCATCGCCCCCCATGCATAACTTCCGACCCCATCGTCCCCCGGTGTAACATCTGGTCCCGTTGCGGTGTGATGTCTTCTGGATGAAGGGGCAACAATTCCCACCAATGCCTCCAAAATCTTATAGAAATCCTTCCCAGAAGAGCAGAAGCCGTTCTATCTGTGGAGGAGCGACTCCATATTAATGTCTATGGGTGTAAGATGGGAGGTGAGAGCTCCCTGGAGGTGAATGTGGAGGGGGCACATACTTTTCTCCAGATATTGTATGTACAGTGATTCCATAGAGCAAGAACTGATCTTTGCAGCTGTAATCAGCTCTGGCCAATAGAGGGCAGCACTGAACCTCTAAACACCTCCACAGGACACATGCAAAGACCTTCAGAGATACAGTGCAGGTGTCGGCTTCAGGTCACTGGAGACAGTCAGCAAGTAGGTTGCTTAATAAAACCATTTACCTTCAGGTGATGAAACACTTTCTTTGCTTGATGCACATCCCAGTTGTTGTCGTCAAGACATCTGTATGGGGAAAAGAGATTTTATCAAAAGACACCGACCACGGCGGCAGGAAGCCCATCGCCCGTGGCTGGTGTCACCTAAAGTTACATGATATAGAGGCAAAACCTCAGCTGTGAGAAGTGTCGGGGCTGCACAGGTTTTCAGTACCTTAATGGAAAGTGAAATGTTCCTATTCAGTGACAGAAAGCAGAGATCTTGGATACAAAGTGTATGATGAGGTTACAGAACCCCCAGTGCCGCGCACCGCGGTCTCACTCACTTCAGAGCCCAGTCCGGCTTCATCCTCGTGTACGCGGAGAATGAGTGGACGGTGTCCCTGGCGGCGGCGGAAGGGGCTTTCTCGCAGATCGCTGGGACAGGTTTGGGGGGCTCAAGTGATGGCGTTTCTTGCGGACCCCCGTATGCATTCAGTATAACCATCTGATCATTCAAAATCTGAGCGCTGGAAAAAGAGGAAAACAAAAAAGTAACTGAATTATTAGTGATTTCAATATCTCGGCTTGCTTTCAGTGAATGGGACCATGTTTGTTACACAGACCGGATTCCTCTCACTGCTAATCATTTACTAACTGGGGTCTACGCAATATGCTGTACAGATTTTATGCCTCGCGATGTAATTAAGAATATTCTCATTCATTGATGGCAAGCAGAGATCTGAAAACGCTGAAAAAATAGAAATATAAATTACCGTATATGCTCGAGTATAAGCCAAGGCACCTAATTTTACCACAAAAAACTGGGAAAACTTATTGACTTGAGTATAAACCCTAATTTGGGAAATGCAGCAGCTACTGGTAAATTTCCCCATCCTGGTACGCATGGCCCCCTCATCCCCAATCCTGGTATGCATGGACCCCTCATCCCTAATTCTGTTGTGCATGGCTCCCTCATCCCCAATCCTGGTACGCATGGCCCCCTCATCCCCAATCCTGGTACGCATGGCCCCCTCATCCCCAATCCTGGTACGCATGGCCCCCTCATCCCCAATCCTGGTACGCATGGCACCCTCATCCCCAATTCTGTTGTACATGGCCCCCTCATCCCTAATCCTGGTATACATGCCCCCCTCATCCCCAATCCTGGTATGCATGGCAGCCCTCATCCCCAATCCAGGTATGCATGGCAGCCCTCATCCCCAATCCAGGTATGCATGGCAGCCCTCATCCCCCAATCCAGGTATGTATGGCACCCCTCATCCCCCAATCCTGGTATGTACGGTACCCCTCATCCCCCAATCCTGGTATGCATGCCCCCCCATCCCCAATCCTCGTATGCATGGCACCCTCATGTCTAATCCTGGTATGTATGGTCCCCTCATCCCCAATCCTGGTATGCATGGCCTCCTCATCCCCAATCCTGGTATGCATGGCACCCCTATCCCCAATCCTGGTATGTGTGGGCCCCCTCATCCCCCAATCCGGGATTGTATGCCCCCCATCCCCAATCCTGGTATGCATGGCCTCCTCATACCCAATCCTGGTATGTATGGCCTTCCCATCCCCAATCCTGGTATGTATAGACCCCCTCATTCCCCAATCCTGGTATGCATGGCCGCATTACTGCACACACAAAAAAATAATCAAACACTGAAGGTACGTGCACACGATCAGTAATTGCTGCGGATTGTACGCTGCGCACTTGCGCTGCGTGCAATCCGCAGATGCCAGATGTTATAGAATAGTGGATGGGATTTATACAGATCCCATGCCCACTATGCGTCTCCATACACCTGCGGCTCACCCGCAGACACGGACATGCGGCGCGTCTTCCCAGACCTCAGTATGTCAATTTCTCTTGCGGAGACACTAGTCTCCGCAAGAGAAATTCTATCAGTGCAATGTATAGGATGCGGTGAATCCGCATGGCTCAATGAACACATGCGGATTTACCAGCGTGCAGCGCTTTGGACGCAGCATAAAGTATGCTGCGTTCAAAGCGCTGCCAATAACGCCCATGTGCACATACCCTTATACTCACCTTCCTTCCTCACCTCTGCTCTGCGTCCTTTTCTGCTGCAGCAGCTCATGTCAGCATCTGAGCAGCGCATGACGTCACTGCCATGCGCTCTCAGACGCTGAGCTGCTGGCACATTCACTCCTCTCCACCCCGGGACTATGGGCGTGGAGAAGAGTGAATATGCACTCTCTTTAGTAGCGGGCACTGTCAGCAGGAACTGCGGCTCAACGCTTCTCTGTGTCCGCTACTAAAGAGAATGAATATTCATTCTTCTCCACGCCCATGGGAGTGGAGAAGAGGGAATATTAATTTCTCTTTAGCGCGGGCACACGTGGTAGCTGCAGCAGCGGCTACTGCGTGTGCCCCGCTCCTCCACCGTCGCAACCTCCCCCAGCACTATCCACCACCAGAATTTCTATATACTCGAGTATATACCAGAGTATAAGCCGAGAGGGGCTTTATCAGAACAAAAAATGTGCTGAAAAACTCGGCTTATACTCGAGTATATACGGTATATTAAAAATCTGGTGAATTACATGATGATTGGAAGAGATGAGATCAATCATAACCTATGCAGCGGATACCACCACTGGCGGCCTCAGTATTCCTGTAGCCAGAAGACCACCGCCAGGAGGAGTTAACAGAGCGGCCGGTCATACATGCACCCTGCCTCCGCCAGGAGGAGTTAACAGAGCGGCCGGTCATACATGCACCCTGCCTCCGCCAGGAGGAGTTAACAGAGCGGCCGGTCATACATGTGTAGCACCCTGAGGGCTCGGCTGCTACAGGGGTATTGCACCTCGACCCAGAGGTGTGATATTCCACTCCCGGGTAAGGATGGAGTGTGGACCAGGACTCAGTAAGCTGCATACACCACACACACCCCATTTCCGAGGGACAGCTCTACGGGGCTCCCATTTATATATATATGTAGGCACAACTGACCATGTCCCTGGCTGGAGTGGGGAGGGGGAGGAAAACCCAGTGGTGTAGGAGCAGATAGGGGTGGCTCTCTGGGCATAGGTAGGAGCCCATTGGTTGCTAGTCACCTGGGCTCACACATAGAGGGAGGTATATAAGGTGGGCACCATCTTAGAGTAGTCAGTTCAGTCCAGTCAGGAGGAGAAGAGAGAAGGAGAGTTCAGCCAGAGAGGGCTGACAGGGAGCTGTGGCTCAGTCTGGGCCCAGCTCCACGAGGCCGGCCTGGAGTGGAGGCCAGAGCCAGAGGAGAGGAACAGAAACAGCAAGGAACTGGAACAGAAAGGAAACAAGGAACAGCACATTAAGAGAGGCTCAGAGACACCAGAGAAGAAGGGACCCCATAGGCCCAGGAGAGTGCGGGTGAAGGGTTGGCAGAGCAGGGTACCGGAACCCAAATTGGTGGAGGCAACAAATTCCTCAGCCAAAGACCGAAGGTTGTGACCACATCTTGGTGCGACCCCTCACTACATCCACCAGGAAAGCATACCACATAGGGTCAGGGAAACCGGAGAGAGGTTTCGCCAAGAGAAGGCCCGAGGAAGCTGGACAAAGGTGGGTCACTGGTGGGGACGGCCAGAGCAAGAAAGAGAAGGGAGCCCTGTGCCACGCTCTGGAATTGCCTGGGAGTTGGTCGAGCCCCTTGCCTGGTGGACGCAGCACGGCTTGGGCAGTCACCGCCGGTACAGACGTGACTAGGACCAGTAAAGAACTGTGAGTAAAGCATTGGAAACTGCAACCACACGTCTCTGTGTTTCATCGCCGCACCAGCACCATTAGTACTGGGACGCTCACACCATCACTCCCATCATGCACACTAGCTGCCCTGAGGCAATGCTTCTCCCGTGGGGAGTTATCCCATACTTGGCTGCGCATACAACATCAGCAGTCTGCGGCACAGCGGCGGTCTCCACTGACCGCAATCCACGGGTAGCGTAGTCGGACACTTATTATTACACTAAGACTGCCACTGGTTTGAAAGCCCTGGGCACGGACCGGGTCACCGCCACTGAAGACTACAACCCCCAGCGATAGTCTTCCGTGGCGATAGGTGATATTACAGCTCACCTCCTCCTCCTGTACAATGACTGATAACACCTCTATATATAGTAGATTACACAGGATCCACCATTCACAATAGGTGATATCACAGCACACCTCCTCCTCCTGTATAATGACTGATAACACCTCTATATACAGTAGATAACACAGGATCCACCATTTACAATAGGTGATATCACAGCTCACCACCTCCTCCTCCTGTACAATGAATGATAACACCTCTATATACAGTAGATAACACAGGATCCACCATTTACAATAGGTGAGATCACAGCTCACCCCCTCCTCCTCCTGTACAATGACTGATAACACCTCTATATACAGTAGATAACACAGGATCCACCATTTACAATAGGTGAGATCACAACTCACCTCCTCCTCCTCCTCCTTTATAATGACTGATAACACCTCTATATACAGTAGGTAACACAGGATCCACCATTCACAATAGATATCACAGCTCAACTCCTCTTCCTGTATAATGACTGATAACACCTCTATATACAGTAGGTAACACAGTATCCACCATTCACAATAGGTGAGATCACAGCTCACCCCCTCCTCCTCCTGTACAATGACTGATAACACCTCTATATACAGTAGATAACACAGGATCCACCACTCACAATAGGTGAGATATCAGCTCACCTCCTCCTCCTGTACAATGACTGATAACACCTCTATATACAGTAGATAACACAGGGGACCCACCATTCACAATAGGTGATATCACAGCTCACCTCCTACTGTACAATGACTGATAACACCTCACCTCCTCCTGTACAATGACTGATAACACCTCTATATACAGTAGATAACACAGGGGACCCACCATTCACAATAGGTGATATCACAGCTCACCTCCTCATCCTGTATAATGACTGATAACACCTCTATATACAGTAGATAACACAGGATCCACCATTCACAATAGGTGAGATCACAGCTCACCCCCTCCTCCTCCTATACAATGACTGATAACACATCTATATACAGTAGATAGCACAGGATCCACCATTCACAATAGGTGATATCACAGCTCACCTTCTCCTCCTGTACAATGACTGATAACACCTCTATATACAGTAGATAACACAGGATCCACCATTCACAATAAGTGTCATCACAGCTCATCTCCTCCTGTACAATGACTGATAACACATCTATATACAGTAGTTAACACAGGGGACCAAACATTCACAATAGGTGATATCACAGCTCACCTCCTCCTCCTGTATAATGACTGATAACACCTCTATATACAGTAGGTAACACAGGATCCACCATTCACAATAAGTGATATCACAGCTAACCTCCTCCTCCTATACAATGACAGATAACACCTCTATATACAGTACATAACAAAGGGGACCCACCATTCACAATAGGTGGTATTACAGCTCACCTTCTCCCCCTGTATAATGACTGATAACACCTCTATATACAGTAGTTAACACAGGATCCACCATTCACAATAGGCGATATCACAGCTCACCTCCTCCTCCTCCTGTACAATGACTGATAACACAGGATCCAACATTCACAATAGGTGAGATCACAGCTCACCCCTTCCTCCTCCTGTACAATGACTAATAACACCTCTATATACAGTAGATAACACAGAGGACCCACCATTCACAATAGGTGATATCACAGCTCACCTCCTCTTCCTGTATAATGATTGATAACAAATCTATGTACCGCAGGTAACACAGGATCCTCCATTCACAATAGGTGATGTCACAGATCACCTCCTCCTCCTGTACAATGAATGATAACACCTCTATATACAGTAGATTACACAGAATCCACCATTCACAATAGGTGAGATCACAGCTCACCTCCTCCTCTGTACAATGACTGATAACACCTCTATATACAGTAGATAAAACAGGATACACCATTCACAATAGGCGAGATCACAGCTCACCTCTTCCTGTACAATGAATGATAACACCTCTATATACAGTAGATAACACAGGGGACCCACCATTCACAATAGGTGGTATTACAGCTCACCTCCTCCCCTGTACAATGACTGATAACACCTCTATATACAGTAGATAACACAGGATCCACCATTCACAATAGGTGATATCACAGCTCACCTCCTCCTCCTCCTGTACAATGACTATTAACACCTCTATATACAGTAGATTACACAGGATCCACCATTCACAATAAGTGAGATCACAGCTCATCTCCTCCTCCTGTACAATGACTGATAACACGTCTATATATAGTAGATGACACAGAGGACCCACCATTCACAATAGGTGATGTCACAGCTCACCTCCTCCTCCTCCTGTACAATGACTGATAACACCTCTATATACAGTAGGTAACACAGGAGACCCACCATTCACAATAGGCGATATCACAGATCACCTCCTCCTCCTGTACAATGAACGATAACACCTCTATATACAGTAGATTACACAGGATCCACCATTCACAATAGGTGATATCACAACTCACCTCCGGCTCCTGTACAATGAACGATAACACCTCTATATACAGTAGATTACACAGGATCCACCATTCACAATAAGTGAGATCACAGCTCACCTCCCCCTCCTGTACAATGAATGATAACAACTCTATATACAGTAGATTACACAGGATCCACCATTCACAATAAGTGAGATCACAGCTCATCTCCTCCTCCTCCTGTACAATGACTGATAACACCTCTATATATAGTAGATAACACAGGATCCACCATTCACAATAGGTGACATCACAGCTCACCTCCTCCTCCTGTACAATGACTGATAACACCTCTATATACAGTAGATAACACAGGATCCACCTTTCACAATAGGTGATATCACAGCTCACCTACGCCGCCTGTACAATGAACGATAACACCTCTATATACAGTAGATTACACAGGATCCACCATTCACAATAGGTGACATCACAGCTCACCTCCTCCTCCTCCTCTACAAGGACTGATAACACCTCTATATACAGTAGATTACACAGGATCCACCATTCACAATAGGTGATATCACAGCTCACCTCCTCCTCCTGTACAATGAATGATAACACCTCTATATACAGTAGATAACACAGGATCCACCATTCACAATAGGTGATGTCACAGTTCACCTCCTCCTCCTGTACAATGAATGATAACACCTCTATATACATTAGATTACACAGGATCCACCATTCACAATCGGTAAGATCACAGCTCACCCCCTCCTCCTCCTGTACAATGACTGATAACACCTCTACATACAGTAGATAACACAGGGGACCCAACAATCACAATAGGTGGTATTACAGCTCACCTCCTCCTCCTCCTGCACAATGACTGATAACACCTCTATATACAGTAGATAACACAGGATCCACCATTCACAATAGGTGATATCACAGCTCACCTCCTCCTCCTCCTGTACAATGACTGATAACACCTCTATGTACAGTAGATAACACAGGATCCACTATTCACAATAGGTGAGATCACAGCTCACCTCCTCCTCCTTTACAATGACTGATATCACCTCTTTATACAGTAGATAACACAGGATCCACCTTTCACAATAGGTGATATCACAGCTCACCTCCTCCAACTCCTGTACAATGACTGATATCACCTCTATATACAGTAGATGACACAGGGAACACACCATTCACAATAGGTGATGTCACAGCTCACCTCTCCAACTGTACAATTACTGATAACACCTCTATATACAGTAGATAACACAGGATCCACAATCCACAAAAGGTGATATCACAGCACACCTCCTCATGCTCTACAATGACTGATAACACCTCTATATACAGTAGATGACACAGGGGACCCTCCATTCACAATAGGTGATGTCACAGCTCACCTCCTCCTCCTCCTGTACAATGACTGATGAAACCTCTATATACAGTAGATTACACAGGATCCTCCATTCACAATAGGTGAGATCACAGCTCACCTCCTCCTCCTCCTGTACAATGACTGATAACACCTCTTTATACAGTAGATAACAAAGGGGACCCATCATTCACAATAGGTGGTATCACAGCTCACCTCATCCCCCTGTATAATGACTGATAACACCTCTATATACAGTAGGTAACACAGGATCCACCATTCACAATAGGTGATATCACAGCTCACCTCCTCCTCCTGTACAATGACTGATAACACCTTTTTATACAGTAGATAACACAGGATCCTCCATTCACAATAGGTGATATCACAGCTCACCTCCTCCTCCTGTACAAGGACTGATGACACCTCTATATACAGTAGATAACACAGGTTCCACCATTCACAATAGGTGGTATTACAGCTCACCTCCTCCTCCTATACAATGACGGATAACACCTCTATATACAGTACATAACAAAGGGGACCCACCATTCACAATAGGTGGTATTACAGCTCACCTTCTCCCCCTGTATAATAACTGATAACACCTCTATATACAGTAGGTAACACAGGATCCACCATTCACAATAGGCGAGATCACAGCTCACCTCTTCCTGTACAATGAATGATAACACCTCTATATACAGTAGATAACACAGGATCCACCATTCACAAAAGGAAATATCACAGCTCACCTCCTCATGCTGTACAATGACTGATAACACCTCTACATATAGCAGATGACACAGGGGACCCACCATTCACAATAGGTGATGTCACAGCTCTCCTCCTCCTCCTCCTCCTGTACAATGACTGATAACACCTCTATATATAGTAGATAACACAGGACCCACCATTCACAATAGGTGATATCACAGCTCACCTCCTCATGCTGTACAATGACTGATAACACCTCTATATATAGCAGATGACACAGGGGACCCACCATTCACAATAGGTGATGTCACAGCTCTCCTCCTCCTCCTCCTCCTGTACAATGACTGATAACACCTCTATATACAGTAGATAACACAGGATCCACCATTCACAATAGGTGAGATCACAGCTCATCTACGCCGCCTGTACAATGAATGATAACTATATATACAGTAGATTACACAGGATCCACCATTAACAATAGGTGAGATCACAGCTCACCTCCTCCTCCTGTACAATGACTGATAACACCTCTATATACAGTAGGTAACACAGGATCCACCATTCACAATAGGTGAGATCACAGCTCACCTCCTCCTCCTCCTGTACAATGACTGATAACCTCTATATACAGTAGGTAACACAGGATCCACCATTCACAATAGGTGATATCACAGCTCACCTACTCCTCCTCCTGTACAATGACTGATAACACCTCTATATACAGTAGATAACACAGGATCCACCATTCACAATAGGTGGTATTACAGCTCACCTCCTCCTCCTCCTGTTCAATGACTGGTAACACCTCTATATACAGTAGATAACACAGGGTCCACCATTCACAATAGGTGAGATCACAGCTCACCTCTTCCTGTACAATGAATGATAACACCTCTATATACAGTAGATAACACAGGATCCACCATTCACAATAGGTGGTATTACAGCTCACCTCCTCCTCCTCCTGTTCAATGACTGGTAACACCTCTATATACAGTAGATAACACAGGATCCTCTATTCACAATAGGTGAGATCACAGCTCACCTCCTTCTCCTCCTCCTGTACAATGACTGAAAACACCCCTATGTACAGTAGATGACACAGGGGACCAACCATTCACAATAGGTGATATCACAGCTCACCTCCTCCTCCTGTATAATGACTGATAACACCTCTATATACAGTAGATAACACAGGATCCACCATTCACAATAGGTGATATCACAGCTCACCTCCTCATGCTGTACAATGACTGATAACACCTCTATATACAGTAGATAACACAGGATCCACCATTCACAATAGGTGAGATCACAGCTCACCTCCTCCTCCTCCTGTACAATGAATGATAACACCTCTATATACAGTAGATGACACAGGGGATCCACCATTCACAATAGGTGAGATCACAGCTCACCTCCTCCTCCTCCTGTACAATGACTGATAACACCTCTATATACAGTAGGTAACACGGGATCCACCATTCACAATAGGTGATATCACAGCTCACCTCCTCCTCCTGTACAATGAATGATAACACCTCTATATACAGTAGATAACACAGGATCCACCATTCACAATAGGTGAGATCACAGCTCACCTCCTCCTGTACAATGACTGATAACACCTCTATATACAGTAGATAACACAGGATCCACCATTCACAATAGGTGATATCACAGCTCACCTCCTCCTCCTGTACAATGAATGATAACACCTCTATATACAGTAGATAACACAGGATCCACCATTCACAATAGGTGAGATCACAGCTCACCTCCTCCTGTACAATGACTGATAACACCTCTATATACAGTAGATAACACAGGATCCACCATTCACAATAGGTGATATCACAGCTCACCTCCTCTTCCTGTATAATGCGGATTGCACATTTTCTGTACAATAAACCTCATTTCAAGGCAGAAACATTACTGTGTCCAACAGTTATTACATAGATCAAACTGAAATAGCTGTTGCAAAAACACCAATTTTAAGAAAGCATTAAGCTTAAGATTAATAGGGGTGCCCAAACTTTTTCATATAACTGTATATATAATTATATACACAGTGGGGGAAATAATTATTTGATCCCCTGCTGTCTTTCTTAGTTTGCCCACTGACAAAGACATGAACAGTCTATAATTTTAAGGGTAGGTTAATTTTAACATTGAGAGATAGAATATCCCAAAAAAAAATGAAGAAAATCACATTGTATAAATTAGATGATTTTTCTGCATTTTGCAGTGAGAAATAAGTATTTGATCCCTCTGGAAAACAACACTTAATACTTGGTGGTAAAACACATGTTGGCAGCACAGCAGTCAGACGTTGTTTGTAGCTGATGATGAGGGTTGTGCACATGTCGGGAGGAATTTTGCTCCACTCCTCTTTGCAGATCATCTCTAAATCATTAAGATTTTAAGGCTGTCGCTTGGCAAATCGGAGCTTTAACTCCCTCCATAAGTTTTCTATGGGATTAAGGCCTGGAGACTGGCTAGGCCACTCCATGACCTTACTGTAGTTCTTTATGATCCACTCCTTTGTTGCTTTGGCTGTATGTTTTGGGTCATTGCCTTGCTGGAAAGACCTAGCCACGACCCATCTTCAATGCTCTTACTGAGGGAAGGAGGTTGTTGGCCAAAATCTCGCGATACATGACGCCATCCATCTTCCCTTCAATACGGTGCAGTCGTCATGTCCCCTTTGCAGAAAAGCACCCCCAAAGTATGTTTCCCCCACCATGCTTCACGGTTGGAACAATGTTCTTAGGGTTGTACTTCCTTCTTCTTCCTCCAAACACGGCCAATTGAGTTAATGCTAAAGAGCTCAATTTTTGTCTCATCTGACCACAGCACCTTCTCCCAATAACTCACAGAATCATCCAGGTATTCATTGCCAAACTTCAGATGGGCCTGCACATGTGCCTTCTTGAGCAGGGGGACCTCGCGGGCACTGCAGGATTTTTAACCTTTAAAGCGGAATGTGTTACCAATGGTTTGCTTGGTGACTGTGGTCCCAGCTGCCTGGAGATCATTAGCAAGTTCCCCCCGTGTAGTTTTAGGCTGATCTCTCACCTTCCTCATGATCAAGGATACCCCACGAGGTGAGATTTTGCATGGTGCCCCAGATCAAGGTCTATTGACAGTCATTTTGTATTTCTTTCATTTTCTTACAATTGCACCAACAGTTGTCTCCTCCTCACCCATCGTCTTACTTATGGTTTTGTAGCCCATTCCAGCTTTGTGCAGGTCTATGATCTGGTCCCCGACATCCTTAGAAAGCTCTTTGGTCTTGCCCATGTGGTAGAGGTTAGAGTCTGACTGATTAATGGAGTCTGTGGACAAGAGTCTTTTATACAGGTGACTATGTAAGACAGCTGTCTTTACTGCAGGTAACGAGTTGATTAGGAGCTTCTAACTGGTCTGTAGCAGCCAGAACTCATAATGGTTTGTAGGGGATGAAATACTTATTTCTCACTGCAAAATGCAAAAAAAATTATCTAATTTATACAATGTGATTTTCTTGATTCTTTTGGGCAGGGATATTCTATCTCTCAATGTTAAAATTACCCTTAAAATTATAGACTGTTCATGTCTTTGTCAGTGGCCAAACTTAGAAAAACCCGCAAGGGATCAAATATTTATTTCCCCCAGTGTGTGTGTGTGTGTGTGTGTGTGTATGTGTGTGTGTGTGTGTGTGTGGGCAGGTGTTTGTGTGTGTGTGTGGGCAGGTGTGTATGTGTGTGGGCAGGTGTGTGTATGTGTGTGTGTGTGTGTGTGGGCAGGTGTGTGTGTGTGTGGGCAGGTGTTTGTGTGTGTGTGTGGGCAGGTGTGTATGTGTGTGTGTGTGGGCAGGTGTGTGTATGTGTGTGTGTGTGGGCAGGTGTGTGTGTGTGGGCAGGTGTGTTTGTGTGTGGGCAGGTGTGTTTGTGTGTGGGCAGGTGTGTATGTGTGTGGGCAGGTGTGTATGTGTGTGTGTGTGGGCAGGTGTGTGTATGTGTGTGTGTGTGGGCAGGTGTGTGTGTGTGGGCAGGTGTGTTTGTGTGTGGGCAGGTGTGTTTGTGTGTGTGTGTGTGGGCAGGTGTGTATGTGTGTGGGCAGGTGTATGTGTGTGTGGGGGGGGCAGGTGTGTGTGTGTGTCTGTGTGGGCAGATGTGTGTGTGTGTCTGTGTGGGCAGGTGTGTGTCTGTGTCTGTGTGGGCAGCTGTGTGTGTGTGTGTGTGTGTATATGTGTGTGTGTCTGTGTGGGCAGGTGTGTGTGTGTATATGTGTGTGTGTGTGTGTATATGTGTGTGTGTCTGTGTGGGCAGGTGTGTGTGTGTGTATATGTGTGTGTGTGTGTGTGTGTGTGGGCAGGTTAGAAAGTCTTGCCCTGTTGAACACTACACCTGACTTGAGGCCACCACCTCTTGGTTGTCCAATGTTCTTGCTTCTCTAGGGCTCTTCTCAGATATTCATTATACCAGCTCCCCAGAATACCAAAGTTAGGGTGGGTGACCGCGAGCCCTGGTGGTGGTCATAACTGCGGCCACCCAGGGGCAATACTCCATAACAACAATCCCCTGAGGTGGTGTAGGATGTAAGGACCTATTCACACTACATTCAGCGCTGCATTCAGGTCTTTACACAAGGCTTACAACTGAATCCCTGAAATTCAGGATTGTGCTGTCTGAAATGAGACATCTGAAAGCAGAGAAAATGGAGCCTAAAGATTCAGACTTTAGCCTCGGTTTGCCTTTGTTCAAATCAATGGCTATGTCAAGGCACATCTGAATGCCATTTTTCAGGGATTTAGATAGAAGCCTGGAAAGAGGAGATGAATGCATTGCAAAATTCAGTGTGAATAGGCCCTTATATCTGGAGTCTTGATATTGATGCCACAAGCATTTTACTTGTTTTTAACTTAAAAAAAATACACACACACAAATTATACACACACACACTATACATACACACACACACACTACACATACACACACATTATACACACACACACACACACACACACTATACATACACACACACTACACATACACACACACACACTATACATACACACACACACACACTATACATACACACACACTATACATACACACACATTATACACACACACACACTATACATACACACACACAAATGTGTGTGTGGGCAGGTGTGTGTGTGTGGGCAGGTGTGTGTGTGTGGGCAGGTGTGTGTGTGTGTGGGCAGGTGTGTGTGTGTGATGTCTGTCTGTTTGTGTGTGTGTGTGTGTGGGCAGATGTCATTGTGTGATGTCTGTTTGTATGTATTTTTGTGTTTCAAATGTGTTTATGCGTGTCTGTATATGTTTGTGTGTGTGTATGACTGCATGCGGCCTACTGCTGAGTATAGTTGGCGCCGTGCGGCCTCCTGATGTCTCTGGGGGGGCTCCGTGCGGCCTCCTGCTGTGTATAGATGGCTACGTGCGGCTCCCCGCTGTGTATAGATGGCTACGTGCGCCCCCCCGCTGTTTATAGACGGTGCCGTGCGGCCCCCCGCTGTGTATAGATGGCTACGTGCGCCCCCCGCTGTGTATAGATAGCTATGTGCGGCCCCCCGCTGAGTATAGATGTCGCCATGCGGCCTCCTGCTGTGTATAGATGGCTACGTGCGCCCCCCGCTGTGTATAGATAGCTATGTGCGGCCCCCCGCTGAGTATAGATGTCGCCGTGCGGCCTCCTGCTGTGTATAGATGGCTACGTGCGGTCTCCCGCTGAGTATAGATGGCGCTGTGCGGCCTCCTGCTGTCTCTGGGGGGAGCGCCGTGAGGCATCTATACTCAGCAGGAGGCCGCACGTAGCCAGCTATACACGTATACTCAGCAGGAGGCCGCACGTAGCCATCTATACGGTGCCATCTATACACAGCGGGAGGCCGCACGGCGCCATCTATACACAGTGGGAGGTCGCACGGCGCCATCTATACACAGCGGGAGGCCGCACGGAGCCATCTATACACAGCGGGAGTCTCAGTGTTTTGCAAGAGCAGTCAATAAATTCTGCTTGACTAATTCTGAGCACCATAAAGTCTGGTTCGCTTCTAACCTGCTGTCTTCATTTTCAGCTTGCTGAATTCTAACTCATTTACTGTCATTCGAGACGATGCCTTTGCTGGTCTCTTTCACCTTGAATACCTGTAAGTGCTCCACTTAATGTCATATTTTTGATTCTGTTCTTCTTCATCTTTTGGCATGTGCAATTGTATGAGCAAGTATTCATATGAATTTATGACCTACTTAAATCTTGGAGGACCTTAAATTTTATTCAATCAAGTTTTTTTCCAGTTTAAAACTATGGGACATATATGTGCCTTGGTCCTCAATGGGTTTTTAAAGGGGCTGCAAACATAAATACGAAAAAAATAATTCAATTAGTGCTTTTTGTGTTCATTTAATTTTTATTTGAAGTCCATTTTTTTTATATACCTTGAAATTAAGCCCTACCCCGTGGAATGAAGCCCTACCTACATAACATCTGAGAGCTACATGGATCCCGCTTGTGAGGTGCCTGTCCGTCACTGCTATTCAGTTTTAGGGTCCACTCACTAAGCCATATATTCTCTCATGCAAGAGAATAGGGCCAATTATGCTAATGACACTGGGCTCAAACTCTGTCAGAGCTTCAACTGAGTGTGATCCGATTCTCTCGCAGCACAGATATGGAGAAGATGGAGAACTTAATTTCTCCATCTTCTCCATAGTCTCTGTGAGTGTTCATCGGACTGCACTTGGATGACATCCGAGTGCAGTCCAATGTTTTACGTGCACCCATAGACTTGTATGGGTGCACATGGTCCGAATATCGAATGAGATTATTTTCTCATGCCAATAATCGCACTGTCCCATAGTATAACATAGAGCCGAGTCCTATCCGATAAAACATCACATAGCATTCGGCCGTGTTATACGACAGTGTGAGCGAGCCCTTAGAGTCAAGGAATATTTACATGCAGATGATGATATTACTCTCCAAGTGTATATTTTTTTAGGCGAGTTCATAGTAAATGCTTTGCATTTTTGACATGTGATCAACTAAAGAACAAGAAAGATTTAGGACCTCGCCTATAGAGAAACGGAAAATAGTTTGGAGGACTTGCATGTCCTTTTTTATTTATTATGAGAAAATCATAAAAGATCCCGTTTTTTAACCATGCTGTGACTTTCTGCTGAGGGAGAGGGAGAGAGCTGCCCTATTCAGAGTCTGTAATAAGACCTGCTGACAAAAGTGTTGAAGATACAGTCTAATGTGAATTAACAATGAAAAAAAGTTAATTTAACAAATGGCTTGTATTTTTTTTAATACAAACTTTTTTGTCTTTACAGCTCCTTTAAAGGGAATCTGTCATCAGGTTTTTGCCACCTAATCTGAGAGCAGCATAATGTAGGGTTAGAGGCACTGATTCCAGTAATGTGTCACTTACTGGGCTGCTTAGTGTTGTTTTGATAAAATCATTGATTTGTCAGAAGGTAATTATCACTAGATGACTAGTAAGTTCTGTAGGACCCCACCCCCATCACTGATCAGTAGATTTCTGTGTACACTGAGCATGGGCAGAAAGCTGCCAATCAGTGGTGTGGGTGGGGCTATACAGAGCGCAGCATTCAGAGAGCTGCTAGATCTGCAGCAGATAAAACTGTGATTTTCTCAAAATGGCAACAAGCAGCTGAAAAAGTGACACATCGCTGGAATCAGGGTATCTGCCCCAATATTGTGCTGCTCTCAGATGAGGCAGCACAATTAATATTATGCCAAATTAATTTCCCGTGAACTATCACATGATCTATCACAGGGGATCATGTGACATGTCACGTGATAAATCAGGTGTGTGGAGGGGGCCCGCGCCTTCTAAACTGCCCGGGGCCCTTGCTACTCTTAATCCACCCCTGCCTATATCCCCGGAGCGGCCTGGCTGCCCCTGTATGCCGGCGAGTCGCATACCTTGGGCGACTTTAAAGAAAGGCTGTATAGCCTGTTCAAAGTTTATCCCCTGACAGAAGAACAGAAGGTAAGCATACTGATAGGGCAGTTAACTGGTGCGGCCCAGCGGGAGGTAAAGTCTTGGACAGCTGAGGAGAAAAGGACTGTAAGGGGGGTTCTGACCCGTCTACGGGACACCTTTGATACCCGTACCTCAGCAGAAATCAAAATGCGGTTCTATGGATGTAAGCAGCGAGCTCAAGATAGCATCCGAGATTATGCCCTAAATTTACAGGAAGCCTTGGGGGCAATTAAGCAAGCTGACCCTGGCAGCGTGCAGGATACAGATAAACTATTGACTGACCAGTTCATAGAAGGTCTGCTGTCCAGCGCCCACAGAACCCAGCTGCGCCTCATGGCCCTACAGAACCCCGATTTGACTTTTGCACAGTTCAAAGATAGGGCCATCCGGGTGCTCCGAGAACCTGCACCGGGTGGCGCTGTAGCTTCCCGGCGCCCTGCCATCCCTTACCACCAGGGGGCGGCGCCCTATCCCGCAGACCTTGTGGGGGCTGATGCGCAGGCCCTAAATCCATCCCCGCCTGCAAACCTGCACCATCAGGTCCAAGAACTAACAAAGAGTGTTGCTGCATTGACCAGGACCATACAGTCATTACAAATGGACCCGTCAGGACCAATCAAGCTGGCTTCCAGTCCGGAGGATGTCCCGTGGCGTCGACGGAGGAGGATCCCGTCGTTCAGAGGGAGGCCCGCCGATCATTACACTGAGGATGGACAGCCGATTTGCCGCTGTTGCAGCTAGCCGGGACACGTAGCCAGGTACTGTACTTTAAATGGGTCCGACCTGGGGCAAAGGGCCAACCCCCAGGCATAAGGTCATCAGGCCCATCTAATTGGCGTGATAAGTACGTAGGGGGACGCCCGGTTTTACCCGTAGTGCTGGACGGTATCCCCATAAGTGCACTGCTGGACACCGGGTCCCAAGTGACTACCATCCCCTATGTACTTTTCAAGCAGTACTGGAGTGACACTGATATAACTCGTTATCCAGACGATGACTTGAGCATCATCGCCAGCAATGGTCAACCCGTGCCGCAGGTGGGGTTCAGAGAGATGACCATTAAGATTGGTAAACTTGAACTGCCGGCACAGGGAGTGATCATTGTGGACATTGACCGTCGAGAAAGTCACCCTAAAATAACCTTGGGTACTAATGTGATTGAAAATTGTCTTTCAGAAGTAATTGTAATTTTGCAGCAGGTGGCGATGAATGCAAGCTCCAGCCAACAGAGGGTCCTCCAGAAGGAGATAAGAGCCCTGATGAGATGGCAACAGGTAGAACTGTCTGGTGGTGAGATCGGTAGCGTGAGGATGAGCGACCCGTTCCCCATTGCCATGCCCCCCAAAAGTGAAATGATCTGGTGTCGGACTGCAATCGGGTTAAGAGGGAGAGACTACCAAGCCATGGTAGAACCCGTGTACTCAGACAGCAGGCCCACCATTTTGACAGCCCGGGGGGTGGTCGATGTCCGCCATGGAAGGGTGCCCGTCCGGATCTTAAACTTTGGGGAAAGGGAAGTACACTTGCCCCGGTACGCTACACTAGCCAAATTGTATACTGTTGAACACAATGCTGTCAGGGCCATGGAACCCTTGCCTCCATCTCCCCAGGCGGAGGGTAATGGTTCCCAGAAACCCAAGGAGGACTGGTGCCAGAAACTCCACGTGGGTGCTGACTCCACTCCCTTGCACCAAAAACTTGGAGTCTATCGGGTGGTTCAAGAGTACGAGAGAATCTTTAGTAAGCACCCGCTAGACTTCGGCAGAGTGAAAGGGGTAGAACACCACATCCCCACGGGGAGCCACCCACCAATAAAAGAAAGATACAGACCTGTACCACCCCGCACGCTATCAGAACGCAAAGGGCATGCTGAGAGAAATGAAGGAAGCCGGGGTCATTAGAGACAGTTGTAGCCCCTGGGCAGCCCCCTTGGTTCTGGTAAAAAAGAAAGACTGTACTATGAGAATGTGCGTGGACTATAGAGAAGTCAATCGTATCACCCATAAAGACGCATACCCGTTGCCTAGAATAGAGGAGTCTTTGGTCGCACTAAAATCAGCTAATTTCTTCTCTACTTTGGACCTTACTAGTGGGTACTGGCAGGTTCCTGTGGCAGAGGCTGATAAGGAGAAGACCGCCTTCACCACCCTGATGGGATTAAGTAAATTCAACTATATGCCGTTCGGGCTCTGCAACGCACCCGGGACCTTCCAGAGGCTGATGGAATGCTGTCTAGGGCACCGAAACTTTGAGACGGTCCTACTTTACCTGGACGACGTGATTGTCTATTCGAAGACTTACGAGGACCATCTAAAGCACCTGGCCGAGGTGTTCGAGGCCCTGGCAGGCTTTGGCATGAAAGTGAAACCCTCCAAGTGCCATCTGTTAAAGCCGAAGGTACAGTACCTGGGACACGTGGTGAGTGCAGAAGGAGTAGCCCCCGACCCTGACAAAATCATGGCAATAAAGAACAGGCCAAGCCCCTCTAACATAAAAGAAGTGAGGCAGTTCGTCGGGTTGGTAGGCTACTACCGAAGGTTCATCCCCAGGTTCACCAAGATGGCAGCCCCTATGCAGGACCTCCTTATAGGACAATCTAAGACCAGAAGCCAAAAGCCACCCTTCAAGTGGGACAAGCCGGAAGAGGAGTCCTTCCGCCAGCTGAAGATGGCCCTCACGGGGGATGAGATCCTGGCATACCCTGATTATGGCCAGCCTTTTATCCTCCACACAGACGCCAGTAATGTGGGGCTGGGAGCCGTACTGTCACCGAACCAACAGGACAGAGAAAGGGTGATCGCGTACGACAGCCGAGAGAAACCCGGAGAATTACAGCTCCTTTAAGCTGGAGTCCTTGGCAGTGGTGTGGGCCGTAACAGAACGTTTCAAGCATTACCTGGCCTCTGTGAAGTTCACTGTGTACACGGACAACAATCCGTAGACACATCTGGACAATGCGAGACTTGGTGCCCTAGAGCAGCGGTGGATGGCCCGGCTAGCAAACTATGACTTCACCATCAAGTACCGGGCAGGCCGAGCCAATGCCAATGCAGATGCCCTATCGAGAATGCCCCACTTGCCCGATGAGGGAGAAGATCCAGATGAGTTGGAGGAAATAGAGCTCCCTGCATTCCACCGGTACGGAAGGAAGGAAGGTACCAGCCAGAAGACGCCCTTGATGCCCATCGTCACCAGGCAGCCTCTTGAGCTGGTAGCTCTGGACCATGTGAAACTGGCTCCAAGCCGGTCGGGCTACGTCTATGCCCTGACAATAGTGGACCACTATTCCCGGTTCCTGGTGGTGGTTCCTGTTAAAGACTTGACAGCCCAAACAGCGGCCAGAGCCTTCCAACAACACTTCTGCCATCCACACGGGTATCCGGAACAGGTCTTGACAGATCAAGGTCCAGCGTTTGAGGCTGAAATCTTCCAGGAGTTCTGCAACCTCTACGGCTGTAAGAAGATTCGGACAACATCTTACCACCCACAAACCAACGGGCTATGTGAGAAAATGAATAATATCGTCATTGATCTCCTCAAAACGTTGCCCCTGGAAGAACGCAGCCTGTGGCCGGAGAAGCTGCCAGACCTGATAGACTTATACAACCATATCCCGGTGAATGCTACAAATTGCACCCCGGCTTACCTGATGAGGGCAAGACCAGGTAAGCTGCCGATAGACCTGGAGATGGGAGTCCTCCCCACCTCCCCAGACGCGGACTGGGATACGGAACGGCGGCTACAGTACAAGAAGGTACAGGAGAATGTGGAGAGGAGTCTGGCTCAAGCGAGAGAAAAGCAAGAGAGGCTCTTCAACCAACACGCCCCTGCTGGTCCCCTGGAACCTGGTGAGCAGGTCCTGAAGCGGAAGAGAAGGCTTCACAAGCTAGATGACCAGTTGGAGAGCGACCCGTACACAGTACTGCAGTCCAACCACAACAACCCGAAGGTATGTGTAATTGCCAAGGATGGAGGAGAAACCACTAGCACCGTCTCCAGAGACCACCTAAAAAGGTGCCCCAAGCAACTACAGAGTGCAGGAGAAGATCAAGATGACCTTGAACCCGCAGAAGACAAGAAAGAAATGATCAGCACAGTTCTTGGAGAGTTCCCCCGGTCCTGGACTCGGATAAATGATGCAATAGTGGTACCCGTCCTACACTTCCTTCAACCAACCCAGCAGGAACCTACAGGAGAGCAGGAGGAATCAGAAGACCAAGCAGCCCTAGAGGCAGAAGAACCCATGCCAGCAGCCCAGGAGAGTCAACCCTCTGCTGACAGTGAGCCTGCCATACCTGCGGTAAGCCAAAGGACCCGCAGATAGCTGCCTGCACTGCCTGTAAACCCAGCTAGTAGCTGTACCCTGAATGCTAGTGGGGAAAGTCAGGTTAGACCACCACCAGACAGTGGGTTACGCAGGTCAACCCGGAGCACTAGGGGGCAAATACCAGCTCGCTGGAAGATCTAAATGCTGTATATTGTAAATGTTTTATGTTTGTTGCCTGGTTGCTAATTATGTTTTTCCAGTCTTTCTAGTTCATGGACTAACAGGTTATGGACGCTGAATAACCGGAACTGTCTTGTAGATAGTTGCACTTGGTGCCCTCTTTCGAAGATGGCCACGGAAGAAAAATCTGTCCGGTGTGGCCTCCTTGTGGCCCAAAGTAGAGAGCTCAGCCTTGTCGCCACGCCCAAGGCGAGGAACTTGGGGTTTATGGAAACAGGTCCCCACACCGTGGAAAACTTCACACCTTGTTGGGTGACATGGACACCCGTCACGGAAGCGCCGTGACCTCAAGGACAAAATATACTTGTATATATGTTATGTTGTCATTTATACCCTGCATTTGTGTTTCCTGTTTAGTCCGGAGTAATAAATTTTACTAGGGGAGAATGTGTCACCCCAGGCCTGGATGCCACAAACAATAATCTGTGTCTGAGAGCAGGAGGGAGGTCCCCTGGTTAGGGACAATTAGCATACAGCACCTCCTGTCCCAGGCCAGCAGGGGGAGCTGGCTGCCCCTATAAAAGCTGGAACTGGGGGCAGGGTTAGAGAGAACTGGAAGACCTAGCTCAGTAGTGAGACTAGTCCCAGAGAAGGAGGGACAGTTCAGCTGTAGCTGAGGAGTCCGTGAGGCAGAGGAGAAACTGCAAGCCAGGGACAGAGGTGACGAGAGCCGGTCCTGGAAGAGAACCAATCTACCGGGCATTGGGGTCCGGGGCTGTCAGGGTTACAAGCCCAGCAGCAGAGAACCAACCTGCGAGGGATTTCAGGTCCCTTGGCCTAAGAAGCCTGGAGGCTCCGCCACACAGAGGGACCAGTACAGCGAGGAGCAAGCAACAGGTACCCAAGGCCCTAGTCGCATGCCATACAGGCGAGAAGTACACGGCCAGCTCAGAGACGTGGGCTATTACACCACGAAAAGGGGGATAGTCAGAAAGAGCATAGAGAGAACGGTAGGCCTACACACTCACCCTGACCAGTGGGGCTCGCCCGAATGCTCTCAGACACCCAGGCCCATTCCTAACCGGTACTGTTGGGTCATTAATAATATCTACAATAAAGACCCTGAACTGTTTGAAGCGGACTCTGAACTCTTACTATTGCGGCCTGCACTATCACCCCCAACATCCACCTACACTGCCCTGAGGCTACACTCTTCCCGTGGGGAGTTATCCTACACCTGTGCTGCACACCAACACCAGCCTCAGCAGTCTGCCTCGCAGCGGCGGTTATCCCTGACCGCAATCCACGGGTGGCGTAGTCGGACATTCAAAACACTGATAAATAGACTGCCACCATTTGGTCTGACCACCCTGAGCCACGGGATCGGGTTGCCACTACTACCCCCATCAGCACCGTACACTAGAAGGCCCGGTTCCGTGTACCCCACGGCCCAGGGGGCGAGTCATGTGCATCAAATTATACATACACATATGGGGCAGTGGGGCTTCATACTATATACAGGTGCTTCTCACAAAATTAGAATATCATCAAAAGTTAGTTTATTTCAGTTCTTCAATGCAAAAAGTGAAACTCCTATATTATATAGAGTCATTACACACAGAGTGATCTATTATATAGAGTCATTACACAGAGGGATCTATTATATAGAGTCATTACACACAGAGGGATCTATTATATAGAGTCATTACACACAGAGGGATCTATTATATAGAGTCATTACACACAGAGGGATCTATTATATAGAGTCATTACACACAGAGGGATCTATTATATAGAGTCATTACACACAGAGGGATCTATTATATAGAGTCATTACACACAGAGGGATCTATTATATAGAGTCATTACACACAGAGTGATCTATTATATAGAGTCATTACACAGAGGGATCTATTATATAGAGTCATTACACACAGAGGGATCTATTATATAGAGTCATTACACACAGAGGGATCTATTATATAGACTCATTACACACAGAGGGATCTATTATATAGAGTCATTACACACAGAGGGATCTATTATATAGAGTCATTACACACAGAGGGATCTATTATATAGAGTCATTACACACAGAGGGATCTATTATATAGAGTCATTACACACAGAGGGATCTATTATATAGAGTCATTACACACAGAGGGATCTATTTTAAGTGTTTATTTCTGTTAATGTTGATGATTATAGCTTACAGCCAATGAAAACACAAACGTCATTATCTCAGTAAATTAGAATACTTCATAACAACAGCTTGAAAAATGTTTTTAAAATCAGAAAAGTTGGCCTACTGAAATGTATGTTTAGTAAATGCCCTCAATACTTGTTCGGGCTCCTCGTGCATCAATTACTGCATCAATGCGGCAATGTGGCATGGAGGCGATCAGCCTGTGGCACTGCTGAGGTGTTATGGAAACCCAGGTGGCTTTGATAGCAGCCTTCAGCTCATCTGTATTGTGGGGTCTGGGGTCTCATCTTCCTCTTGACAATACCCCATAGATTCTCTATAATAGATTCTCTATGGGGTTAAGGTCAGGCGAGTTTGCTGCCAATCAAGCACAGTGATACTGTTGTGTGTAAACCAGGTATTGGTACTTTTGGCAGTGTGGACAGGGGCCAAGTCCTGCTGGAGAATGACATTTCCATCTCCATAAAGCTTGTGGGCAGAGGGAAGCATGAAGTGCTGTAAAATGTCCTGGTAGACGGCTGCGCTGACTTTGGTCTTCATAAAACATAGTGGACTTCCACCAGCAGATGACATGGCCCCCCAAACCATCACTGATTGTGGAAACTTCACACCAGACCTCCAGCAGCTTGGATTGTGGCCTCTCCACTCTTCCTCCAGACTCTGGGACCTTGATTTCCAAATGAAATGCAAAATTTACTTTTCATCTGAAAACAACACCTTGGGCCACTGAGCATCAGTCCAGGTCTTTTTCTCTTTGGCCCAGGTAAGACGCTTCTGGCGTTGTCTATTGGTCATGAGGGGCTTGACACAAGCAATGTGACACTTGTAGCCCATGTCCTGGATACGTCTGTGTGTGGTGGCTCTTGAAGCAATGACTCCAGCAGCAGTCCACTCCTTGTGAATCTCCCCCAAATTTTTGAATGGCCTTTTCTTAGCAATCCTTTCAAGGCTGCGGTTATCCCAGTTGCTTGTGCACCTTTTTCTACCACACTTTTTCCTTCCACGTCCATTAATATGCTCGGATACAGCACTCTGTGAACAGCTGCTTCTTTAGCAATGACCTTTTGTGGCTTACCCTCCTTGAGGAGTGTGTCAATAACTGCCTTTTGGACATCTGTCAAGTCAGCAGTCTTGCCCATGATTGTGGAGCCTACTGAAACTGACTAAGGGACCTTTTTAAATGCTTAGGAAGCCTTTCCAGGTGTTTCTTGTTAATTCTAATTTACTGAGATAATGACTTTTGTGTTTTCATTGGCTGTAAGCCATAATCATCAACATTAGCAGAAATAAACACTTAAAACAGATCACTCTGTTTGTAATGACTCTGTATAATATATGAGTTTCACTTTTTGGATTTAAGAACTGAAATAAATTCACTTTTTGATGATATTCTAATTTTCTGAGAAGCACCTGTATGTAGCAGTGCGGCAATTATACTATATACAGTCAGGAGTATAAGTACTTGATACACTGATAATTTCGAAAGTTTTTCCACCTACAAAGAATGAAGAGGTCTGTTTTGTTCTACTTAACTGCTGCAACTTGGACCTTTAACAGGATTTATATTTCACCTATGAGAAAGCATACTATGTGTATTTGGCAGATTAACTCAGGCATGTTTATGATAAACTGAATACCTGGATTGGAGTCCTATTTGTATACAGAATATTGACTATTAATGCTGGCAGAGTAAGTCTTAGGCTATATTCACACTAGGTGTTTTTTTCTGCAGCAAAACATAATCTCTTGGCAGGAAAGAAGTAGCGTCAAAAACGCAGGTTTTGGTGTGTTTTTTTGCAGTGGCTCTTGGTGCATTTTTGGTGCGTTTTTCAGGATCCCAAAGTTCAGCTTTGCTTCCACCATAGACACATGAGAACAGGTCACCATTGCAAGACATATGTTCATGAAAAAGTACACATTACAAATGTAACAGGGGGCGGGTGGGGGGTGAATTGGTCTGGAATGGTTTATCTAAGACCCTGGCAGTGCATTGAATTTGTAGGACACTATTTACTTTCACATTATGGTTTGCCATTGAGTTGCTCAGGCATTGTTCATTTTCACACCTCCCTGGGCCACACGTGTTGTTCAATCTCACACCTAGCTCAACCAATGTTTACTTTGTAGGCATCACTAATTTAATTAAACTGTAATAATCCAAGCTGCTATCTCAGGTGACCAAGACAAGATGGTTTAAACTTGGGAAAATCACAAGAATAAATGTGTGTCACATACTTGCTTTTTTCACTAAAAACGCAGCAAAATGTTCGCACTAGGCTTTTTTTCAGCATTTTTTTCCACCACCCTTTTTTTTAATGGGTGAAAAACGCTGAAACAAGTGACATACTCTATTGCAAAAAGCCATGGAAAGCACAAAATACTGAGGACAAATAAGCAAGCTTTGTGCATGAGATTTCGGAAATCTCATAGACTTTGTTGGTACTGTAAAACGCAGCTGAAAATTTGCATAAAAAAGCCCGCTAAAAAAACGTCTAGTGTGAATATAGCCTTGTATAACGGTTCGCCAATGAGTTAGGATATATGACCACGATGCAGAAATGCTGCGGATTTTTCCTAAGCGTTTCTGCATCTCCCTGGGTTGTCAAGCGCTTTGCCAAGTGATTTTAGCATCACTTGGAAAAGTGCTTGACAACTTGGTCACACTATATAATTCCATGCAACCGGCATGGATTTATATAGTGTGACCAAGTTACCATGCTGCAAATGCAGCATCAATAATGAAAAAAAAGAATAATAATGGTGAAAAATAAAAAAAAAACATTATACTCATCTTCCGATAGTCCTCGATCTCCTTCTCCGGTGCGTCCGGTGTCTTTGGCGGATCACGGTGCTGTAAAAGGACCTTTCATGACGTCATTTAGTCATGTGACAGGTCACGCAACCGCCGATGTCAGCGGTCACGTGACCTGTCACATGACTAAATGGCATCATGGAAGGTCCTTTTACCACCGCGAGCAGCCGAAGAGCCAGCAGCACCGCCGGGAGCAGACAGGGGCCATCAGAAGGTAAGTATATGTTTATTTTTTATTTTAATTCTATTTTAACTACAGGTACTATGGTACCCGGGTCTGGAGGAGAGTCTCTTCATCTCCAGACCCGGGTACCATCCACGCATTGAGTCGCATAATATCCACATGTGTATTTGTAGTCATGCGGATGTTATGCGTTCCAATGCAAGTCAATGGCGGCTAAATCGCAGCGACTCTGCAAAATTAAAGGACGTGCTGCGGATTTTTCCGCAATGATAATCCGCAGCGGAAATCTCCGCGGCATGTGCATAGCACATGCGGATTATCATTGGGGACCATTGCAGACCTATCACCAAGCGTTTTTTAAGTGTTTCCGCAGCGAAAGTTACGCTGCAGAAACGCCTAAAAAACGCATAGTGGGCACACAGCCTTAAAAGTTCTATGGTGAAGAAAAACACGTGAGATAATAAATGCGAAATATACAATATTTCCCATAATATGACTGAGGATATCTTTAGGGTGTATTCACTGTTTTTTCTTCTGCAGCAATAAATGCTGTGTTTTACAGCACCATCTTAGTGAATGACATTTCTGAAATCTCATTCACATGCTGTTTTTTTTGCATTTTTTTAAAATCTGCAGCTTGTCAAGTCTTTCAGAGGTTTTGCAGCATTTTTCACCCATTCAAATGAATGGAAAAAAAAACACAAGTAAAAACACCTGAATTTTAAGCAGCGTTTTTCCTGCCTCCTTTGATTTTTGAGGTAGAAAAAAATGCTGCCAAAATACAACTGTGAACACACCTTTATCCTGGTTGTGTTCTAATTGGATATAAAATAGAACGGCCATGATAACATGGGTAGTTAATTGTATGGTGTTTTCACTTTAAATATTACCAGGCCGCATTCTATTTGCGCAGAGCTGCTCCGTGAAGATTCTATCACAAGATTCCGTGATGACATCACAGGTGATGGTGACATCACTGCTCACAGTCGCTATATATGCAATGCACATAGGCTCACCCGTGCCTTTCTTGGCTCTATAGTGACTGATAGCACTTGCAGTTTTTCACTACGGCTGGAATTGTTTTGGACATTCCTCAGGTAAAAGCACTATTGATGATCCTTATGATCAATCGTCCTAACAGTGTGCTTCTACCACCCGATGGCGTCCTCAGCTTCACTCACCGGCTGGTGATGGAGCTAGTAAAGGATTGCCTGACCAAACACCGACAACGTCGTCTAACGTCAGACTATCTGACGGATTTACTTCAGAACATCAGGACATTACTACACCAGGTAAGTGGCGGACACTCTGCACAGAACATCTCAATATTAACAGATAATAATGGAGGGATAGAAGCTTTTTCTTCTAATATATCGTATTTTGCAGACCATAAGACGCACCAAAATTTTTTGGGAGGTAAATAGGAAAAACATTTATTATAATAAAATGGGGGTCTGTCTTATAGTCCGAATTTTCGGTTGCTTACTGAGGGGGGGTGGTGGCAGTGGAGCGAGGTCACAGGAGGCAGAGTCGCTGCTGCAGGAAGTCGGCAGTAGGAGTGGGGCGCTGCTGCGGGCTCCAAGCTGGGAGGAGCGGGGTGTCCAGAAGGTACGAGGCTGCGGGCCCTGGGCTTCAAGGAAATGTTAGCGGTAATTCAGGAGGGGAGGCCCTGCTCTGCTTATTGATTTCTCTGCAGTGGGCTTCAAGAAGTAGGCTGCTGGAGATGGCCAATACGCAGTTTGAGATCTCAGCTCCTCATTGAGCCGAGATCTAAATCTGCACATGCACTGCCTCCAGCGGCCATTTGCCTGAAGCCCACCGCCAGAAATTCAATGGGCAGAGCGGGGACTCCCCTCCTAAATCACCGCTAACATTGCCTTGAAGCCCAGGGCCCGCAGCCTCGCACCTCCTGGACACCCCGCTGGCCCGCAGGAGCGCCCCACTTCTACTGCTGGCTTCCTGCAGCAGTGACCCTACTTCCTGTGACCTCACTCCACCACAGCCACCCCCCTGGTAAGCTACATTCAGACAATTATTATTATTAATAATCTGTCTGATATGCTGGGGTGGAGAGTTCCAGAGTAGGGGGGATGCACGGGAGAAATCTTGTATGCGATTGTGGGAAGAGGAGATAAGAGGGGAGTAGAGAAGAAGATCTTGTGAGGATCGGAGGTTGCGTGCAGGTAAGTACCGGGAGACTAGGTCACAGATATATGGAGGAGACAGGTTGTGGGTGGCTTTGCATGCCAAGGTTAGGGTCTTGAACTGGAGTCTCTGGGTAATGTGGAGCCAGTGAAGGGATTGGCGGAGCGAGGGGAAAAGCCAGGGAATAGCGGGGGGACAGGTGGATTAGTCAGACAGCAGAGTTTAGGATAGATTGGAGGGGTGCGAGAGTGTTAGAAGGGAGGTCAAAAATTTTGGAAAAAAAGGCATCTTATAGTCCAAAAAATACGGTAAAACACAACGAGTCCCCAAATACAGTATGTAGTCATTGTATCTGCAGACAGAGAACCGATGTCACATACAATTTCCGCCTCCATTCTGATCGCTCTCATCTCAAAATTCTCCTTTCCATTTTTCCTTCTTTATAGGCTGAAGAAAGATCTCAGACTGAAGATTTGGCTGTCTTTAAAGAACTGGCCGAAAAAGTCCTGTCTATACTAGAACGCTCATTGGAACGCCCGGTAAGGATCAATATTAATAGACGTATCTTAATCCACCGTATCTGAGGAGACTTTCTGAGAAAAGGTCTGAAGATGGCGCGGGATTTGTATCGTTACAATTGGTGCATCTGTAAATGTTGGTTTAGTCCTTCATGATTTATGTATTTGGTGATTTAGTGAAATCTTCCACATAGTAATTATATATATTATATCTATCAGGAAACAACAGGAGGCGACGCCAAATATGGGCAAAATGTGACCCCGAAAATCCCTGACCCTAATAGGAGTCAGCCGGAGCTGAACAGCGATCTGATTACAGGTGAGCGATCACCCGACCTTCTACAAGGAATATCCAGATATTACAGAGGACGGAGGATAATGTTAGATTTACTCTCTACTCTGTGTAATGGGAACCTGGCAGCACATTGTTACATATAGAAGTAGTGGTGTGACGGTATAGGCCATTGTCCCCTAATAATAATTGTTTGTAGAAATCCAATGTGCTAGTCAGGAGAAATGTAAAGTAGACACCATATTCAAATTAGAATGGAAGTGCACTGGGGGCGTGAAAGAAGAAATCCAAGTGCAGTGACACGCCCCCAGTGCACTTCCAGGCTAATTTGCAAATCTCTCCTATGTTTCAGCTCTCTTACCATCACTCATATGTGCAGCGTGGGTGGGGGCTTCCTCATTCATGTGATGGAGGGTCCATTCTGCAGTGCTATAGCAAGTAACATGAAATAAATTAAATTTAAATTGCATTACTGCTCTAGAAAATGGGAAAAAATTAAGATACTGAGCACATAATTTGGCCAATTCATGAATGCCCAGCAGCCAATGACAAGGCGATCTTTTTGTTGGAATCCTCTCCTAATGTGAATCCTCTCCTAGGCTGAAGCCTACATTTATATGGGTAGGTAGGATCCTGTTGTAATTAAAACCACCCCGGGCTGATGGGTGGAGATAGGTTCCCAGCAAAAAAGGTCGCCTTGCCGTGACTGCTGGGCATGCATCGAGCAAAAGAAGGTCGCCTTGCCGTGGCTGCTAGGCATGCACCCAGCAAAACAAGGTCGCCTTGTCGTGACTGCTGGGCATGCACCCAGCAAAAGAAGGTCGCCTTGTCGTGACTCCTGGGCATGCACCCAGCAAAAGAAGGTCGTCTTGCCATGACTGCTGGGCGTGCACCCAGCAAAAAAAAAGGTCACCTTGCCGTGGCTACTTGGCATGCACCCAGAAAAAGAAGGTCGCCTTGCCGTGGCTGCTGGCCATGCAAGAATTGGCCAAATTATGCGCTAAGTATCTTCCTTTTATCCTATTTTATACAGCAGTAATGCAATTCAAATTTCATTTATTTCATGTTTACATGCTATAGCGTTACAGAGTGCAACTTTGTTAGTTATGTATTTGGATGGCTACTCTTAGTATGCACCTGTTCACACCCATTTTCTTTTCGGAAGTGATGGTCAGTCTTTTGTTATTTATGAAGGGGTTCCTCCATCATTTACATTACATTTATCTATGGATTCCCCGTATATTCTCATATTTAGAATCCCCATATAACGAGTATTAATCCCATTTACAGACATCTTGTCATTTCTCCGTTTTATTGCTGTATTATCTATGTAGGAATAATATCCTCTAATACATTTCATTTCTTCATCATTATTTTAGAAACAACTGAGCTGTCGAATCCTAACAATGGAATTAGTGAGATCCCGGAGATCCAAGAATCCGTAAGTATCATAGAGGGGGATGCGTGTGTGTCATCAGATCATGGGGTGTGAATGACTCGTCCAGTATTATCCCCCATACAACCATGGGACGTCTCTATTCTAAGTGTAGATGACCCTATGGTGTTAATTACATGTGAATTACAGGGAATCTGTCACCAGGTTTATGCTATTTGGTCTGAGAGAAGCATGATGCAGGGACAGAGACCCTGATTCCATGTGTTGATTACTTTACTCGGTGGAGCAGTTGTGATAAAATCACTATTTTTTTCTGCTGCAGAGCTCTGAATGCTGAGTCTTGTATAACCCCGCCCACACCATTGATTGGCAGCTTTCTGTGTACACTGTGCATAGGCAGAAAGCTGCTAATCAGTGGTGGAGGCAGGGGTACAGAGCAATAGGACTACCTGGCTAGACAGATAGTCTTCTAGTGATAATCTACTGATTTTATTGAAACAGCCACACACAGCCTAGTAAGTAACACATCACTGGAATCAGGGTCTCTGCCCCTACATCATGGTGCTTTCAGAATACATAGCAAACACCTGGTGACAGATTACCTGTAAGTCCTCCTCTGTGTGATCTCCCACATTATCCAGAATGTTATAGTAATGTATGATGACCGTTGCAGGACGGCTCCAGGATTTCGTGGGCCCTGGGCGAAAGAGTCTCAGTGGCCCCTTTAACACATACCACGATTCATGATGCACAGATACCGCAGATAAATATATATACATATATGTATATATATATATATATACATATATATATATATATATATATATAGTACAAGCCCGAAGATTTCACTTCTTACATTACATGAGCGATATCTATTGTAAATTCCACAATAACTCAGAAAGCGGCGAATCCTCACAGCTCACAGTGCAGACCGGACAGTAATGTCCTCCACACAGTATAATGGCACCACATAGTCCTCTATACCGTATTATGAGCTCCATATATTGCTCCATATAGAATAATGGACCCCATAAAATGCTCCACGCAGGCTGTGCCCCCATATAATGCCCCATGCAGGCTGTGACCCCACACATAATGCCCCATGCAGGCTGTGCCCCCCACATAATGCCCCATGCAGGCTTTGACCCCCCACATAATGCTCCATGCAGGCTGTGACCCTCACATAATGCCCCATGCAGGCTTTGACCCCCCACATAATGCCCCATGCAGGCTGTGCCCCCCCCCACATAATGCCCCTTGCAGGATGTCCCCCTCCCACATAATGGCCCATGCAGGATGTCACCCCCCATATAATTCCCCATGCAGAATGTCCCTCCCACATAATGCCCCATGCAGGCTGTGCCCCCCACATAATGCCCCATGCAGGCTGTGCCCCCCCACATAATGGCCCATGCAGGATGTCACCCCCCATATAATTCCCCATGCAGGATGTCCCCTCCACATAATGCCCCATGCAGGATGTCCCACCCCACATAATGCCCCATGCAGGATGTCCCCCACACATAATGCCCCATGCAGGATATCCCCCCCACATAATGCCCCATGCAGGATGTCACCCCCCATATAATTTCCCATGCAGGATGTCCCCCCCCACATAATGCTCCATGCAGGATGTCCCACCCCACATAATGACCCATACAGGATGTCACCCCCCATATAATGCCCCATGCAGGATGTCACCCCCCCATATAATGCCCCATGTAGGATGTCACCTCTCACCCCATATATTGGCCCATGCAGGATGTCACCTCTCACCCCATATAATGCCCCATGCAGGATGTCACTTCTCCCCCCATATAATACCCCATGCAGGATGTCACTCCCCCCATATAATGCCCCATGCAGGATGTCACCCCCCATATAATGCCCCATGCAGAATGTCACCTCTCACCCCATATAAAGCCCTATGCTGGATGTCACTCCCCCCCCATATAATGACCCATGCAGGATGTCACTTCTCCCCCTCATATAATACCCCATGCAGGATGTCACCCCCCTATATAATGCCCCATGCAGGATGTCCCCCCCATATAATGCCTCATGTAGGATGTCACCTCTTACCCCATATAATGCCCCATGCAGGATGTCACTCCCCCCCATATAATGCCCCATGCAGGATGTCACTTCTCCCCCCCATATAATACCCCACGCAGGATGTCCCTACCTCCCCCCCATATAATGCCCCATGCAGGATGTCACTTCTCCCCCCATATAATGCCCCATACCTCCATACATAAAAAAAAAAATCAAATGCTCACCTCACTGCTCACCAGCTGTGGAGAGGTAAGTATTGTGCCGGCCGTGGTCCTGGGCAAGCATTGAGGGGGGGGGGGAGCAAGGCCCGCCTACTCAGGGCCCCGGCACTTGCCTGGGTGTGCAGGGTGCTAGCGCCATGTCTGCCCAGCGTCCGGTTTGTATCCTCCCAACATCATATCAGTGTAAATCATCTGGGACATAATATGGGGGGAGAAGTTTTTGCATCTGTAACTTTTTTCCTGCATCTTCAATAAATCAGTATTATTTCTTATTCTTTTATAGAGCGTGATGGATTCATTGGTTCCGGCGAGAAAGCCGCATATGACCGACTATGAAACTTCCAAACTCATCAGCAGTGGAAATTTTGGGTGAGATTTCTGTTGCCATAATCCACATTTCTCAGGGTTCCCTATGACAATGCTTCTGCCCCTGCACTCTGCCATTCAGTGTTATCATAGGGAAATTATGTGATCTGTAGCAAATCAAACTGCAAGGAAAGTGATTTAAATAATATAATTACATATAATATAATATATAATAATATAATATTATTACATTCGCCTGTGCTAGACCCTCATCTGTTCTTATGCTGCCTCCTCCACCTGAGCTTTTCTGCTCTCCACTCTGATCTTTGTTTTGATGGGGGGGGCTCCATTATGAAGCTGATCAGAGAAGTTGGCTACACATGGTCACATGAAGGGTGACACCATATTGACGTCAATGACATCTACACCCTCCACCATGACCATGTGGGCCCAATCACTGGCCTCAGCAGCAGAAGAGAGCCCTGGAGCACATTCATTTTGGACCAATTTTATTTGCACTAAATTGTATTTGGTCAGTTATAGCGAATCTGCCCAAAGAGAATTTCAGTAGATTCTCGTATCTATAATGTGACCTGGGTGATGGCTCCGGCAGAAGTGGCATTGTGGAGACCTCGCATAGGTGATCTATGTAGTGCTATTTTATGTATTTCTAGATGTGGATTTATAGTGGCGGCCAGACTTCTAGTATTAAACATATGCAAATTGTCTCTTCTGAGAGGAAGCAAACTAGAACTCCACCTATAGGAAGTAGCAATCCTAAAAGTCAATATCGACCCTTTAACAAGCCTTGTCACATGACTTAGGATAATAGCCAAAACCAAAATCTCAATTTGCAGGAACTGTGTTCTGGGGTACTGCCCCTCTTCAGTGCAAAGTGTGAGATATGGTTTGACTGGGTGAGAGGTGTCTGACCGGTATCCAAGGGGTTGACATTTCTCCTTGCGGACATGAGGAGACTTTTAAGCCACAATGCTCCTCTGGGAAATAGGATTGCTACTTAACATAGGTGGCACTAGGGTGCTAGTTCTCTTCCTCTCTGAAAAGAGACAATTTGCATATTTCCCAGAAGAGCATTGCAGCTTAAAAGTCTCCTCACCTTGACATGCTTAACATGGCTTTTTCCGCAAGGAGAAACGTTACCGCTTGGATCCCGGTCAGATGCCTCTTACCCAGCCAAACCATATCTCACACTTTGCACTTATGAGTGCTTGTACCCCAAAACATAATGTCCGAAAATTGAGATTTTGGTTATGGCTATTATTCCATGTCATGTGATAAGGCTCGTTAAAGGGTCGATATTGACTTTTAGGATTACTACTTCCTATAGGTGGCACTAGAGTTCTAGTTCTCTTCCTCTCCGAAGAGACAATTTGCATATTTCCCAGAGGATCATTGAGGCTTAAAAGTCTCCTCACCTTGACAAGCTTAACATGTCACTCTCCGCAAGGAGAAATGTTACCAGGATACCAGTATTAAACATATAATGATTTCTATAGATGGATTATTAATAAGGATTTATTATAACCGATGGATTCTCCTTCTCTCCAGGGCCGTCTACTTAGTGCATCATAAAGACTCACACCAGACCTTTGCTATGAAGAAAATGGCTAAGCGGAACCTAAATACTGCACAGAGATTGGAATGGGCCTTTCTGGAGAGGGACATCTTAACATTTGCTGATTGTCCCTTTGTGGTCTCCATGCTCTGCTCCTTTCCAACTAGATCTCACCTGTGTATGGTCATGGAGTATGTAGGAGGTAAGACACATCTATTGTATTATATTCAGCCCATGTCTGCTTTCATCTTATCACTGCTCATATCATTAGGACATTGTTGGTTACATCCCCGCAGAGCATTTACTATAGGTTATCTATTACCAAGATGCTCGTAAATTCATTGATCTTGGTGCAGGGGCGCTATGGGGCTCATCAGTCGGAGGGGGTCTGTCGACGCTCAGCAGTGGGCAGCATCCCTCCACCTGTCATCACAATTTCAGCGGTATTTGCTTCTTCAAGGAGGTGGGGCTGGTGGGGGCAAAAATACTGAGTAGGTGGCTAGTAGGGGCCAAAATACTGAAAGGGGGCCGTATGACTAGATATGGGGGGACTGTGAATGCTGAGTGGAGGTCATCATATTAAGTGGGGTGCTGTGGGGGTCCTCACTCTGTATGGAGGCCCCCATTCTGTGTGGGGACATCATACTGAGTGGGGAGTTATGCGGACCATTATATTGTGTGAGGGACTGTGGGAACCATTATCCTGAGTGGGAGGGTTGCTGTGGGTGCCATCACACCGAGTAGGGGGCTGTGGCTGGCCTCCTTCTAAGTGGTGGCCTCCTTAGGAGGATTCACTGTGGGGATACCATACTCATTGAGTGTGGGTGTGGGCATTTTTGGGAGCATCATACTCTAAAATGGCCATAAAAGTTGTATTGCTGGTGAGAACACCAAGCTGCTTCAACAGGGATATAAATATATTTCTTTTTTATTTTTTAGGGTGGGGGGCAATTACAACTTTTGATATGGGGTCTTGTGATTTCTATGTACGCCACTATCTGTGTGATCTCCCCAGGATGTTTCCGCTCACTGCTCATTATACATCATGGTTATCTGCTCGTGGTATATCATGGTCATCTGCTGTATAAACCCCTCACTGGTCATATTTCCTTTCTTCTATAGGTGGAGACTGTGGGACCCTTCTAAGCACCAGGGGTCCTTTCTCTGTCCCCATGGCCCGCTTGTACTTTGCAGAGGCGGTACTTGCCGTGGAATACCCGCATAGTTACGGTGTGGTGCACAGAGACCTGAAGCCGGAAAAGTAAGTGCCCCCGTAGTATAATAAAGTGGGGAAAGTTGTCATTTATTATCATTCAGTCTGTGAGGCTAAAACCATCTTCTCTTTTGCAGCCTCCTGATTACATCTACTGGACATATTAAAGTTACCGATTTTGGGATTTCAAAACTTGGTCTAATGATACCGAAAACTAACACCTACAAGGAATTAGCAGTGGACATCTCCAGAGAGTTCCAGGACAGTGAGGTCAGCATCACCTACAAGAACTTAGCTTGTTATTTGCAAATCTCATCACACTATTGTCTCTTCTCTACGTTCTTCCTTTCTAGAGAACTTTTCCACTAATATTTTATCTTCTGCATTGTGTTTTAACGATGATATCTTGTCATAATAATTGTTTCATCGATTCTCATCTCTATGTTCTGTTGGTTTCCAGTTCTGTGGCACCCCATGTTACATAGCCCCAGAGATCATCCTGAAAGAAGGCTATGGAAGACCTGTTGACTGGTGGTCATTGGGGATCATCCTGTATAAATTCCTGCTGGGATGTGTACCATTTGATGCTGATTCCCTCACTGAGCTTTATAAAAGGGTTGTCATTGGTGAGTAGAATAATTCGATCATTGCGTTGATTGGTTACATTTGTTTAGTTATTTCCTTTGCTTTATGTTACAGTCCAGTAAAGAGGTTTTATTTTCTGTAATTTTCTATGTAACAGGAGAACTAATTTGGAATTGTGATCGCGCTCCACCCCTGGATGCTCAGAATCTCATCACTGAGCTGCTCAGAAGAAATCCTGTGCGTAGACTTGGGACAGGTAACAGATATACTAGTATTAATATTCCCTTATTAGACCAAGGACATATCGCTCATGTCCATGAAGATCAGCATTTCTCTATCAGCTCATCTACTGTATTTCTAGTTCTCCACACTAAGACTTTCAGTTTATTTCCTTCATGTCGGCTCAGTTTTGTCATTAGTTCAGATTACGATAAACTGTTCAGATATGGAGCCATCCCTGACTATGTCCGCATCACTTTTGTTTTTCTTTTTCTAGGAGGAGCATTTGAGATCAAGGTTCATCCATTCCTGAGTGACTTGGACTTTGACAACATTCTGAGCCAGGAGCTGGAGTATGTTCCTCAGCTTGTTTCAGATGCAGACACCAGCTTATTTATCAGTAAGTAGAAGGAGACGTCATCTAGACTAAGCGACTGTTTGTCTCATCTTCCCTAATATGTGATCATCTGTTCCCATTAATATTAGTGATAAATAGTGACTGTGTTATACTGACAACCTCTAATAATACTTCATTACCTATTTCTTGTAGATCATTCTGATATAAACAAACATCTGGTCTCAAAGGATGAGGAAGGCACAAGTGAGAACAATGAGAGCCTTGACTTCCAAAATTTTACGTCATCTTCTGAAAAGCTTTGTAAAGTAAGTATGTGATTAATAAATCCAAAATATGTAAAAAAAATGTAAAACAACTCTAAAAGTACATAAAAAAAATATTTTATATCTTATTTTTATCCGTATTTAGCTCTGTATCATCGCTACCAGGATGGTGAACAATGAGGATCCCAATGCCCCTCCAGAGTATACACCAGAAACCAACACAAACATCTCAGAAATGTGAGTAGATTATAAAGGGTCATTACTTCATTACTGGGAGTTCCAGGCTGATCTATGTACACAACACCAAATATAGGACATAAATATCAGAATATCAAATGCAGCATTCACCGCTTCATGGTTAACGGTCATTGTACTTTTGGCTTCAGAAAATGCAGAAGATAACAGCCCATAATTGTGGCAGGTCATGCATTTTTAGCACTGCCTACTCTGTAGGAGAGCTGTAGTATTACTTGCCAGCCATTCTTGGTAGTTGTGTTCTGATCCATGGAAGGTAGTTTTGAGCAGAAAACCTTCCCCACTATGACAGTCATATGTCCTATTAGGCCTTATAGTCAGTGTTCTTATAGTGAGACAACCCATTTTATACTGTGTTTACTTACGATTTACATGTTTTTCTTCTTCAAACAGGCAGAAAGAATCTGTTCCTGTATGTAATACAGACGATGCTGTTACCATCTTGCCACCCTCATCCCCATTGCCAGGTATGTACATGTCTACAGCACCAACAATGTGAATGTTGACTTCAAGGCTCAAATATTTCCACATGGTTTTTCTGGTCTACTATGTTATCCATGTTTCATGGATCTCAGCTATGTTGACCATGGGTTCGTACTGTATCCCTATTTCCTTAATTTTGTACAGGAGTTTTTTTTCATGTATTCTGTATATTACGTTGCATCATCTATTAACCTAGTGAGATATAGCGACTGTGTTATACTGACACCCTCTAACAATCCTTCATTACCTATGTCTTGTAGATCACTCTGATGAAAACAACCATCTGATCTCAGAGGATAAGGAGGGCACAAGTGAGGACGATGAGAACTTTATCTTCCGAATATTTGCATCATCATCTTCTGAGAGGCTTTCTAAAGTAAGTATGTGATCGATAAATCCAAAATATGTACAAAAAAAGGATCTATAAAATTAAAAAGTATGTATATTTAATAACTTATTGTTATCCACATTTAGCACTCTACCACCACTAACGGGATGGTGAACAACGAGGATCCCAAGGCCCCTCCAGAGTGTACACCAGAATCCAACACAAACATCTCAGAAATGTGAGTAGATTATGGGGTCATTACTGGGAGCTCCAGGCTGATATATGTGCACAACACCAAATATAGGACATAAATACCATAATATCAAATGTAGCATCCACCGCCCCATGGTTATGGGTCATTGTGCTTTCAGCTTTCGGAATTGTTGGAGATAACAGCCCATAATTGTGGCCGGTCATGCACTTTTAGTGCTGCCCTCACTGTAGGAGAGATGTAGTATGAAATGCCGGCCATTCTTGGTAGTTGTTTTCCTCTCAGCTCTCTATAAAAGGTAGTCTTGAGCAGAAGACCTTCCCCACTATGACAGTCATATGTCCTACTAGTCCTTATAGTCGGTGTTCTTCTAGTGAGACAACCCCTTTTATACGGAGTTTACTTAAGATTTACATGTTTTTCTTCTTCAAACAGGCAGAAAGTATCTGTTCCTGTATGTAATACAGACGATGCTGTTACCATCTTGCCACCCTCGTCCCCATTGCCAGGTATGTACATGTCTACAGCACCAGCAATGTGAATGGTGACTTCAAGGCTCAAATATTCCCACATGGTTTTATACAATACTATAGGTCTCTTATGTTATCCATATTATGACAAAGCAGATCCTATAAGAATATATTGTTACTGATTTTTTTTTTAATTTTTCATCAGAATTTCCATCTCATGAAGAAAGAAAATCGGCAATAAATCTGAGTATGGAGCAACAAAACTCAGAAAATGGAAAAAATGGGAAAAAGAGACGAGGTAAGTGTGAGAATCAACTCCATGTTGTGTGATGTCAGTGAGAATAATTCATGTGGAGTAGATGTCATCTGTCAGTGATGGGATTGTCACATGTATGATTGCTGACAATGACCCCTGACCTCTGTATGATAATATTCCTCTGCCGTCCGGCCACAGTGACTGCACAGCATTATCATGTAATATGGAGTCCCATCACTTACATTATATTTATTTCTCTTCTCATAGGTTCCATCTTCCGCCGGATCTTATCATCCTGCCGGCGTGGATTATCCAGGGCTGCTCGCGCATTTGCATGCTGTCACTGTTGCCCTAAAACCATCTAAAAGACGGGACACCTAAGCATCCAGCGCCCTGAAGTCCAGCAGATCCATCATCACTGCTGGAGCTGTATAGAAGGACCTTCACCATCTACCTGTGGCCTTCTGACTGGTCAACCTGGACAAGTTTCAGTAACGCCTCTGTCATCGGGCTCCGCGGTATTCATACTGCTCGTCTGACTTGTCATTTACTGATCACCTGGTATCTGACCTCGGCTATCTTCCTGACTTTGATTTATTCTATTGACAATGTTCACGATTTTATTCATCCCATTATTAATTTAAAAAAAGTAAAATCTGTTACTGTTGCTCTGATTCCTTTTTGTCTTGAATTCACAAATACTTGTAACTCACTAATTGCTCTTCTTCCCACTAAATGTATTTCTCATTATCCTTAATGCAGCAGTCAGTCTCATATTTCTGTCCAGCAATTACACTGGTGCATCCACCCTGTACCAGTCATTACACTCATCCACAAACCTCTCCACACTGCTGCACAGTCCTGCATCTCTACCATATCTACACTCCAATGAGCTAAGATTAACATCCTCCATAATCAGGACCTCCCACTCTCATGTCCAAGACATTTTCTCTGCTGCATCAGCTCTCAGGAGTGCACTACTGCAGGCAATCAGGTTCATTCCCACTATCAGAGATTTTAAGTGTGCAGTAGAAACAGATTATTTGTGGCAGGACTGTCAAATCACCTCACTATTCTAAGTTTTTCCTACAGCACTCAGTAGCACTTAATATTTGTACATATACAGATAATGGTTGGTGACTGGTTCATGCAGCCTTAATTCCACAAAGATAGAAATAAAAGGTCAACATGTTTCATACATCCAAACCATCCTTAATCATGGCAGAAAAACATAATTTTAAGTTCCCACTATGAATATTTGGTGAGATATCACAGCTGTGTATTTTCACAGCACAAAGAACGCATCTTACAGATCAGCAAATCACAGTGTGCTGACGCTTAGTGTTGTAGTTTTGAACAACACCATTCATTTTATCATATAATGTGTTGAAAAATGAGAAAAAATGCCAGGTTTGGGTTCCTTCATTTTACAGTGTGTATTGTGTTGTAAAAACAAACTGACAAAATGATTCAGAGTCAGTAGTACGATTACTGTGATACCAAACTTATAAGGTTTATATATATATATATATATATATACAGTACAGACCAAAAGTTTGGACACACCTTCTAATTTAAAGATTTTTCTGTATTTTCATGACTATGAAAATTGTACATTCACACTGAAGGCATCAAAACTATGAATTAACACATGTGGAATTATATACTTAACAAAAAAGTGTGAAACAACTGAAAATATGTCTTATATTCTAGGTTCTTCAAAGTAGCCACCTTTTGCTTTGATGACTGCTTTGCACACTCTTGACATTCTCTTGATGAGCTTCAAGAGGTAGTCACCGGAAATGGTCTTCCAACAATCTTGAAGGAGTTCCCAGAGATGCTTAGCACTTGTTGGCCCTTTTGCCTTCACTCTGTGGTCCAGCTCACCCCAAACCATCTCGATTGGGTTCAGGTCTGGTGACTGTGGAGGCCAGGTCATCCGGCGTAGCACCCCATCACTCTCCTCCTTGGTCAAATAGCCCTTACACAGCCTGGAGGTGTGTTTGGGGTCATTGTCCTGTTGAAAAACAAATGATGGTCCAACTAAACGCAAACCGGATGAAATAGCATGCCGCTGCAAGATGCTGTGGTAGCCATGCTGGTTCAGTATGCCTTCAATTTTGAATAAATCCCCAACAGTGTCTCCAGCAAAGCACCCCCACACCATCACACCTCCTCCTCCATGCTTCATGGTGGGAACCAGGCATGTAGAGCCATCCGTTCACCTTTTCTGCATCGCACAAAGTCACGGTGGTTGAAACCAAAGATCTCAAATTTGAACTCATCAGACCAAAGCACAGATTTCCACTGGTCTAATGTCCATTCCTTGTGTTCTTTAACCCAAACAAGTGTCTTCTGCTTGTTGCCTGTCCTTAGCAGTGGTTTCCTAGCAGCTATTTTACCATGAAGGCCTGCTGCACAAAGTCTCCTCTTAACAGTTGTTGAAGAGATGTGTCTGCTGCTAGAACTCTGTGTGGCATTGACCCGGCCTCTAATCTGAGCTGCTGTTAACCTGCGATTTCTGAGGTTGGTGACTCGGATAAACTTATCCTCAGAAGCAGAGCTGACTCTTGGTCTTCCTTTCGTGGGGTGGTCCTCATGTGAGCCAGTTTCTTTGTAGCGATTGATGGTTTTTGCAACTGCACTTGGGGACACTTTCAAAGTTTTCCCAATTTTTCGCACTGACTGACCTTCATTCCTTAAAGTAATGATGGCCACTCGTTTTTCTTTACTTAGCTGCTTTTTGCTTGCAATAATACAAATTCTAACAGTCTATTCAGTAGGACTATCAGCAGAGTATCGACCAGACTTCTGCACAACACAACTGATGGTCCCAACCCCATTTATAAGGCAAGAAATCCCACTTATTAAACCTGACAGGGCACACCTGTGAAGTGAAAACCTTTTTCGGTGACTACCTCTTGAAGCTCATCAAGAGAATGCCAAGAGTGTGCAAAGCAGTCATCAAAGCAAAAGGTGGCTACTTTGAAGAACCTAGAATATAAGACATATTTTCAGTTGTTTCATACTTTTTTGTTAAGTATATTATTCCACATGTGTTAATTCATAGTTTTGATGCCTTCAGTGTGAATGTACAATTTTCATAGTCTTGAAAATACAGAAAAATCTTTAACCGAGAAGGTGTGTCCAAACTTTTGGTCTGTACTGTATATATATATATATATATATATATATATATATACAGTGTTTAGCATAAATCAGTACACCCAAATAGATTTGTCAGCAAACCTGTAGTTTCCTTTCAGAATCATCATTTTATATGGGATACCATACTACAAAATACTCTCGCAAATTTGAGCCATTGAATGCAAACAAGATTTGGTATTTTGCAGACCCCAAAAAAGTAATTTTCTTAACAAACTCATCAAGATCATGTTTCAAAAATGAGAACATCCCAGTAACAGTCTTAAGAGAAAAGCTAAGTTTAGACAACAAAATTCTAATTAACAAGAACTGAACCACAGGTAAGTGTAATTATTCATTAAACAGATGTCCAGCAGACAGGTGTCTGTAAAAGGAAGTTACTTAATAAAGAAAACTCCTTCCCATTTCATGCTATCAGCAATGGCACCACATAGAAGGGAAATGTCACAAAACCTGAGAAAGAAAATAATTTCTTTGCAATAAATGTAAAGTCTACAAGAAGATCAGCAAAACTTTACTTATCAGTCAGAATACTGTAGCAAAAGTGATGCAAAACTATAACAAAGATGGAACTGCAACCATCTTACAGAGACGTCCAGGCCGACTATGGAAGTTAACACCTAAACAAAAGCGTCCTCTGATGAGAAGGGTAAGTGGCACCACATAGAAGAGAAATGTCACAAGACATTTCTGAGAAAGAAAATAATTTCTTTACAAAAAATGTGAAGTCTACAAGAAGATCAGCAAAGCTTTTCTTATCAGTCAGATGGAAGTTAACATCTAAACAAAAGCATCTTCTGATGAGAAGAAAATCGACAGGCAAATTCATTGCTATTAGCTGAAGAAGTAGAAAGCCAAACTAAGGTGAGTGTTTTCCATGACACGACACGGTGTACACTGCAAATGAATGGCATTCATGAGTGTCCTCCACAAAGGAAGCCTCTCTCCCTTAAAGCCCATGAACAATAAAAGTCCGTCTACAATTTGCCAGGGTCCATGCTTAAAACTATGAGGACTACCGGGACTCTATACTGTGTATGTGCATCTTATGTGTATGTCCGTATTTTATGTTTGTGTGCACTATGTATATGTGACGCGCCCTGGGCCTATGTGACGTAGCGTTGCGCACGCAGGGACTACCCGGAGCCGGATCTGATAGGGGTAGTAGTCTCGTGGCGGTGACCCGGTCCGTGCCCAGGGAGTCAGACTAAGTGGCGGTATATTAGCAGTAGATGTAGGATGACTACGCCACCCGTTGAATGCAGCTATGGAGCTGCCGCTGCAGGGCAGACCGCTGAGGCCGTTGGAAGGATGGTGCAGCGTGGATGGTATAACCCCCAACGGGAGGGGTATGGCCTCAGGGCAGCCGACGTGGAAGATGGGGGTAGCAGGAACCACTCAGAGACGATGCGGTGTAGTTCAGGGTCTTTACTGGTGACAAAGACAGACCCTCCCGGAGTACTTGCTAGCGATCGGGGCCTGGTCAGTCCTTGAGCAGATGGGATCTCCCCTGGCCAGGTGGAGTTGTAGGCCTTCCCAACTAACTGTACTCTTCTGGCTACCTTGCTAGAGGCGGGTAAAAGTAGCCCACGTCCCTGAGTGTACCGTGTGGTGCTCACCCGTATGGCCGGTGACTCGGGGCCTTCTAGTGCCTTCCGCTCAACGACGGCGGTGCTGGTCCCACGCGTGTGACCGTGCCTTCGGGTTTCTGGGCCAGAGGACTTGAAATCCCCTGCCGGACGGTTTCTGCTGCTGGGTAAGGGTTAGTCCCCACAGCCTCGGACTCCGGGTCCGGTGATAACTTCTCAGTCAGGGCGAGCTCTGCAGCTGCCAGCCCCTGACTCCTTGTAGCACTGCTCCCACAGAGCTCCTGTTGTTTCTTCCTATGCTGCTTCTCTTCTCTGTCTCTACTTCTGGCATGGCCCGGGAGCTGGGCCCAGCCGGAGCCACAGCTCCCTGTCCGCCCTCCTGGCTCAACTCTCCCTTTGAACTCTCTAACCCTGCCTCAGCCCCAGGTTTATATAGGGGAAGTCCTTCCCCTCCCAGGACTGGGCAGGAGGTGTGGCATGCATAGGATTCCTGACCAAGAGACCTCCCACCTGCTCTCAGACATAACATTGCTGTTACTGTGGAAACCAGACCCCTGGGGTGCCACATTCCCCCCTAGTGAAATTTAGTACTCCGGGACTGAACATACTTTTGTCAACATAACAAGGCATAAAAAAAAAAATAACATTACAATAAGGAAACACATAAAGACGGTCACGGCGTGTCCGCAACCGGGTGCAGTCTTTGAAGAAAACAAAGGTGTCCATTTCACCAAAACAGGGAGACGTAACCAGGTAGGGGTCTGTCCTGCCCCGAGTCCTTAACAGTCTTTAGTCCATCCTGGGTTACGCTCCACTAACTGTACAAGGATTCCCGGTAAATCCACCAAGGACTCCTAAAAATAACTAGAAACACATAATTATTTACAGGATATGGCCGCTCTCAGGCCTCGGCCAGTGGGGATAAGGATTGGCTGCTCACAGTCCTCAGCCTGGTAAGGGATAGGGACACACGGGGAACAATTCACTAATCCCAACGGGGACCATATTTTAATTAGCAGCAGTCCTTGTACCCTAACGGGTAACTATGTACAGCTCTTTATTCACGCTACTTCCCTTCAGCAGCTATGTCCTCTTTGTGCTCCCTCCTGAGGGTAGTCCTCAGACCCGTCCGGGTCCTCTTGGCTTTCCTCGTATTGGTAGTACTGCAGCTCCTCCTCGGTTAGCCGGGTTAGTATCTCTGCGACAGTCCTCCTCCCAGGTGGCCAGGACTTTACCTCCCTTTGGGCTGCCCCGGTTAATTGGGCCACCAGGATGCTCACTTTTTGCTCTTCTGTGAGGGGGTACACCTGGAAGAGGCTATCCAGCTTTTCTCTAAAGTCATGTAGGGTATGTGACTCCCCTGAGTACTGGGGTAGCCAGGCCGCTCCCGGGATATAGGGCATGGTGAAAGGCATGACTGCAGCAGCGGTGGTGCTGGCGGGGGTTGAGGCAGTGAAGCTCTCCTCCGTATCCGACATCTTCCTCGCCCCTAGTGGACCGTGGCCTACCTTGCGATGATCCTCTTCTGTAGGCCGCGGCTCCGCAGTGGATCGTCAGGGTTGAGGACCTCTCGTCGCGCTCCTGTGACGTCGGCGTCTGCTGGGCTCCTTCCAGGACCTTACGCAACGTCCGGACGTGAGGCGGGGCTTCAGTTCTCGCGGGCTTTTCGGAGTCCACGCCCCTCTTCTTCCCGCGCGGCGTCCTCAAAATGGCGTCCAACGGCGGGAAAACTCCACAGATGGCGGGAAGAAGGCTGAAGATGGCGCCGGATGGCGGGAAAACTTCACGGATTGCGGGAAGAAGGCTGAAGATGGCGCCGGATGGCGGGAATCTTCACCACAGGTAAGTTTTAAAAGTCTCTCTTTCAGGCACGCAGTACCCGGTGGTTGCGGGCACGAAATCCTGCCGACTACGCCAAAAGTTGACGCGCCCTGGGCCTATGTGACGTAGCGTTGCGCACACAGGGACTACCCGGAGCCGGATCTGATAGGGGTAGTAGTCTCGTGGAGGTGACCCGGTCCGTGCCCAGGGAGTCAGACTAAGTGGCGGTATATTAGCAGTAGATGTAGGATGACTATGCCACCTGTTGAATGCAGCTATGGAGCTGCCGCTGCAGGGCAGACCGCTGAGGCCGGTGGAAGGATGGTGCAGCGTGGATGGTATAACCCCCAACGGGAGGGGTATGGCCTCAGGGCAGCCGACGTGGAAGATGGGGGTAGCAGGAACCACTCAGAGACGATGCGGTGTAGTTCAGGGTCTTTACTGGTGACAAAGACAGACCCTCCCGGAGTACTTGCTAGCGATCGGGGCCTGGTCAGTCCTTGAGCAGATGGGATCTCCCCTGGCCAGGTGGAGTTGTAGGCCTTCCCAACTAACTGTACTCTTCTGGCTACCTTGCTAGAGGCGGGTAAAAGTAGCCCACGTCCCTGAGTGTACCGTGTGGTGCTCACCCGTATGGCCGGTGACTCGGGGCCTTCTAGTGCCTTCCGCTCCACGACGGCGGTGCTGGTCCCACGCGTGTGACCGTGCCTTCGGGTTTCTGGGCCAGAGGACTTGAAATCCCCTGCCGGACGGTTTCTGCTGCTGGGTAAGGGTTAGTCCCCACAGCCTCGGACTCCGGGTCCGGTGATAACTTCTCAGTCAGGGCGAGCTCTGCAGCTGCCAGCCCCTGACTCCTTGTAGCACTGCTCCCACAGAGCTCCTGTTGTTTCTTCCTATGCTGCTTCTCTTCTCTGTCTCTACTTCTGGCATGGCCCGGGAGCTGGGCCCAGCCGGAGCCACAGCTCCCTGTCCGCCCTCCTGGCTCAACTCTCCCTTTGAACTCTCTAACCCTGCCTCAGCCCCAGGTTTATATAGGGGAAGTCCTTCCCTCCCAGGACTGGGCAGGAGGTGTGGCATGCATAGGATTCCTGACCAAGAGACCTCCCACCTGCTCTCAGACATAACATTGCTGTTACTGTGGAAACCAGACCCCTGGGGTGCCACATTCCCCCCTAGTGAAATTTAGTACTCCGGGACTGAACATACTTTTGTCAACATAACAAGGCATAAAAAAAAAAATAACATTACAATAAGGAAACACATAAAGACAGTCACGGCGTGTCCGCAACCGGGTGCAGTCTTTGAAGAAAACAAAGGTGTCCATTTCACCAAAACAGGGAGACGTAACCAGGTAGGGGTCTGTCCTGCCCCGAGTCCTTAACAGTCTTTAGTCCATCCTGGGTTACGCTCCACTAACTGTACAAGGATTCCCGGTAAATCCACCAAGGACTCCTAAAAATAACTAGAAACACATAATTATTTACAGGATATGGCCGCTCTCAGGCCTCGGCCAGTGGGGATAAGGATTGGCTGCTCACAGTCCTCAGCCTGGTAAGGGATAGGGACACACGGGGAACAATTCACTAATCCCAACGGGGACCATATTTTAATTAGCAGCAGTCCTTGTACCCTAACGGGTAACTATGTACAGCTCTTTATTCACGCTACTTCCCTTCAGCAGCTATGTCCTCTTTGTGCTCCCTCCTGAGGGTAGTCCTCAGACCCGTCCGGGTCCTCTTGGCTTTCCTCGTATTGGTAGTACTGCAGCTCCTCCTCGGTTAGCCGGGTTAGTATCTCTGCGACAGTCCTCCTCCCAGGTGGCCAGGACTTTACCTCCCTTTGGGCTGCCCCGGTTAATTGGGCCACCAGGATGCTCACTTTTTGCTCTTCTGTGAGGGGGTACACCTGGAAGAGGCTATCCAGCTTTTCTCTAAAGTCATGTAGGGTATGTGACTCCCCTGAGTACTGGGGTAGCCAGGCCGCTCCCGGGATATAGGGCATGGTGAAAGGCATGACTGCAGCAGCGGTGGCGCTGGCGGGGGTTGAGGCAGTGAAGCTCTCCTCCGTATCCGACATCTTCCTCGCCCCTAGTGGACCGTGGCCTACCTTGCGATGATCCTCTTCCGTAGGCCGCGGCTCCGCAGTGGATCGTCAGGGTTGAGGACCTCTCGTCGCGCTCCTGTGACGTCGGCGTCTGCTGGGCTCCTTCCAGGACCTTACGCAACGTCCGGACGTGAGGCGGGGCTTCAGTTCTCGCGGGCTTTTCGGAGTCCACGCCCCTCTTCTTCCCGCGCGGCGTCCTCAAAATGGCGTCCAACGGCGGGAAAACTCCACAGATGGCGGGAAGAAGGCTGAAGATGGCGCCGGATGGCGGGAAAACTTCACGGATTGCGGGAAGAAGGCTGAAGATGGCGCCGGATGGCGGGAATCTTCACCACAGGTAAGTTTTAAAAGTCTCTCTTTCAGGCACGCAGTACCCGGTGGTTGCGGGCACGAAATCCTGCCGACTACGCCAAAAGTTGACGCGCCCTGGGCCTATGTGACGTAGCGTTGCGCACACAGGGACTACCCGGAGCCGGATCTGATAGGGGTAGTAGTCTCGTGGAGGTGACCCGGTCCGTGCCCAGGGAGTCAGACTAAGTGGCGGTATATTAGCAGTAGATGTAGGATGACTATGCCACCTGTTGAATGCAGCTATGGAGCTGCCGCTGCAGGGCAGACCGCTGAGGCCGGTGGAAGGATGGTGCAGCGTGGATGGTATAACCCCCAACGGGAGGGGTATGGCCTCAGGGCAGCCGACGTGGAAGATGGGGGTAGCAGGAACCACTCAGAGACGATGCGGTGTAGTTCAGGGTCTTTACTGGTGACAAAGACAGACCCTCCCGGAGTACTTGCTAGCGATCGGGGCCTGGTCAGTCCTTGAGCAGATGGGATCTCCCCTGGCCAGGTGGAGTTGTAGGCCTTCCCAACTAACTGTACTCTTCTGGCTACCTTGCTAGAGGCGGGTAAAAGTAGCCCACGTCCCTGAGTGTACCGTGTGGTGCTCACCCGTATGGCCGGTGACTCGGGGCCTTCTAGTGCCTTCCGCTCCACGACGGCGGTGCTGGTCCCACGCGTGTGACCGTGCCTTCGGGTTTCTGGGCCAGAAGACTTGAAATCCCCTGCCGGACGGTTTCTGCTGCTGGGTAAGGGTTAGTCCCCACAGCCTCGGACTCCGGGTCCGGTGATAACTTCTCAGTCAGGGCGAGCTCTGCAGCTGCCAGCCCCTGACTCCTTGTAGCACTGCTCCCACAGAGCTCCTGTTGTTTCTTCCTATGCTGCTTCTCTTCTCTGTCTCTACTTCTGGCATGGCCCGGGAGCTGGGCCCAGCCGAAGCCACAGCTCCCTGTCCGCCCTCCTGGCTCAACTCTCCCTTTGAACTCTCTAACCCTGCCTCAGCCCCAGGTTTATATAGGGGAAGTCCTTCCCCTCCCAGGACTGGGCAGGAGGTGTGGCATGCATAGGATTCCTGACCAAGAGACCTCCCACCTGCTCCTAGACATAACATTGCTGTTACTGTGGAAACCAGACCCCTGGGGTGCCACATATGCATACGTTAAAATGTGTATAGAGTATTAGCATGTGCAAATTTTATATGTGTGCCTAATATAAATATACATGGAAATGTATATGTAGGTGGTGCCTGATGGAGGGTGGGGGGCCCAGATCAGAAGTCCTGATTAAGGGCCCTTCACTGTCATTGTCTGCCCCTTATATAAACAGTAAAATCCTCTTTAATAACTGGACTTCCATTGGGGTGGACTTCTCATAGATGGCCAGTATGCATACTATATTGTGAATCTGGGCATCTCTCACAGAAAATCTGATCTGGATATGAGGGTGGTCTTCTATAAGCGGTGATGTTTTGGAGAGATTTAGGGAAAAGTCCCAATTCTTATCCATCGATCTGGTAATTTGAGTAAAATATTTGTGTTGATAACTGATCACAAAGTCACAAAATATGTAAGATTTGGCATAACCTGGTTCATTTTTCAAAAAGTTATGCTCAATTTTTTTAGCACCAAGTTTTGTTGCTTTTTTGTAGACTTACACTAACTTAGTATATTGTGTGAGAATTAAATGAATTATGAATTAGTTGGCGCATTTTACCACACTCTGGGGGTCCCTGACAGTGCTTCTTTACCGGCCCTGTAGTGATGCCAATGTAAACTTCCAAGTGACCGCGCAGTCAATCACTGTCACGAATGCAGGACAACCTATGATTAGCTAATTTTTGGGAAATCCTTATAACAAAAGGGGATTGAAAATATTTACAATTATTTTAAAAGCATTAAAAAAAAACCAGACCCAATACTTATAATTAGTTTGTTGAAAGTAGTCTAATTAAAGGGAGCTGAAAGGATTAGAGATTATGAACCCGATTCACCAGTGTTTTTGCCAGAAAACTGGCATAAAGCTCTTGAAAAGTTGCAAAGTTTTGTGACTTTTCCCATTTTCACATAATTTTAACTTCTTTAAAGCCCAAGACGTACTGATACGTATCTGCGCCCTGGGACTTAAGAGCCTGATACGTATTAGTACATCTTTGCGATCGCGCCCGCACACAGGCTGTGTGGGCGTGATCGCCGCCGGGTGTCAACTGATTGTCACAACTGACACCCGGTGCTATGTGCTGGGAGAGGTCCCGCACATTAACCCCCGCAATGCTGGGATCTAAGTCGTTCGCAGCATTGCGGGGGCAAGGCGAGGTGATCGGGATAGTCACCTCTCCTGCCGGCGTCCAGCAATGTGTGCCGCGGCTTCCCGGATGTTGTCATGATGACCCGATTCACTGAGGGGTGCAGTTTTAAGAATGGTGTCACTTTTGGGTATTTTCAGTCATAAAGACCCCTCAAAGTGACTTCAAATGTGATGCGGTCCCTAATAAAATGGTTTTGTAAATTTTGTTGGAAAAATGAGAAATCGCTGGTCAATTTTAACCCTTATAGCTCCCTAATAAAAATAAATTTGGGTTCCAAAATTGTGCTGATGTAAAGTAGACATATGGGAAATGTTATTTATTAACTTTTTTTGTGTGACATATCTCTCCGATTTAAGGGCATAAAAATTCAAATTTTGAAAATTGCAAAATTTTCTAAATTTTCGCCAAATATCTGTTTTTTTCACAAATAAACACAAGTGATATCGAAGAAATTTTACCACAATCATAAAGTACAATATGTCATGAAAAAATATTCTCAGAACCAGGGGGATCCGTTGAAGCGTTCCAGAGTAATTACCTCATAAAGTGACAGTGGTCAGAATTGTAAAAATTGGCCTTCTCATTAGCGTGCAAACCACTTTGGGTTGTAAAGGGGTTAAGGACTCTACTTGCATATACAGTCATGGAGGAAAGTGCTGGCACCCTTGAAATTGTTTCAGAAAATTACACATGTTTTATTACACGCATGTTTATTTCCTTTGTGTTTATTGGAACAACACAAAAAAACTGAGAAAAAAAAGGCAAATTGGACATAATTTCACACAAAACTCCAAAAATGGGCCGGAATACATATATATATTTTTGATGGGACAACACTGAAGATGCGACACTTTGATACAATGTACAGTAGTCAGTGTACAGCTTGTTTAACTGTAAATTTGGTGTGCCTGCAAAATAACTCAACACACAGCCATTAATGTCTAAACCGCTGGCAACAAAAGTGAGTACACCCCTAAGTGTGTTCTCAGCTGATGTTATTTGTGGGTTTTTCTTTGCATCCCGAACAATTTTCTTGGCAGTTGTGGCTGAAATTTTTGTTGGTCTACCTGACTGTGGTTTGGTTTTTACAGAGCATCTGATTTTCCATTTGTTAATCACAGTTTGAACACTGCAGACTGGCATTATCAATTCCTGGGATATCTTTTTGTATCCCTTTCCTGTGTTATACTCTTTTTGCCTCCCTTTCCTGTGTTATACAGTTCAACTACCTTTTCCCGTAGATCCGTTGATAATTCTTTTGCTTTCCCCATCTCAAAATCCAGAAACGTCAGTGGCTGGATCCCAGAAACTCACTCAGCTTTATGCACACACACTGATTACAAGCAAACAGGTCATAGGTGAGGATGTTACCTTTAGTAGCCATTCAAACCCATTTGTGTCAAATTCTGTGCATGTTATCAGGCCAAAATCACCAGGGTATGTAAACTTTTTGATCAGGATTATTTGGATGTTTTTGGTTGTCATTAGTGATGAGTGAGCACTAAAATGCTCGAGTACTCGTTGCTCGGGTCGAGCAAATTGAAATACTCGGGTGCTCAACCCGAGCAATGAGCCCAATATAAGTCTAGGGGAAACTTGAGCATTTTTCAGGTGGCTCCCCACGGCGGTCTGCAGAGGGCCTAAAAATTGCCCAAATCGATGGGAACTGTGCTCAAATGACATGTGAACAGCATGGGGAAGACCCCTGGAAGCATCTCTGACTCCCAGATCACTGCTGTCAACAACGTCGTCAGAGTATTACGCCACTTTTACGGCGTAAGGAACATCCTTTCCAGGGTGATGACTTGTATATAAGGCAAAATAAATAAACAAAAACACAAATACTCCTACACACCTTGGGCTATGTTCACACGTAGCATTTTTGACACGTTTTTGCACTTTTGCATTGCTTTCAACCAAGACAAATGCATTCACCAGGAAATGTCATTTTAACATTTTACAACCTTATCTGGCCATGTGGTGTGTGACACATCATCAGACACATGCATACAGTGCTGAAAAGACATGGGAACAGCAAGGGGAAGACCTCTGGAAACATCTCTGAATCCCAGGTCACTGCCTAAATGTGTGCCCATCATAAGTGATCCTTGGCACATGCGAAGATGCCTCCCGCCATGCACCTGTCGTTGCAGACTTGCAACAATCACCGTCCACGTCCTTGTCCCACTGCAGTGTTCAGTTGTCCCTACCCCATTCCTTGGAATGCAAGCACAAGAATGCCGGCAGCCACCCACCCACAGGCTGCAATACTATACTGCCAAATTTTTGACAGCTGCTTGCACTTGAAATGTGGCCTTTTAGGCTCGTGGAGGCGGAAGCTTTTCATAACCTCATGCCGGCGGCGGCCGGGTGTCCATACTCGGTCCCCAGTCGCCACTATATTTCCCGGTATCGCCTCCGCCTTCCACAACCACGGGTCCAATAACATTACCCGTGCCCTCCCCAGTGCACTTACTGGGAAGGACCGCCTAACCACAAACACGTGGACAGGTGAATGTGGCCAGGGACGGTACGGAGCCAGTCCACAACTTTTTTTGCTAAGAGTTGTATTTAGCTCGGTGAAAGGACTGGCATAGAGGGAAACCGTATCTACCCTGCGTGTCATTTCTCCCAGAAAATCCTGTAATTGAGCTTGTTGCAGAAGCAATGGCAGCCCATCCAACATCAACTCGCACTTGTCAATGGTGCTTTGACACACACACATCTTTCTTTGCGCATTTAATTTCTTGAATACAGAATTGGAAAATGGCCTGATCCGTAATGCGTTTTGAGAAATAACATGCATAAGCATGGCCGATCCGCATTAAAAAAGCAGCCATAGAGTGTCCAGGAACCTTCCCCCACACTTTTCTTAGCCAGGGCTGCTTTTCGGCAGGGTTGCACGGGCCCACCAGAGAACCAGAGACTCCTCCGGCGGGCCCTGGCTTCTCCTTCAGGAGAGTTCATAGTGCCGAGGTGAGGCCATGATGATGATAGAGGCCATCATCTGCTTAGTTTTCTGTTACTTGGAATGCAATTGCAAGTATGCAGCCAGCCACCCACCCACCCACAGGCCGCAACACTAAACTGACAGATTTCTGGGCAGCTCTTTGCACTTGAAATATGGCCTTTTAAGCTTGTGGAGGTGGAAGCTTTTCACAACCTCATGCAGGCGGCGGCCGGGTGTCCATACTCGGTCCCCAGCCGCCAGTATTTTTCCGGTATCGCCTTCGCCTTCCACAAGCACGGGTCCCACAACATTACCCATGCCCTACCCAGTGCACTTACTAAGAAGGACTGCCTAACCACAAACACGTGGACAGGTGAATGTGGCCAGGGACGGTACGGAGCCAGTCCACAACTTTTTTTGATAAGAGTTGTATTTAGCTCAGTGAAAGGACTGGCATAGAGGGAAACCGTATCTACCCTGAGTGTCATTTCTCCCAGGAAGCCCTCTAAAGCTGCTTGCACTTGAAATCTGGCCTGAACATTACTGCTGGTACTTTTCTGTGGCAATTTTCTTGCCTCCTACCAGCCTGGAATATTTCCAGCAAACTATGGTACAACACCATGGTATTAGCACTGCCCCCAGTACCAGCAGCGAAGCCATCCTCAATTTCCTTCTCTGGAATTTTATTTGGTAGACTGAGTGGCTGCCAAAATAAATTTTCTCACAAAGGAGCTGATGATAGAGTGGCAGTAGGTTCAAGTTTCTCCAGCCTGCTAGATATTAGAGGGTGAACGGCAGCACATTGGATCAGTGGTTAGCACTGAAGTCTTGCAGCACTGGGATCCTGGGTTCAAATCCCAGCAAGGACAACATCTGCAAGAAATTTGTATGTTCTCCCACAGGGTTGGACAGTCCCACCAGAGAATTCTCTGGTGTGCCTTGGCTTCTACCTCAGGAGAGTTCATGATAGCGCTAACTTTGCAGCTGCTATGGGGCTCTTGAGCGGGTGAGAAAGGTTAGCCCTCAGAAACAAATCCTCTGGTGGGCAGAATGTTTTTCAATCTGAAACAGCTTCTCAGTGGGAGTTGTATTTCACAGCATGCCATATTCTTTAGCTCTGTGAAAGGACTGGCATATAGGGAAACCTTATTTACCCCGGTTGTCATTTCTCCGTCACCAGGTTCCGCCCATTGTAACACACGACCATGCCTGGCTGTATGTTCAGCGGTGAGAGCCACAGATCAAGCTGCTGTGTTACAGCTTTCAACAACTATGCAGCGCTGGGCGGTTTGTTAATTAAGCATTAAGCATGTTATCTTCAGCACAGCCTGTTGCTGTTTGGCCAAGGCAGTGCAGCAGTGCTGTCAGCTTGTGACTGATGTGGTCATTTCGGAGATGGAGGAGGAGGTGCATGAGCTGAACAATGTGATTACATTGAGGTTAAATTGGTGATGCTGTTTTTTATACTAAAGAAAGATCCTATTGTTATGTTTTTTTATGTTATTTTTTATGACAAATGCATTCACCGGGAAAAGTCATTTTAACATTTTACAACCTAATCTGGCAATGTGGTGTCATCAGACACATCCTGTTTTATTTATGATGGAGGGACTCTGAAAGTCATAAAGCCTATTTTTATAGGAACATCAGACGGCCCTTACTATTCTTAAAAGGCCAGCAGTCGGCCCTAGCTATTGTTAGAGAGCCATCAGAGGGCTATGCTTTGTTGTTCCCATTATTAACAAGTGGGTCTCCTATACTGTTATTGCGCATCCAGTGACTGCAAGGGTTGTCAAAAATTTGGACGCAACCTAATACCCCTTTGAAGAGACATAGAGGAGGGTCTCAGTAAAAAAAATGTTCCCATTATAAAGGAGCGGGTCTTCTATAGTGGTAATGCCCATGCTGTGACTGCAAGGGTGGCCAAAATTTTTGAATAAAACACTAACAATTTAAAGAAACAAAGAGCATGGCCACAGTAACAAGGTACGACATGTTCCCGTTAGAAAGGAGAGGGTCTGCTATACAGTTATAGGGTATGCAGTGAATCCAACGGCTGACCAAGTTTAGGAAAAAACCCACTAAGAATTTAAAGACACATAGACCAGGCCACAGTAATGACAAATTCCCATTAGAAAGGAGAGAGTCTCCCATAGTGTTGGACTATGCAGTGACTGCAAGAGCTGCCAAAAATTTGGAGGCACTTCAATGGCCCTTGGAAGAGACGTGGAGGAGCGCATCATAAAAAATTGTTACCATTAGAAAGGAGCGGGCCTCCTATACTTGTAATGCCATGCACTAAGTGTATGGGCTGACAAACATTTACTCCTGGGGGGTATACATGAACATACTGTATAAAAAATTTTTTTTAAGGGCATCATAAAAATGTAGCGCCCCGAGGGCTCGACCGCTACAGGGGTATTGCACCTCTGCCAGAGGTGTGATATTCCACTCCCGGGTAAGGATGGAGTATGGACCAGGGTTCAGTTAGCTGCATACAGCACACTCACCCCATTTCCGAGGGACAGCTCAACGGTGCTCCCATTAGACAGAAATGCAGGCACGACAGACCATGTCCCTGGCTGGAGTGGGGAGGGGGTAGGAATACCCAGTGATGTAGGAGCAGATAGGGGTTGGTTCCTGAGCGTAGATAGGAGCCCATTGTTTGCTGGTCACCTGGGCTCATGTTCTAGAGGGAGGTATAAAAGGTGGGCACCATCTTAGAACAGTGTTCAGTCAGAGAGAAGAAGTGACAGAGTGGGGGCCTCTGCAAGGGGCTCTTCTCCGTAGGCGGGCCTAGCCTCTGAGGCCCAGCCAGCACAGAGAGAAGAGGAGAAGTTCAGTGAGTGGAGTAAGAGAAGGAGTTCAGCCAGAGAGGGCTGACAGGGAGCTGTGGCTCAGTCTGGGCCCAGCTCCACGAGGCAGGCCTAGGGTGAAGGCCAGGAACAGAAAGGAACAAGAACAGAAAGGAACAAGAACAGAAAGGAACAGAAGAGAAAGAGAAAGAGAGAAACAGAAGGGCTCAGGAACAAGACGGCAGAAGGGACCCTAAGAACCAACGAGAATACAGGGTGAAGGGTCAGGCAGATTAAGGGTACCGGATCCCAAGTTGGTGGAGGAGAAACAGCCCTCAGCCAAAGACCGGAGGTCGTGATCATTTATTGGTGCGACACCTCATCAAACCTGCTAGGAAGGCACCATATAGGACAGCGGGGAACGGGAACCACATTTACCCGCACAAGTCCGCGGCAGCTGGACAAAAGTGGGTCACTGGTGAGGCAGGCCAGAGAAAGGATTGAAGGGGTCCTGTGTCATGCTCCTGAACTGCCTGGGGTTGACCGAGCCCCTCACCTGGTGGACGCAGCACGGCTCGGGCGGTCATTGCTGACAGAAGTGACCCGGAGTACATGAACTGTGAGTAAAAGACATTGGACTGCAGTACGTTGTCTGTGTACTCTTTCGCTCCTCCAGCACTAACGGCACTGGGACTCTCTGCACCATCACCCCCACCATCCACTACACTGCCCTGGGGCTGCACTCTTCCCGTGGGGAGTCACACTACCTCAGCTGCATACATCATCAGCCCCAGCGATCTGCCTTGCAGCGGCGGTTCATAATAACCGCAATCCACGGGTGGCGCAGTCGGACATCACTTAGGACGGCTAAAGGACTACCACTGGTCTGACCACCCTGAGCCACGGAACCGGGTCGCCACTACTACCCCCACCGTCTCCCTATTGCCCGGCTCCGAGTGCCCCACGGCCCAGGGGCGAGTCAAACACCCTTAAAAAAAATTATGTGGGTGTTGCATCATGGACCACGGTCACCCTGGTGATATGGTGGTGGAGGATGAGGAGAAGGAGGAGGACAAGAGCAAATAGCCAAAATCAGGAAGCGTATACCCATGTGTGGGTGTGAAAAGGTGCATGGGAATACACCTCCCAAGAAAAGACACTGGATTTGAGTTTATGTTACGCTGCTATTGTAGCACCCTGAGGACTCGGCTGCTACAGGGGTATTGCACCTCAACCCAGAGGTGTGGTATTCCACTCCCGGGTAAGGATGGAGTGTGGAACTGAGCTTAGTAGGCTGCATGCACTACATACATCCCATTTCCGGGGGACAGAACTACGGTACTCCCACCAAGTATATATGTGCAGGTACGACAGCGTCTGTCCCTGGCTGGAGTGGGAAGGGGGGTGGAACATCCCAGTAGTGTAGGGGCAGATAGGGGGAGCACTCTGGGTAAAGCTAGGAGCTCATTGGGTGCTGGTCACCTGGGCTCACACATAGAGGGAGTATATAAGGTGGGCACCATCTTAGGACAGGGTCTTTTTAGGAGCTGAGGAAGAGTTCAGCCAGGAGGGCTGACAGGAGCTGTGGCTCCGTCTGGGCCCAGCTCCAGGGCTAGGCCTGCAGTGAGGAGAGAGGAAGAAGGAAGGCCCAGAGTGGAAGACAAGAGGGAACCCTGAGAACCCAGAATTAAGCCAGAAGGGTGAAGGGTTGGCGGACACGGGTACCGGAACCCAAGCTGGTGGAGGTCAATCATCCTCAGCCAGGAACCGGAGGTCATGGTCAAGATTTGCCACGACCCCCACCAAATCCACCAGAAAGGCACACCAAGTATAGGGTCAGGGAACCCAGAGAAGGTTTAACCACCAAGAGACCCGAGGGAGCCGGCCAAAGGTGGATCCCTGGTGGGGACGGCCAGGAGAAAGAGAGGAGAGAGGGAAGCTCAGGACCACGCTCCGGAACTGCCTGGGGGTTGGCCGAGTCCAGGACCTGGTGGACGCAGCACGGCTCGGGTGGTCACTCAAGGCCAGAGTGACCAAAGGAACACCCGTGAGTTAAAAACCCTGAAACTGCATCCCACGTCTCTGACTCTCCTTTCTACACTACAACTACCCCCATCATCCGCATCTGCTGCCCTGAGGCCATACCCCTCCCGTTGGGGGTTATACCACCACGCTGCACATCCTGATACACCTGGCCTCAGTGGACTGTTCTGCAGCGGCGGCTTCAAAGCCGCACTCAACGGGTGGCGTAGTCGATCAAGTTAACATCTACTGCCATAGACTGCCACTTAGTTTGACACCCTGGGCACGGACCGGGTCACCGCCACAAGGACTACTACCCCTATCCAGATCCGGCTCCGGGTATCCCCTGAACATGGCCCAGGGGGTGCGTCAACTTTGGCGTAGTCGGCAGGATTACGTGCCCGCAACCACCGGGTACTGCGTGCCTGAAGAAAAGTTCACATTTACCTCAAAAAGAAGTCTCCCGCCGGTTCCGGAGGGTCCCCGCCATCGGACGCCATCTCGGATCGTTTCCCGCCGTTTGCCAGTCATCTGCAGTCTTTTCCCGCCATCCACGGAGTTTCCCGCCACTGGGAGACGATTCCCGCCATCTGAGAAGATTTCCCGCCCTGGCAGAGCGGACGCCATTATGGGCGTGCCAGAGGGTGGCAAGAGGCCACCTCCCATCGTGGGCCAGGTCCAAGAATGGCGCCAAAAGCGGAAACCGCCCCCACCAGCAGAGACTGTAATGATAGAGATGTCCATCAGCGTGAGGGGACTGCCCCTGGAACTGACAATCACCGAGTTGCCCCGGGACCGCCCTCAGTATGGGCGGATACAGAACAAAAGAGCGAGGATGGGTGCAGCCTGGAGGAGTCTGGAGAGGTCGCACCCGGAGATGGAGGGAGAGTCAGGCAGCACCGACCCTGTGGTCAGGAGCCTGTTGCAAGCAACCACCCCACTAGGCCTGGTGGAGATCCTGGCACAGCTCCCCCAAGACCGGGAGCGTGCACAGACCGCGCTGGAGGGCCTCGCACGGAGGATGGCCCGGGTGCAGCGAGAAATGCTGACTGAGTGGAGTAGGGAGATGGCCCAGCAGGCTGGAACCCGCCAGCGGAGCACGCCACCCGAGACGAGGAGTCTGACCGCCTCTGAGGATGGTGCAGGAGGAATGAAGGCCGGAGACGACGCCGAGGAAGGAGCTGAAGAGACGGAGGCAGGTAAAGGGGACGTCACAACCCCAAGCCTAATAACCGTGAACCTGCCCCAGCTCCCCGTCGCAGAGCCCGAAATTCCCCCTACCGTGCCTGTCGCTGCACCGCCACCGTTCCCAGCTAGGCCTCAAGCGGCAGGAGCCGCGGCCACGCCCCCTGTGACGTCACGCGCCTCAACCCTGAGCGCGGCCAAGCAGGAAATGCCACCGGCCTGGTCGCAGGGCCGAGTACCCCCGGGCGCCGCAGACCCAACAGCGCCCTCTACCTCCACTAAGCCACCGGCCTGGTCGCAAGGTCAAGTACCCCCGGGCGCCGCCGTCTCCACGGTGCCCTTTACCTTCAGGGTGCCCCAAGCCTGGTCGCAAGGCCTGGAAGACCCGGGCGCCGATGCCACCACCGCGCCCTCAACTTCCACAGTGCCGCACCTGGGTGAAGACCTATTCGCCCAACACACTTGCCCGGATGGGCAGCCCTTTGTGTGGCCACCGGAGTACTACCATCTCCGACTCCGGAAGGAAGGACCCCTGTGCGAGCCCCTGATTCCGGCTCCGGCGCCTGTCAAGATCACCCCACTCTCGTTGGAGGAGGCGCAGTTCGCGTGGGACCCCACTGGAGGAGACCTCATCGGGTTCACTCAAGAAACCCGGGCGGCCGCAGCTGAGCGTGCGGAGTGCTGCCGGCAGCAATTGGAGGTCTTCGACAGGGAACGGAGAGAGAGGCGGGTCCGCGAGGAGCGGCTGCAAGTACAGAGTGCAGAGCAGAAGAGCCGGACCCGACGGAACCCCCGTGCAGCCCATGGTCCCCGTGCCACCGGGACTGTAATCAAATTCCAACTGCAGCATGGTTGGGGCTTCATCCGGGACCACCGCACCCCCGGCGACGTCTTTGTGACCCGCAGGGACGTCGAGAGCCATCTGCCGGAGGGACACAGAGGTCGTGACCTATACCTGGGTGACGAGGTCACCTTTACCCGGCATCAATGTGCCAAAGGACCCTACGCCCTTCATGTACACCGGTTGACGGAGGAAGAGCTGCGGTGTGAGGAAGGACAAGAGGACCCGGACGGGTCTGAAGCCTACCCGCGAGAAGGAGCAGGAGGACGCCGTTACTGAAGTACGGTAAAGTGGAACTGTAAATAGTTACCCGTAAGGGTACAGGAACTGTTGCCAGAAAAGTATAGTCCCCGTTGGGACAAGTGTGAACTGTTACCCGTGTGTCCCCTATCCCTTAACAGGCTGAGGACTGTGAACAGCCAATCCTTATCCCCACTGGCCGAGGACTGAGAGCGGCCATAACCCCTTGTATATAGTTGCGCTTCCTAAGGCGCCCCCTACCGGTTTTATAGGAAACTGTGTTTTTTCTAAAAGAGACTGTTGCACTTTACCCGGTCACAAGTTGCACCGTGGCCGGAGGAACAAGAATGTTTACAATGAAAAGTTTATTATGAAAAAGTTTTATGCTGCTGATAATGTATATAATGTTTTATATGTTTATGGATGTTATGAAAAAAAATTGTATGTTTTGGTATGTTTTTATTCTTTTACAGCCCGAGGACGTGCTGTGATTTACCAGGGGGGAATGTAGCACCCTGAGGACGCGGCTGCTACAGGGGTATTGCACCTCAACCCAGAGGTGTGGTATTCCACTCCCGGGTAAGGATGGAGTGTGGAACTGAGCTTAGTAGGCTGCATGCACTACATACATCCCATTTCCGGGGGACAGAACTACGGTACTCCCACCAAGTATATATGTGCAGGTACGACAGCGTCTGTCCCTGGCTGGAGTGGGAAGGGGGGTGGAACATCCCAGTAGTGTAGGGGCAGATAGGGGGAGCACTCTGGGTAAAGCTAGGAGCTCATTGGGTGATGGTCACCTGGGCTCACACATAGAGGGAGTATATAAGGTGGGCACCATCTTAGGACAGGGTCTTTTTAGGAGCTGAGGAAGAGTTCAGCCAGGAGGGCTGACAGGAGCTGTGGCTCCGTCTGGGCCCAGCTCCAGGGCTAGGCCTGCAGTGAGGAGAGAGGAAGAAGGAAGGCCCAGAGTGGAAGACAAGAGGGAACCCTGAGAACCCAGAATTAAGCCAGAAGGGTGAAGGGTTGGCGGACACGGGTACCGGAACCCAAGCTGGTGGAGGTCAATCATCCTCAGCCAGGAACCGGAGGTCATGGTCAAGATTTGCCACGACGCCCACCAAATCCACCAGAAAGGCACACCAAGTATAGGGTCAGGGAACCCAGAGAAGGTTTAACCACCAAGAGACCCGAGGGAGCCGGCCAAAGGTGGATCCCTGGTGGGGACGGCCAGGAGAAAGAGAGGAGAGAGGGAAGCTCAGGACCACGCTCCGGAACTGCCTGGGGGTTGGCCGAGTCGAGGACCTGGTGGACGCAGCACGGCTCGGGTGGTCACTCAAGGCCAGAGTGACCAAAGGAACACCCGTGAGTAAAAACCCTGAAACTGCATCCCACGTCTCTGACTCTCCTTTCTACACTACAACTACCCCCATCATCCGCATCTGCTGCCCTGAGGCCATACCCCTCCCGTTGGGGGTTATACCACCACGCTGCACATCCTGATACACCTGGCCTCAGTGGACTGTTCTGCAGCGGCGGCTTCAAAGCCGCACTCAACGGGTGGCGTAGTCGATCAAGTTAACATCTACTGCCATAGACTGCCACTTAGTTTGACACCCTGGGCACGGACCGGGTCACCGCCACAAGGACTACTACCCCTATCCAGATCCGGCTCCGGGTATCCCCTGAACATGGCCCAGGGGGCGCGTCACTATCATTCGGTGGTGTTGAGAAGTCTGGCCCAATCCAGCCCTTGTTCATTTTTATAAGAGTCAGCCTGTCAGCATTTTCAGTTGACAGGAGGATGCGCTTATCAGTTATAATTCCACCAGCGGCACTAAAAACCCGATCTGATAAAACGCTGGCAGCAGGGTAGGCCAGGACCTCCAAGGCATAGAGAGCCAGTTCATTCCACATATCTAGCTTGGATACCCAATATTTATAAGGCACAGAGGAATCACGGAGGACGTTGGTACGGTACGGCAAGGTACTCCCTCAGCATCTTCCCAAACTTTGCACTCCTTGTGAGAGTACCCTGCGCCTCAGGGCCTGTGCGATGGGAGGGTCTGAGAAAACTCTCCCAGAACTTTGACAGTGTTCCCCTGCCTCTGCTGGATTGAAGTTGTGTCTCTCTCGCCTGTACTCCTTGGTTGTCGAACGAAGTGTGCCCTCTGCCTCCAGCGTTTTCAGATGGGAATTTTTTTAATAGGTCCGCAACAAGGGCCTTCTGGTACTGCCTCATTTTTGTACACCTGTCCGCCTCAGGAATAAGAGATATAAAGTTCTCCTTGTAGAGTGGGTCTAGAAGTGTCACCAACCAGTAATGACCTAAAATTTTGAGAATGCGAGGGTCATGGGAAAGGCAGCATAACATAAACTCAGCCATGCGTGCCAGACTACTAACAGGCAAGACTTCCGTGTCCTCACCAAGAGAATGACTGACCATGCTCTCCTCCTCCTCCTCTCTGTCCTCTGGCCATCCACGCTGAACAGACGGTATGACAGCTGTGCAGATAGCACCGTCTATAGTGCATGAAACTAGTTCCTGTCCTTCCTCCTCCTCCTCTTCCTCATTGTCACCCAATCCACGTTGGGATGAGATGAGGCTTGGCTGTGTGTAATCACCCTGTATGGTTAATTGCTCCATCTTATCATTCTCCGCCTGCAATGCATCATCTTTGATTGTGAGCAGAGAGCGTTTCAGAAGACAGAGAAGCGGGATGGTGACGCTAATTATGGCGTCATCGCCGCTCACCATCTTGGTGGAGTCCTCAAAGTTTTGGAGGATGGTACATATGTCTGACATCCACGTCCACTACTGAGGTCTTATGTGTGGAGTCTGAACTGAATACCGATAGCCTTTTTGATGCTGGTACTCAACAACTGCCCTCTTCTGCTCACAAATCCTTCCCAACATCTGCAATGTAGAGTTCCAACGTGTGGGGACATCACACACCAGTCTGTGAGCCAGAAGCTGCAAACGCTGCTGAAACACTGCAAGGGCAGCGGAAGCTGTAGCTGACTTTCTAAAATGGGCACACAGGCGGCATACTTTAACAAGCAGATCCGGCAGCTCCGGGTAGGATTTGAGTAACCGCTGAACCACGAGGTTAAGCACATGGGCCAGGCATGGTACGTGTGTGAGCTCGCCTCGCCTCTGAGCCGCCACCAGGTTCCAGCCATTGTCACACGCGACCATGCCTGGCTGTAGGTTCAGCGGTTTGAGCCACAGATCTGCCTGCTCTTTCAGAGCTGTCCATAACTCTTCAGCATTGTGTGTTTTTTCACCTAAGCATATTAGCTTCAGCACAGCCTGTTGCCGCTTGGCCGAGGCAGTGCTTCCAGCTTGTGACTGATGTGGTCATTTCGGAGATGGAGGCTGAGGAGGAGGAGCAGGCTGAGGAGCATGAGGTTCAGGAGCTGTAGACCGTGGGGGCAACCCTGATTGACCTAGGGCCTGCAATCCTTGGCGTCGGGAGGACGTGTTCCGTCCCAAGGTCCGACTGGGTCCCGGCTTCCACTATGTTAACCCAGTGTGCCATCAGCGAGATGTACCGTCCCTGCCCACAAGCACTTGTCCACGTATCCGTGTTTAGGTGGACTTTACCGGTAACTGCGTTGTTGAGGGCACGGCTAATGTTTTGGGACACGTGCTTGTGTAATGTGGGGACGGCACACTGGGAGAAATAGTGGCGGCTGGGGACAGAGTACCGAGGGACGGCCGCCGCCATCAGGTTGCGGAATGCTTCTGTTTCCACAAGCCTAAAAGGCAACATTTCGAGCCAAGCAGTCGTGAATTGTGAGAATTTAGTAGTGTGGCCTGTGGGACGTTGGCTGCATATTTGCGCTTGCATTCCAAGGACTGGAGTATGAACAACTGAACGCTGCGCTGGGACAAGGACATGGACGTGCTTCCTGATGCTGCTACTTGAGAGTGTGCAATGACAGGAGCAGGGCAGGAGGCATCTTTGCATGCACTATGGACAGGGGATTGACTTGCATGCACAACAGCAGAAGAAGCAATGGTGCCACCTGTAGACACTGTTCCTGGACCCTGGTGTTCGGCCCACAAAGTCGAGTGCTTTGCTGCCATGTGCCTCATCATGCTGGTGGTGGTCAGGCTGGTCGTTTTGCCACCCCTGCTGATGCTGGTCTGGCTCGTGATGCAAATGGCCTTTTTGGAGTTATCGGCAGAGTCTTTAAAAAACAACCAGACTCGGGAAGACCTAACAGTTGTAGTGGCAACTTCCTTCAAGTTGGTGTTACGGGAAACGGTAGCCTGCCTTCTGTCTGCGGCCACCACACTGCTTCTTCCTGCCTGTTGGGGTGCTCTGCCTCCCTCCCCCTGTGTGCTGCTGTCCTTGCTCTGCATGTCCTCCTGCCAGGTTGGGTCAGTTACTATATCATCCACCACCTCGTCTCCCACTTCTGCACCCTGGTACTATTCCTGACTTTCTGTCAATTGTGTCTCATCATCGTCCACCTCTTATGACAGTTTCCCACCGTCGCCTTCGTGTGACCGTGGCTGCTCAAATATTTGGGCATCGCTACACGTGATCTCCTCTTGCCCCGCTTCAAGTGGACCGGGCGAGAGGCCCTAATCTATAAATGGAAAAGTGAACAGCTCTTCAGATTGTCCAAGTGTGGGATCAATTGTCTCTGGGTACTCGGCATGGTGGGAGGAAGGAGGATCAGGGTGAGGAATATGAGGTCCAGACTCATGGCTACTGAGACTTGACCGTGTGGAAGACAGGGTGGTGGTGGTGGTGGTGGCTAAGTGACTGGAAGCATTATCCGCTATCCAACCAACAACCTTTTGACACTGATCTGGGTTCAATAGTGGTGTGCTGCGGTCCCCTAGAAATTGGGACAGGAAGGTCAGGCGAGAAGATGTGGGTGTTTGTTGTGGCACAATTTCGGCTTGCCCACGGCCTTGTCCTCGGCCTCTGCATGCACCATTACCATCACGTCCAGTTCCCCGTCCCTTGCCACGTGCCTTGCCCATTTTAAATGGAGGATAGTATCTTCCACGCTCACTACAAATGATTGAGTTTGAAGCGAAGTTATATGTGATCGGTGTGATGGAGAAAACAGAGTTTTAAATACCTGGCCTGTAGGTAAGTAGTGTGAACAGCAAACTGCTGTGAATTGCTTCACTGACACACTGAAAAAATGGAGGCCAGAAATGGCAGTATTTTCTGACAACGTATATGTGATCTGTGTGACGGAGAAAACACAGTTTTAAATAGCTGGAATTCTAGCGCTCTAATATGGAAAGGACCTGGCTGTATTCTGCAGTGCCAACAAGCAAATGGTGCAGAAAAACGGTGTTCTCTGGATTGCTTTATAAGCAAATAATGAGGATTAAGATCCAAAGAAAAGTATTCCTCGCCCCTGAGACCTGGGCCTTTGTATAGAAATATCTAACAGCAGCAGAAGGCAGAATTGGAATGGAGCCTCTTGTGCTATATGCACTGCAGTCTGCTATATACACTGCCTGCCTGCCTATTTACACTGCCTGCCTGATATCTCTGCAGATGGATTAGTCCTCAGAAGGACTGTTTGTTGAGATGTATATGTGTAATGTGCGGTTTTTCTCACTACACTACCTAATGCACGATCAAATCTCTCCCTAACGCAGTAGCAGCTCTCCCTACACTGTCTGATCCGGAGTGACTGTGATGAGCATGGCGGTGCCAGGTCAGATATAGACCTGATGACGCTGTGCAGCCAGCCAATCACTGTAATGCCCACAACCAACATGGCTATGGCATTACAGTGCATGGCAGGCAATCCCTGCATGTTCACTGGCTCTGTAAAGAGCACCAAACATGCAGGGATGGGTCCCGACTTCCCGCCCGACCAACCCGGAAATACTCGGTGAGCGCAGAGCATCTCGAGCAGTGAGATACTCGGGCGAGCACCGAGCAGTAGCGAGCATGCTCGCTCATCACTAGTTGTCATTAAGATTTAAAAAGAGAAAACACAGAAATGTGACAGTAAATGGCTTCACCCAACCAATAACCATGAGTGGAGAAAAAGTGTTTTTGTTATCATTCATTTTTTCTGAAACAAGGCCAAGAAAGGAAAAATTCTGCCGGGGTATGTAAACTTTTGAGCAGAACTGTATATGCGCCAGCCCCAGTGTCTCCTATTCTATATACTCCAGCCCCAGTGTCTCCTATTCTATATACTCCAGCTTCTTCTGTGATGTATATGCTCTAGCCCCAATGTATCCTGTGATGAATATACGCCAGCCCCAGTGTCTCCTATTCTATATACTCCAGCCCCAGTGTCTCCTATTCTATATACTCCAGCTTCTTCTGTGATGTATATGCTCTAGCCCCAATGTATCCTGTGATGAATATACGCCAGCCCCAGTGTCTCCTATTCTATATACTCCAGCTCGTGTCTTCTGTGACGTAGCTAATGTAGCCCTAATGTCTCTTATGCAGAGGCGTCGCATGATAAAGCAGTGGGACACAAGCTCCCTGCCCTATCACTATCTCTTTCATATGCCACAGATCGCCATAGGCCTGCGGTTAACGAGATGTCAGCATCCTCACGCAGGTGGCTCGGTGACATCATTGCATCGCTCTGCTCTGCTGTCCCGCCATGGAAGAGGAGACAGAGGCCGTGATGTAGGGAATCAGGATTATGTGAGATATTTTTTTAAATGATCGGGCAGTGGAGCCATCCTACTATATATCTGGAGTAGTGGGTCCATCATACTACATATGGAGTAGTGGGGCCATTATACTATATGTATGTGGGGCAGTGGGACCATCATAGTATATACAGGTGCATCTCACTAAATTAGAATATCTTCAAAAAGTTAATTTATTCCAGTTCTTCAATACTGTTTCAGTATGCTCCACAATCATGAGGAAGACTGCTGACTTGACAGATGTCCAGAAGGCAGTCATTGACACACTCCACAAGGTCCTAGAGTTCCAATTTTCATTTGGAAATCAAGGTCCCAGAGTCTGGAGGAAGAGTGGAGAGTCCACAATCCAAGCTGCTTGAGGTCTAGTGTGAAGGCTCCACAATCAGTGATGGTTTGGGAGGCCATGTCATCTGCTGGTGTAGGTCCACTGTGTTTTATCAAGACCAAAGTCAGCACAGCCGGCTACCAGGACATTTTACAGCACTTCATGCTTCCCTCTGCCGACAAGCTTTTTGGAGATAAAAATGTCATTCTCCAGCAGGACTTGGCCCCTGTCCACACGGCCAAAAGTACCAATACCTGGTTTACACACAACAGTATCACTGTGCTTGATTGGCAGCAAACTCGCCTGACCTTAACCCCATAGAGAATCTATTATTGAGAATCTATGGGGTATTGTCAAGAGGAAGATGAGAGACACCAGACCCAACAATGCAGATGAGCTGAAAGACAGCTTTTTGTATTGAAGAACTGAAATAAATTAACTTTTTGATGATATTCTAATTTAGTGAGATGCACCTGTATATGGAGCAGTGGGACTATCATGCTATATATATGGAGGAGTGGGGGCATCATACTAAATATAGAGCAGTGTGTGTGTGTCACCCCAGGCCTGGATGCCACAAACAATAATCTGTTTCTGAAAGCAGGAGGGAGGTCCCCTGGTTAGGGACAATTAGCATACAGCACCTCCTGTCCCAGGCCAGCAGGGGGAGCTGGCTGCCCCTATAAAAGCTGGAACTGGGGGCAGGGTTAGAGAGAACTGGAAGACCTAGCTCAGGAGTGAGACTAGTCCCAGAGAAGGAGGGACAGTTCAGCTGTTGCTGAGGAGTCCGTGAGGCAGAGGAGAAACTGCAAGCCAGGGACAGAGGCGACGAGAGCCGGTCCTGGCAGAGAACCAATCTACTGGACATTGGGGTCCGAGGCTGTCAGGGTTACAAGCCCAGCAGCAGAGAACCAAGCTGCGAGGGATTTCAGGTCCCTTGGCCTAAGAAGCCTGGAGGCTCCGCCACACAGAGGGACCAGTACATCGAGGAGCAACAAACAGGTACCCAAGGCCTGAGTCGCAAGCCATACAGGAGAGAAGTACACGGCCAGCTCAGGGACGTGGGCTATTACACCACGAAAAGGGGGATAGTCAGAAAGAGCATAGAGAGAACAGTAGGCCTACACACTCACCCTGACCAGTGGGGTCGCCCGATTGCTCTCAGACACCCAGGCCCATTCCTAACCGGTACTGTTGGGCCATTAATAATATCTACAATAAAGACCCTGAACTGTTTGAAGCGGACTCTGAACTCTTACTATTGCGGCCTGCACTATCACCCCCAACATCCACCTACACTGCCCTGAGGCTACACTCTTCCCATGGGGAGTTATCCTACCCCTGTGCTGCACACCAGCACCAGCCTCAGCGGTCTGCCTTGCAGCGGCGGTTATCTCCAACCGCAATCCACGGGTGGCGTAGTCGGACATTCAAAACACTGATAAATAGACTGCCACCATTTGGTCTGACCACCCTGAGCCACGGGATCGGGTTGCCACTACTACCCCCATCAGCACCGTACACTAGAAGGCCCGGTTCCGGGTACCCCACGGCCCAGGGGGGGAGTCAGCTTTGGCGTAGTCGGCAGAATTGTGACCAACCCGCCACAAACGGGTATTGCGTGCCTGGAAAAGACTCTATACATATCTGAGTGAAGTTTCCCGCCATTTGGGGCCATTTCCCGCCAATCGGAGCCGTTTCCCGCCATCGGGCGCCATCTTCGGGACGACGCGCGGGAAGAAGAGGGGCGTGGACGTCCAAAAACGCGTGAGACCTGAAGCCCCGCCCTACGCTGAGACGCTGCTCAAGGTCCTGGATGGAGATCCAGCGGATGCCGACGTCATCACCGAGCAACGCAAGGTCCTCTCCCAGAGCATCGCGAGGGAAGCCGCGGCCTACAGAAGAGGATCGCCAGAAGGTAGGCCACGGTTAATTAGGAGGGAGGAAGATGTCGGACGCGGAGGGACCCTCTACCACCAGCGTAGCCGCTGCAGCTGTGATGCCGTTTTCCATGCCCTATATCCATAGGCGGATTATAATGAGGGCAATCCGGGCGACCGCCCAGGGCCCTGAGCCTGCAGGGGGTCCACGGCTCCAGGCGGGGTGTCTAATGCCGGATTGCCCTCATTATATGTGCGGGCCGCCGCGGCACATAGCGGTAGCAGTGGCGGGAGGGGGGGGCCTGGACTGCTCCCCCAGCAGCGGCCACCGCTACTTCTTCATCAGCCGGGCCAGCACTGCAGCAGTTAACTTCCCTGTGCTGGCCCGGCCGCGTCACTGCTAGGAGACATGGCCCTGTGCGCGGCTGTGTCTCCTAGCTGTGACGTCACACAGTGCGCCCCGGCCTGCAGTGCTGCACCGGAAAAGAGAGAGAGCAGGCAGGAGGAATTGAGCCGGGGGATGGTGAGTGTGTGTGTGTGTGAGCAGATGTGTGTGTGGGCAGGTGTGTGTGTGTTTGTGGGCAGGTGTCTGTGGGGGCAGGTGTCTGTGTGGGCAGGTGTGTGTGTGTGTGTATATGTGTGTGTGTGTATATGTGTGTGTGTCTGTGTGGGCAGGTGTGTGTGTGTATATGTGTGTGTGTGTATATGTGTGTGTGTGTGTGTGTGGGCAGGTGTCTGTGTGAGCAGGTGTGGGTGTGTGTGTGGGCAGGTGTGTGTGTGTGTGTGGGCAGGTGTGTGTGTGGGCAGGTGTGTGTATATGGGTGTGTGTGTGTGTTTGCGGGCAGGTGTCTGTGTGGGCAGATGTGTGTGTGGGCAGGTGTGTGTGTGTGTGGGGGCAGGTGTGTGTGTGTGTGGGCAGGTGTTGGTGTGTGTGGGCAGGTGTTGGTGTGTGTGTGTGGACAGATGTGTATGTGTGTGGGCAGGTGTGTGTGTGTGTGGGCAGGTGTGTGTGTGGGCAGGTGTGTTTGTGTGTGGGCAGGTGTGTTTGTGTGTGGGCAGGTGTGTGTGTGTGTGTGGGCAGGTGTGTGTGTGTGTGTGTGTGGGCAGATGTGTATGTGTGTGGGCAGGTGTGTGTGTGTGTGTGTGTGTGGGCAGGTGTGTGTGTGTGTGTGGGCAGGTGTGTGTGTGTCTGTGTGGGCAGGTGTGTGTGTGTGTCTGTGTGGGCAGGTGTGTGTGTGTATATGTGTGTGTGTGTGTGTGTGTGTGGGCAGGTTAGAAAGTCTTGCCCTGTTGAACACTACACCTGACTTGAGGCCACCACCTCTTAGTTGTCCAATGTTCTTGCTTCTCTAGGGCTCTTCTCAGATATTCATTATACCAGCTCCCCAGAATACCAAAGTTAGGGTGGGTGACCGCGAGCCCTGGTGGTGGTCATAACTGCGGCCACCCAGGGGCAATACTCCATAACAACAATCCCCTGAGGTGGTGTAGGATGTAAGGACCTATTCACACTACATTCAGCGCTGCATTCAGGTCTTTACACAAGGCTTACAACTGAATCCCTGAAATTCAGGATTGTGCTGTCTGAAATGAGACATCTGAAAGCAGAGAAAATGGAGCCTAAAGATTCAGACTTTAGCCTCGGTTTGCCTTTGTTCAAATCAATGGCTATGTCAAGGCACATCTGAATGCCATTTTTCAGGGATTTAGATAGAAGCCTGGAAAGAGGAGATGAATGCATTGCAAAATTCAGTGTGAATAGGCCCTTATATCTGGAGTCTTGATATTGATGCCACAAGCATTTTACTTGTTTTTAACTTAAAAAAAAAATACACACACACAAATTATACACACACACACACACACTATACATACACACACAGTATACATACACACACATTATACACACACACACACACTATACATACACACACAGATGTGTATGTGGGCAGGTGTGTGTGTGTGGGCAGGTGTGTGTGTGGGCAGGTGTGTGTGTGTGTGATGTCTGTCTGTTTGTGTGTGTGTGTGTGTGTGTGGGCAGATGTCATTGTGTGATGCCTGTTTGTATGTATTTTTGTGTTTCAAATGTGTTTATGCGTGTCTGTATATGTTTGTGTGTGTGTATGACTGCATGCGGCCTCCTGCTGAGTATAGTTGGCGCCGTGCGGCCTCCTGATGTCTCTGGGGGGGCTCCGTGCAGCCTCCCGCTGTGTATAGATGGCTACGTGCGGCCCCTCGCTGTTTATAGACGGCGCCGTGCGCCCCCCCGCTGTGTATAGATGGCTACGTGCGCCCCCCGCTGTGTATAGATGGCTACGTGCGGCCCCCCGCTGAGTATAGATGTCGCCGTGCGGCCTCCTGCTGTGTATAGATGGCTACGTGCGGTCTCCCGCTGAGTATAGATGGCGCTGTGCGGCCTCCTGCTGTCTCTGGGGGGAGCGCCGTGCGGCATCTATACTCAGCAGGAGGCCGCACATAGCCAGCTATACACGTATACTCAGCAGGAGGCCGCACGTAGCCATCTATACGGTGCCATCTATACACAGCGGGAGGCCGCACGGCGCCATCTATACACAGTGGGAGGTCGCACGGCGCCATCTATACACAGCGGGAGGCCGCACGGAGCCATCTATACACAGCGGGAGTCTCAGTGTTTTGCAAGAGCAGTCAATAAATTCTGCTTGACTAATTCTGAGCACCATAAAGTCTGGTTCGCTTCTAACCTGCTGTCTTCATTTTCAGCTTGCTGAATTCTAACTCATTTACTGTCATTCGAGACGATGCCTTTGCTGGTCTCTTTCACCTTGAATACCTGTAAGTGTTCCACTTAATGTCATATTTTTGATTCTGTTCTTCTTCATCTTTTGGCATGTGCAATTGTATGAGCAAGTATTCATATGAATTTATGACCTACTTAAACCTTGGAGGACCTTAAATTTTATTCAATCAAGTTTTTTTCCAGTTTAAAACTATGGGACATATATGTGCCTTGGTCCTCAAAGGGTTTTTAAAGGGGCTGCAAACATAAATATGAAAAAAAATAATTCAATTAGTGCTTTTTGTGTTTATTTAATTTTTATTTGAAGTCCATTTTTTTTATATACTTTGAAATTAAGCTCTACCCCATGGAATGAAGCCCTACCTACATGACATCTGAGAGCTACATGGATCCCGCTTGTGTGGTGCCTGTCCGTCACTGCTATTCAGTTTTAGGGTCCACTCACTAAGCCATATATTCTCTCATGCAAGAGAATAGGGCCAATTATGCTAATGACACTCGGCTCAAACTCTGTCAGAGCTTCAACTGAGTGTGATCCGATTCTCTCGCAGCACAGATATGGAGAAGATGGAGAACTTACTTTCTCCATCTTCTCCATAGTCTCTGTGAGTGTTCATCGGACTGCACTTGGATGACGTCCGAGTGCAGTCCAATGTTTTACGTGCACCCATAGACTTGTATGGGTGCACATGGTCCGAATATCGAATGAGATTATTTTCTCATGCCAATAATCGCACTGTCCCATAGTATAACATAGAGCCGAGTCCTATCCGATAAAACATCACATAGCATTCGGCCGTGTTATACGACAGTGTGAGCGAGCCCTTAGAGTCAAGGAATATTTACATGTAGATGATGATATTACTCTCCAAGTGTATATTTTTTTAGGCGAGTTCATAGTAAATGCTTTGCATTTTTGACATGTGATCAACTAAAGAGCAAGAAAGATTTAGGACCTCCCCTATAGAGAAACGAAAAATAGTTTGGAGGACTTGCATGTCCTTTTTATTTATTATGAGAAAATCATAAAAGATCCAGTTTTTTAACCATGCTGTGACTTTCTGCTGAGGGAGAGGGAGAGAGCTGCCCTATTCAGAGTCTGTAATAAGACCTGCTGACAAAAGTGTTGAAGATACAGTCTAACGTGAATTAACAATGAAAAAAAGTTAATTTAACAAATGGCTTGTATTTTTTTTAATACAAACTTTTTTGTCTTTACAGCTCTTTTAAAGGGAATCTGTCATCAGGTTTTTGCCACCTAATCTGAGAGCAGCATAATGTAGGGTTAGAGGCACTGATTCCAGTAATGTGTCACTTACTGGGCTGTTTAGTGTTGTTTTGATAAAATCATTGATTTGTCAGAAGGTAATTATCACTAGATGACTAGTAAGTTCTGTAGGACCCCACCCCCATCACTGATCAGTAGATTTCTGTGTACACTGAGCATGGGCAGAAAGCTGCCAATCAGTGGTGTGGGTGGGGCTATACAGAGCGCAGCATTCAGAGAGCTGCTAGATCTGCAGCAGATAAAACGGTGATTTTCTCAAAATGGCAACAAGTAGCTGAAAAAGTGACACATCGCTGGAATCAGGGTATCTGCCCCAATATTGTGCTGCTCTCAGATGAGGCAGCACAATTAATATTATGCCAAATTAATTTCCCATGAACTATCACATGATCTATCACAGGGGATCATGTGACATGTCACGTGATAAATCAGGTGTGTGGAGGGGGCCCGCGCCTTCTAAACTGCCCGGGGCCCTTGCTACTCTTAATCCACCCCTGCCTATATCCCCGGAGCGGCCTGGATGCCCCAGTATGCCGGCGAGTCGCATACCTTGGGCGACTTTAAAGAAAGGCTGTATAGCCTGTTCAAAGTTTATCCCCTGACAGAAGAACAGAAGGTAAGCATACTGATAGGGCAGTTAACTGGTGCGGCCCAGCGGGAGGTAAAGTCTTGGACAGCTGAGGAGAAAAGGACTGTAAGGGGGGTTCTGACCCGTCTACGGGACACCTTTGATACCCGTACCTCAGCAGAAATCAAAATGCGGTTCTATGGATGTAAGCAGCGAGCTCAAGATAGCATCCGAGATTATGCCCTAAATTTACAGGAAGCCTTGGGGGCAATTAAGCAAGCTGACCCTGGCAGCGTGCAGGATACAGATAAACTATTGACTGACCAGTTCATAGAAGGTCTGCTGTCCAGCGCCCACAGAACCCAGCTGCGCCTCATGGCCCTACAGAACCCCGATTTGACTTTTGCACAGTTCAACGATAGGGCCATCCGGGTGCTCCGAGAACCTGCACCGGGTGGCGCTGTAGCTTCCCGGCGCCCAGCCATCCCTTACCACCAGGGGGCGGCACCCTATCCCGCAGACCTTGTGGGGGCTGATGCGCAGGCCCTAAATCCATCCCCGCCTGCAAACCTGCACCATCAGGTCCAAGAACTAACAAAGAGTGTTGCTGCATTGTCCAGGACCGTACAGTCGTTACAGATGGACCCGTCAGGACCAATCAAGCTGGCTTCCAGTCCGGAGGATGTCCCGTGGCGTCGACGGAGGAGGATCCCGTCGTTCAGAGGGAGGCCCGCCGATCATTACACTGAGGATGGACAGCCGATTTGCCGCCGTTGCAGCCAGCCGGGACACGTAGCCAGGTACTGTACTTTAAATGGGTCCGACCTGGGGCAAAGGGCCAACCCCCAGGCATAAGGTCATCAGGCCCATCTAATTGGCGTGATAAGTAGGTAGGGGAACGCCCGGTTTTACCCGTAGTGCTGGACGGTATCCCCATGAGTGCACTGCTGGACACCGGGTCCCAAGTGACTACCATCCAATATGTACTTTTTAAGCAGTACTGGAGTGACACTGATATAACTCGTTATCCAGATGATGACTTGAGCATCATCGCCAGCAATGGTCAACCCGTGCCGCAGGTGGGGTTCAGAGAGATGACCATTAAGATTGGTAAAGTTGAACTGCCGGCACAGGGAGTGATCATTGTGGACATTGACCGTCGAGAAAGTCACCCTAAAATAACCTTGGGTACTAATGTGATTGAAAATTGTCTTTCAGAAGCAATTGTAATTTTGCAGCAGGTGGCGATGAATGTGAGCTCCAGCCAGCAGAGGGTCCTCCAGAAGGAGATAAGAGCCCTGATGAGATGGCAACAGGTAGAACTGTCTGGTGGTGAGATCGGTAGCGTGAGGAATGGATGAGCGACCCGTTCCCCATTGCCATGCCCCCAAAAGTGAAATGATCTGGTGTCGGAATGCAATCGGGTTAAGAGGGAGAGACTACCAAGCCATGGTAGAACCCGTGTACTCAGACAGCAGGCCCACCATTTTGACAGCCTAGGGGGTGGTCGATGTCCGCCATGGAAGGGTGCCCGTCTGGATCTTAAACATTGGGGAAAGGGAAGTACACTTGCCTTGGTACGCTACACTAGCCAAATTGTATACTGTTGAACACAATGCTGTCAGGGCCATGGAACCCTTGCCTCCATCTCCCCAAGCAGAGGGTAATGGTTCCCAGAAACCCAAGGAGGACTGGTGCCAGAAACTCCACGTGGGTGCTGACTCCACTCCCTTGCACCAAAAACAAGGAGTCTACCGGGTGGTTCAAGAGTACGAGAGAATCTTTAGTAAGCACCCGCTAGACTTCGGCAGAGTGAAAGGGGTAGAACACCACATCCCCATGGGGAGCCACCCACCAATAAAAGAAAGATACAGATCTGTACCACCCCGCACACTATCAGAACGCAAAGGGCATGCTGAGAGAAATGAAGGAAGCCGGGGTCATTAGAGACAGTTGTAGCCCCTGGGCAGCCCCCTTGGTTCTGGTAAAAAAGAAAGACTGTACTATGAGAATGTGCGTGGACTATAGAGAAGTCAATCGTATCACCCATAAAGACGCATACCCGTTGCCTAGAATAGAGGAGTCTTTGGTCGCACTAAAATCAGCTAATTTCTTCTCTACTTTGGACCTTACTAGTGGGTACTGGCAGGTTCCTGTGGCAGAGGCTGATAAGGAGAAGACCGCCTTCACCACCCCGATGGGATTAAGTGAATTCAACTATATGCCGTTCGGGTTCTGCAACGCACCCGGGACCTTCCAGAGGCTGATGGAATGCTGTCTAGGGCACCGAAACTTTGAGACGGTCCTACTTTACCTGGACGACGTGATTGTCTATTCGAAGACTTACGAGGACCATCTAAAGCACCTGGCCGAGGTGTTCGATGCCCTGGCAGGCTTTGGCATGAAAGTGAAACCCTCCAAGTGCCATCTGTTAAAGCCGAAGGTACAGTACCTGGGACATGTGGTGAGTGCAGAAGGAGTAGCCCCCGACCCTGACAAAATCACGGCAATAAAGAACTGGCCAAGCCCCTCTAACATAAAAGAAGTGAGGCAGTTCCTCGGGTTGGTAGGCTACTACCAAAGGTTCATCCCCAGGTTCACCAAGATGGCAGCCCCTATGCAGGACCTCCTTATAGCACAATCTAAGACCAGAAGCCAAAAGCCACCCTTCAAGTGAGACAAGCCGGAAGAGGAGTCCTTCCGCCAGCTGAAGATGGCCCTCACGGGGGATGAGATCCTGGCCTACCCTGATTATGGCCAGCCTTTTATCCTCCACACAGACGCCAGTAATGTGGGGCTGGGAGCCGTACTGTCACAGAACCAACAGGGCAGAGAAAGGGTGATCGCGTACGCCAGCCGGAAGCTGAGGCCCACCGAGAGAAACCCGGAGAATTACAGCTCCTTTAAGCTGGAGTCCTTGGCAGTGGTGTGGGACGTAACAGAACGTTTCAAGCATTACCTGGCCTCTGTGAAGTTCACTGTGTACACGGACAACAATCCGTAGACACATCTGGACAATGCGAGACTTGGTGCCCTAGAGCAGCGGTGGATGGCCCGGCTAGCAAACTATGACTTCACCATCAAGTACCGGGCAGGCCGAGCCAATGCCAATGCAGATGCCCTATCGAGAATTCCCCACTTGCCTGATGAGGGAGAAGATCCAGATGAGTTGGAGGAAATAGAGCTCCCTGCATTCCACCGGTACGGGGCCACTCAGTACTCCCACCGTGTAAGAGACAAAGACTTGACCACTGTCATGTTCAATCCCTTACCTCACCACGGCTGGGCTGAAACGCAAGATAGTGACCCTGCAATTCGCCTGGTGAAAGACCTGTTGACCCAGGCAGACGCTAGCCCTGGCTCGGACGCTCCAGAGGAAGCCAAGCAGTTATGGAAGGAGAAAAGCAGGCTATTCCTCTACGAAGGTAAGCTGTGCAGAAGGCTTGTCAACCACCGGACGCACGAGCTGACCTGGCAGGTAGTGGTCCCGAGACGAGATGCAGCAATGGTCCTGGAGGCCTACCATGACAGAGCGGGACACTTCGGGTGGAAGAAACTGGAGTTCCTACTGAGAGAGCGGTTCTACTGGGTCGGAATGAGAGGGGCCATAGAGAAGTGGTGCAGGGACTGCGGCCCATGTAACCTCAGAAGGAAGGACGGTACCAGCCAGAAGACGCCCTTGATGCCCATCATCACCAGGCAGCCTCTTGAGCTGGTAGCTCTGGACCATGTGAAACTGGCTCCAAGCCGGTTGGGCTACGTCTATGCCCTGACAATAGTGGACCACTATTCCCGGTTCCTGGTGGTGGTTCCTGTTAAAGACTTGACAGCCCAAACAGCGGCCAGAGCCTTCCAACAACACTTCTGCCGTCCACACGGGTATCCGGAACAGGTCTTGACAGATCAAGGTCCAGGGTTTGAGGCTGAAATCTTCCAGGAGTTCTGCAACCTCTACGGCTGTAAGAAGATTCGGACAACGTCTTACCACCCACAAACCAACGGGCTATGTGAGAAAATGAATAATATCGTCATTGATCTCCTCAAAACGTTGCCCCTGGAAGAACGCAGCCTGTAGCCGGAGAAGCTGCCAGACCTGATAGACTTATACAACCATATCTTGGTGAATGCTACAAATTGCACCCCGGCTTACCTGATGAGGGCAAGACCAGGTAAGCTGCCGATAGACCTGGACATGGGAGTCCTGACCCCCGAGGACACCTCCCCAGACGCGGACTGGGATACGGAACGGCGGCTACAGTACAAGAAGGTACAGGAGAGTGTGGAGAGGAGTCTGGCTCAAGCGAGAGAAAAGCAAGAGAGGCTCTTCAACCAACACGCCCCTGCTGGTTCCCTGGAACCTGGTGAGCAGGTCCTGAAGCGGAAGAGAAGGCTTCACAAGCTAGATGACCAGTGGGAGAGCGACCCGTACACAGTACTGCAGTCCAACCACAACAACCCGAAGGTATGTGTAATTACCAAGGATGGAGGAGAAACCACTAGCACCGTCTCCAGAGACCACCTAAAAAGGTGCCCCAAGCAACTACAGAGTGCAGGAGAAGATCAAGATGACCTTGAACCCGCAGAAGACAAGAAAGAAATGATCAGCACAGTTCTTGGAGAGTTCCCCCGGTCCTGGACTCGGATAAATGATGCAATAGTGGTACCCGTCCTACACTTCCTTCAACCAACCCAGCAGGAACCTACAGGAGAGCAGGAGGAATTAGAAGACCAAGCAGCCCTAGAGGCAGAAGAACCCATGCCAGCAGCCCAAGAGAGTCAACCCTCTGCTGACAATGAGCCTGCCATACCTGCGGTAAGCCAAAGGACCCGCAGATAGCTGCCTGCACTGCCTGTAAACCCAGCTAGAAGCTGTACCCTGAATGCTAGTGGGGAAAGTCAGGTTAGACCACCACCAGACAGTGGGTTACGCAGGTCAACCCGGAGCACTAGGGGGCAAATACCAGCTCGCTGGAAGATCTAAATGCTGTATATTGTAAATGTTTTATGTTTGTTGCCTGGTTGCTAATTATGTTTTTCCAGTCTTTCTAGTTCATGGACTAACAGGTTATGGACGCTGAATAACCGGAACTGTCTTGTAGATAGTTGCACTTGGTGCCCTCTTTCGAAGATGGCCACGGAAGAAAAATCTGTCCGGTGTGGCCTCCTTGTGGCCCAAAGTAGAGAGCTCAGCCTTGTCGCCACGCCCAAGGCCAGGAACTTGGGGTTTATGGAAACAGGTCCCCACACCGTGGAAAACTTCACCTTGTTGGGTGACATGGACACCCGGTCACGGAAGCGCTGTGACCTCAAGGACAAAATATACTTGTGTATATGTTATGTTGTCATTTATACCCTGTATTTGTGGTTCCTGTTTAGTCCGAAGTACTAAATTTTACTAGGGGAGAATGTGTCACCCCAGGCCTGGATGCCACAAACAATAATCTGTGTCTGAGAGCAGGAGGGAGGTCCACTGGTTAGGGACAATTAGCATACAGCACCTCCTGTCCCAGGCCAGCGGGGGGAGCTGGCTGCCCCTATAAAAGCTGGAACTGGGGGCAGGGTTAGAGAGAACTGGAAGACCTAGCTCAGGAGTGAGACTAGTCCCAGAGAAGGAGGGACAATTCAGCTGTAGCTGAGGAGTCCGTGAGGCAGAGGAGAAACTGCAAGCCAGGGACAGAGGCGACGAGAGCCGGTCCTGGAAGAGAACCAATCTACCGGGCATTGGGGTCCGGGGCTGTCAGGGTTACAAGCCCAGCAGCAGAGAACCAACCTGCGAGGGATTTCAGGTCCCTTGGCCTAAGAATCCTGGAGGCTCCGCCACACAGAGGGACCAGTACAGCGAGGAGCAAGTGACGCACCCCCTGGGCCAGTGTTGTTTGGGGGATACCCGGAGCCGGATCAGATGGGGGTTGTAGTCTCCGAGTGGCGGTGACCCGATCCGTGCCCAGGGTGTCAAGCTCAGTGTGTGGCAGTCCTTACAGATGTTATTAGTGTTCTTTTGTGTCGACTACGCCACCGGTTGATGTGCGGTCAATACGGCCGCCGCTGCAGCAGGGTCCGCTGAGGCTGGTGGTGTGTGCGCAGCTTGGTAGGAGTATAACCACCAACGGGAGGGGTATAGCCTCAGGGGGTCAGTCGCAGAGGATGGGGGTTGTGGTGGTGCAGTGAGAGTGGTAATAAGACTCCGAGTCGGGCTGTGCAGTTCAGGGTTTCAGATTCTGCCCACGACCTCCGGTCTCTGGCTAAGGATTAGTGCCCTCCACCAGCTTGGGATCCGGTACCCTTGTGCCAACTCTTCACCCTCTGGTCTAATTTGGGCTCTTGGAGTTCCTTCTTTCTCCCCCTCTGGGTCCTTCTTTCTCCTCTCTCTCTCTGGGCCTTGGAGCTGCTCTGCTTCTCTGCTCTCTTCCTCTACAAAAGACAGGCTGACTGACTGACCCTGATCTAAGATGGTTCCCACCTTATATACTCCCTCTATGTGTGAGCTCAGGTGACCAGCACCCAATGAGCTCCTAGCATTACCCAGACTGCTCCCCCTATCTGCCCCTACACTACTGGGATGTTCCACCCCCCTCCCACTCCAGCCAGGAACAGACACGGTCGTACCTGCACATTTCTTAAGTGGGAGTACCGTTGGTCTGCCCCCCCGGAAATGGGATGTATGTAGTGCATGCAGTCTATCTGAGCTCAGTTCCACACTCCATCCTTACCCGGGAGTGGAATACCACACCTCTGGGTTGAGGTGCAATACCCCTGTAGCAGCCGAATCCTCAGGGTGCTACATTCCCCCCTGGTAAATCACAGCACGTCCTCGGGCTGTAAGATACAAAAACATCCAAAACATACAATTATTTTTCATAAACATCAACATATAAAACAACATATAAAACCTCACATATATTATCAGCAATAAAAACTTTTTCATATAAAACATTCTTGTAAATATTCTTGTTTCTGGTTCCTCCGGTCACGGTGCAACTTGTGACCGGGTAAAGTGCGACAGTCTTTTCTTGAAAACAAAACTCGGCTTTCCTATAAAACCAGTAGGGGGCGCTTTAGGAAGCGCAACTATATACAAAAGGGGATATGGCCGCTCTCAGTCCTCGGCCAGGTATTAGGAATAGGGACACACGGGTAAACAGTTCACTCTTGTCCCAACGGGGACATATTTAAAGCAGCAACAGTTTTTGGTACCCCGACGGGCAACTATATACAGTCTCTTCTCTACCATACTCAACGACGGCGTCCTCCTGCTCTTTCTTTGGATTCAGTTTCTGTTTCAGACCCGTCCGGGTCCTCTTGCTCCTCCTCACACCGCAGCTCCTCCTCCGTCAGGCGATGCACATGGAGGGCGTAGGGTCCTTTGGCACACTTGTGCCGGGTGAAGGTGACCTCGTCCCCTAAATACAGGTCACGACCTCTGTGTCCCTCCGGCAGATGGCTCTCTACGTCTCTGCGTGTGACAAAGACGTCGCCGGGGGTATGATGGTCTCTGATGAAGCCCCACCCATGCTGCAGATTGAACTTTATCACAGTCCCGATGGTGCGGGGACCATGCGCTGCACGGGGATCTCTCCTGGTCCGGCTCTTCTGCTCCGCGCTCCTTATTTGGGCTTGCTGTTCCCGGACCCGCCTCTCTCTCCGCTCCTTCTCGAAAACCTCGAGCTGCTGCCGGCAGCACTCTGCACGCTCCGCTGCGGCCGCCCGAGTCTCCTGAGTGAACCCCATGAGGTCTTCTCCGGTGGGGTCCCACTCAAACTGTGCCTCCTCCAGCGGGGGCGAGGTCCTCTTTACGGGCTTCGGAGCCGGAATCAGGGGCTCGCACATGGGCCTTGCTCTCTGGAGCTCCAGTTGAATGTACTCCTCAGGCCATATGAAGGGCTGCCCATCCGGGCACGTGTGCTGGGCAAATAGATTTTCGCCCAGGTGCGGCACTCGAGATGCTATAGGCGCTGTGGTGGTAGCGGCGCCCGGATTGACCAGGCCTTGCGACCAGGCCGGCGGCACCTTAAAGGCAAAGGGCACCGTAAGAACGGCGGCGCCCTGGGTTATTCGGCCCTGCGACCAGGCCGGGGGCTCCGCGGAGGTAGGGGGCGCTGTTGGTATTGCGGCGCCCGGGGGTACTAGGCCTTGCGACCAGGCCGATGGTACTTCCTGCTTGGCCACGCTCGAGGTCGAGGCGTGTGACGTCACAGGGGTCGCGGCCGCGGCTTCCGGTTGAGGCCTAGTCGGCGGCGGTGACGATGCAGCGACGGGCACGGCAGGGGGAACTTCGGGCTCTGCGACGGGGAGCTGGGGCAGGTACGCGGTTTCCCGGCTCGGGGTATAGACGTCCCCTTTACCTGCCTCCATTCGTTCGGCTCCCTTCTCGGCGCCGTCTCCGGCCTTCAGTCCTCCTGCACCATCCTCAGAGGCGGTCTGTCTCCTCGTCTCGGGTGGCGTGCTCCGCTGACGGGTTTCGGTCTGCTGGGCCATCTCTCGGCTCCACTCCGTCAACGCCTCCCGCTGCACCCGGGCCATCCTCCGTGCGAGGCCCTCCAGCGCAGTCTGTGCACACTCCCGATCTCAGGGGAGCTGTGCCAGGATCTCCACTAAGCCTAGTGGGCTTGTTGCTTGCAGCAGGCTCCTGACCACTGGGTCGGTGCTGCCTGTCTCTCCCTCCATCTCCGGGTATGTTCTCTCTGGACTCTTCTCCAGACGTCTTGTCTCCGGGTGCGCTCTCTCTAGACTGCTCCAGGCGGCACCCATCTTTGCTCTTTTGTTCTGTCTCCGCCCACATCGAGGGTGGTCCCGGGGCAACTTCAGTTCCAGGGGCAGTTCTCTCACGCTGATGGACACTTCCAGCATCACAGTCTCTGTTGGTGGGCGCGGTTTCCGCTTTTGGCGCCATTCTTCGACCTGGCCCACGATGGGAGGTGGCCTTTTGCCACCCTCTGGCACGCCCATAATGGCGTCCGCTCTTCCAAGGCGGGAAATCTTTGGAAATGGCGGGAATCGTCTCCCAGTGGCGGGAAACTCCATGGATGGCGGGAAAAAGCTGCAAATGGCGGGCAACCGGCGGGAAACGACTTGTGATGGGGCCCGTTGGCGGGGACCCTCCGGAACCGGCGGGAGACTTCTTTTTGAGGTAACGGTGAACTTTTCTTCAGGCACGCAGTACCCGGTTGTTGCGGGCACGTAATCCTGCCGACTACGCCAAAGTTGACGCACCCCCTGGGCCAGTGTTGTTTGGGGGATACCCGGAGCCGGATCAGATGGGGGTTGTAGTCTCCGAGTGGCGGTGACCCGGTCCGTGCCCAGGGTGTCAAGCTCAGTGTGTGGCAGTCCTTACAGATGTTATTAGTGTTCTTTTGTGTCGACTACGCCACCCATTGATGTGCGGTAAATACGGCCGCCGCTGCAGCAGGGTCCGCTGAGGCTGGTGGTGTGTGCGCAGCTTGGTAGTAGTATAACCCCCAACGGGAGGGGTATAGCCTCAGGGGGTCAGTCGCAGAGGATGGGCGTTGGGGTGGTGCAGTGAGAGTGGTAATAAGACTCCGAGTCGGGCTGTGCAGTTCAGGGTTTTTACTTACTGCAGATGTTCTGGTCACTCCGGCCTTGAGTGACCACCCGAGCCGTGCTGCGTCCACCAGGTCCTGGACTCGGCCAACCCCCAGGTGATTCTGGAGCGTGGTCCTGAGCTCCCTTTCTGACTTGTCCTCCTCTCTGGCCTTCCCCACCAGGGATCCACCTATGTCCGGCTCCCTCGGGCCTCTTGTTGGTAAACCCTTGTCTCTGGGTTCCCTGACCCTATGCACGGTTTGCCTTCCGGGTGGATTTAGTGGGTGGTCGTGACAGATTCTGCCCACGACCTCCGGTCTCTGGCTAAGGATTAGTGCCCTCCACCAGCTTGGGATCCGGTACCCTTGTGCCAACTCTTCACCCTCTGGTCTAATTTGGGCTCTTGGAGTTCCTTCTTTCTCCCCCTCTGGGTCCTTCTTTCTCCTCTCTCTCTCTGGGCCTTGGAGCTGCTCTGCTTCTCTGCTCTCTTCCTCTACAAAAGACAGGCTGACTGACTGACCCTGATCTAAGATGGTTCCCACCTTATATACTCCCTCTATGTGTGAGCTCAGGTGACCAGCACCCAATGAGCTCCTAGCATTACCCAGACTGCTCCCCCTATCTGCCCCTACATTACTGGGATGTTCCACCCCCCTCCCACTCCAGCCAGGAACAGACACGGTCGTACCTGCACATTTCTTAAGTGGGAGTACCGTTGGTCTGCCCCCCGGAAATGGGATGTATGTAGTGCATGCAGTCTATCTGAGCTCAGTTCCACACTCCATCCTTACCCGGGAGTGGAATACCACACCTCTGGGTTGAGGTGCAATACCCCTGTAGCAGCCGAATCCTCAGGGTGCTACACAAGCAACAGGTACCCAAGGCCCTAGTCGCATGCCATACAGGCGAGAAGTACACGGCCAGTTCAGGGACGTGGGCTATTACACCACGAAAAGGGGGATAGTCAGAAAGAGCATAGAGAGAACGGTAGGCCTACACACTCACCCTGACCAGTGGGGCTCGCCCGAATGCTCTCAGACACCCAGGCCCATTCCTAACCGGTACTGTTGGGTCATTAATAATATCTACAATAAAGACCCTGAACTGTTTGAAGCGGACTCTGAACTCTTACTCTTGCGGCCTGCACTATCACCCCCAACATCCACCTACACTGCCCTGAGGCTACACTCTTCCCGTGGGGAGTTATCCTACACCTGTGCTGCACACCAACACCAGCCTCAGCAGTCTGCCTCGCAGCGGCGGTTATCCCTGACCGCAATCCACGGGTGGCGTAGTCGGACATTCAAAGCACTGATAAATAGACTGCCACCATTTGGTCTGACCACCCTGAGCCACGGGATCGGGTTACCACTACTACCCCCATCAGCACCGTACACTAGAAGGCCCGGTTCCGTGTACCCCACGGCCCAGGGGGCGAGTCATGTGCATCAAATTATACATACAGATATGGGGCAGTGGGGCTTCATACTATATACAGGTGCTTCTCACAAAATTAGAATATCATCAAAAGTTAGTTTATTTCATTTCTTCAATGCAAAAAGTGAAACTCCTATATTATATAGAGTCATTACACACAGAGTGATCTATTATATAGAGTCATTACACAGAGGGATCTATTATATAGAGTCATTACACACAGAGGGATCTATTATATAGAGTCATTACACAGAGGGATCTATTATATAGAGTAATTACACACAGAGGGATCTATTATATAGAGTCATTACACAAAGAGGGATCTATTATATAGAGTCATTACACACAGAGTGATCTATTATATAGAGTCATTACACACAGAGGGATCTATTATATACAGTCATTACACACAGAGGGATCTATTATATAGAGTCATTACACACAGAGGGATCTATTATATAGAGTCATTACACACAGAGGGATCTATTATATAGAGTCATTACACACAGAGGGATCTATTATATAGAGTCATTACACACAGAGGGATCTATTATATAGAGTCATTACACACAGAGGGATCTATTTTAAGTGTTTATTTCTGTTAATGTTGATGATTATAGCTTACAGCCAATGAAAACACAAACGTCATTATCTCAGTAAATTAGAATACTTCATAACAACAGCTTGAAAAATGTTTTTAAAATCCGAAAAGTTGGCCTACTGAAATGTATGTTTAGTAAATGCCCTCAATAGTTGTTCGGGCTCCTTGTGATCAATTACTGCATCAATGCGGCAATGTGGCATGGAGGGATCAGCCTGTGGCACTGCTGAGGTGTTATGGAAGCCCAGGTGGCTTTGATAGCAGCCTTCAGCTCATCTGTATTGTGGGGTCTGGGGTCTCATCTTCCTCTTGACAATACCCCATAGATTCTCTATAATAGATTCTCTATGGGGTAAAGGTCAGGCGAGTTTGCTGCCAATCAAGCATAGTGATACTGTTGTGTGTAAACCAGGTATTGGTACTTTTGGCAGTGTGGACAGGGGCCAAGTCCTGCTGGAGAATGACATTTCCATCTCCATAAAGCTTGTGGGCAGAGGGAAGCATGAAGTGCTGTAAAATGTCCTGGTAGACGGCTGCGCTGACTTTGGTCTTGATAAAACACAGTGGACCTCCACCAGCAGATGACATAGCTCCCCAAACCATCACTGATTGTGGAGACTTCACACTAGACCTCCAGCAGCTTGGATTGTGGCCTCTCCACTCTTCCTCCAGACTCTGGGACCTTGATTTCCAAATGAAATGCAAAATTTACTTTTCATCTGAAAACAACACCTTGGGCCACTGAGCATCAGTCCAGGTCTTTTTCTCTTTGGCCCAGGTAAGACGCTTCTGGCGTTGTCTATTGGTCATGAGGGGCTTGACACAAGCAATGCGACACTTGTAGCCCATGTCCTGGATACGTCTGTGTGTGGTGGCTCTTGAAGCAGTGACTCCAGCAGCAGTCCACTCCTTGTGAATCTCCCCCAAATTTTTGAATGGCCTTTTCTTAGCAATCCTTTCAAGGCTGCGGTTATCCCAGTTGCTTGTGCACCTTTTTCTACCACACTTTTTCCTTCCACGTCCATTAATATGCTCGGATACAGCACTCTGTGAACAGCTGCTTCTTTAGCAATGACCTTTTGTGGCTTACCCTCCTTGAGGAGTGTGTCAATGACTGCCTTCTGGACATCTGTCAAGTCAGCAGTCTTGCCCATGATTGTGGAGCCTACTGAAACTAAGGGACCTTTTTAAATGCTTAGGAAGCCTTTGCAGGTGTTTCTTGTTAATTCTAATTTACTGAGATAATGACTTTTGTGTTTTCATTGGCTGTAAGCCATAATCATCAACATTAGCAGAAATAAACACTTAAAACAGATCACTCTGTTTGTAATGACTCTGTATAATATATGAGTTTCATTTTTTAGGATTGAAGAACTGAAATAAATTCACTTTTTGATGATATTCTAATTTTCTGAGAAGCACCTGTATGTAGCAGTGCGGCAATTATACTATATACAGTCAGGAGTATAAGTACTTGATACACTGAAAATTTCGAAAGTTTTTCCACCTACAAAGAATGAAGAGGTCTGTTTTGTTCTACTTAACTGCTGCAACTTGGACCTTTAACAGGATTTATATTTCACCTATGAGAAAGCATACTATGTGTATTTGGCAGATTAACTCAGGCATGTTTATGATAAACTGAATACCTGGATTGGAGTCCTATTTGTATACAGAATATTGACTATTAATGCTGGCAGAGTAAGTCTTAGGCTATATTCACACTAGGTGTTTTTTTTCTGCAGCAAAACATAATCTCTTGGCAGGAAAGAAGTAGCGTCAAAAACGCAGGTTTTGGTGTGTTTTTTTGCAGTGGTTCTTGGTGCATTTTTGGTGCGTTTTTCAGGATCCCAAAGTTCAGCTTTGCTTCCACCATAGACACATGAAAACAGGTCACCATTGCAAGACATATGTTCATGAAAAAGTACACATTACAAATGTAATAGGGGGGGGTGAATTGGTCTGGAATAGTTTATCTAAGACCCTGGCAGTGCATTGAATTTGTAGGACACTATTTACTTTCACATTATGGTTTGCCATTGAGTTGCTCAGGCATTGTTCATTTTCACACCTCCCTGGGCCACACGTGTTGTTCAATCTCACACCTAGCTCAACCAATGTTTACTTTGTAGGCATCACTAATTTAATTAAACTGTAATAATCCAAGCTGCTATATCAGGTGACCAAGACAAGATGGTTTAAACTTGGGAAAATCACAAAAGTAAATGTGTGTCACATACTTGCTTTTTTCACTAAAAACGCAGCAAAATGTTCACACTAGGCTTTTTTTCAGCATTTTTTTCCACCACCCTTTTTTTTAATGGGTGAAAAACGCTGAAACAAGTGACATACTCTATTGCAAAAAGCCATGGAAAGCACAAAATACTGAGGACAAATAAGCAAGCTTTGTGCATGAGATTTCGGAAATCTCATAGACTTTGTTGGTACTGTAAAACGCAGCTGAAAATTTGCATAAAAAAGCCCGCTAAAAAAACGTCTAGTGTGAATATAGCCTTGTATAACAGTTCGCCAATGAGTTAGGATATATGACCACGATGCAGAAATGCTGCGGATTTTTCCTAAGCGTTTCTGCATCTCCCTGGATTGTCAAGCGCTTTGCCAAGTGATTTTAGCATCACTTGGAAAAGTGCTTGACAACTTGGTCACACTATATAATTCCATGCAACCGGCATGGATTTATATAGTGTGACCAAGTTACAATGCTGCAAATGCAGCATCAATAATAAAAAAAAAGAATAATAATGGTGAAAAATAAAAAAAAACCATTATACTCATCTTCCGATGGTCCTCGATCTTCTTCTCCGGTGCGTCCGGTGTCTTCGGCGGATCACGGTGCTGTAAAAGGACCTTCCATGACGTCATTTAGTCATGTGACAGGTCACGCGACCGCCGATGTCAGCGGTCGCGTGACCTGTCACATGACTAAATGGCATCATGGAAGGTCATTTTACCACCGCGAGCAGCCGAAGAGCCAGCAGCACCGCCGGGAGCAGACAGGGGCCATCAGAAGGTAAGTATATGTTTATTTTTTATTTTAATTCTATTTTAACTACAGGTACTATGGTACCCGGGTCTGGAGGAGAGTCTCTTCATCTCCTGACCCGGGTACCATCCACGCATTGAGTCGTATAGTATCCACATGTGTATTTTTAGTCATTCGGATGTTATGCGTTCCAATGCAAGTCAATGGCGGCTAAATCGCAGCGACTCTGCAAAATTAAAGGACGTGCTGCGGATTTTTCCGCAATGATAATCCGCAGCGGAAATCTCTGCAGCATGTGCACAGCACATGCGGATTATCATTGGGAACCATTGCAGACCTATCACCAAGCGTTTTTTAAGTGTTTCCGCGGCGGAAGTTACGCTGCAGAAACGCCTAAGAAACGCATAGTGGGCACACAGCCTTAAAAGTTCTATGGTGAAGAAAAACACGTGAGATAATAAATGCGAAATATACAATATTTCCCATAATATGACTGAGGATATCTTTAGGGTGTATTCACTGTTTTTTCTTCTGCAGCAAAAATGCTGTGTTTTACAGCACCATCTTAGTGAATGACATTTCTGAAATCTCATTCACATGCTGTTTTTTTGCATTTTTTTTAAATCTGCAGCTTGTCAAGTCTTTCAGAGGTTTTGCAGCATTTTTCACCCATTCAAATGAATGGAAAAATAAACACAAGTAAAAACACCTGAATTTTAAGCAGCGTTTTTCCTGCCTCCTTTGATTTTTGAGGTAGAAAAAAAATGCTGCCAAAATCCAACTTGTGAACACACCTTTATCCTGGTTGTGTTCTAATTGGATATAAAATAGAACGGCCATGATAACATGGGTAGTTAATTGTATGGTGTTTTCACTTTATATATTACCAGGCCGCATTCTATTTGCGCAGAGCTGCTCCGTGAAGATTCTATCACAAGATTCCGTGATGACATCACAGGTGATGGTGACATCACTGCTCACAGTCGCTATATATACAATGCACATAGGCTCACCCGTGCCTTTCTTGGCTCTATAGTGACTGATAGCACTTGCAGTTTTTCACTATGGCTGGAATTGTTTTGGACATTTCTCAGGTAAAAGCACTATTGTTGATCCTTATGATCAATCGTCCTAACAGTGTGCTTCTACCACCCGATGGCGTCCTCAGCTTCACTCACCGGCTGGTGATGGAGCTAGTAAAGGATTGCGTGACCAAACACCGACAACGTCGTCTAACGTCAGACTATCTGACGGATTTACTTCAGAACATCAGGACATTACTACACCAGGTAAGTGGCGGACACTCTGCACAGAACATCTCAATATTAATAGATAATAATGGAGGGATAGAAGCTTTTTCTTCTAATATATCGTATTTTGCAGACCATAAGACGCACCAAAAATTTTTGGGAGGTAAATAGGAAAAACATTTATTATAATAAAATGGGGGTCTGTCTTATAGTCCTGTCTTATAGTCCGAATTTTCGGTTTCTTACTGAGGGGGGTGGTGGCAGTGGAGCGAGGTCACAGGAGGCAGAGTCGCTGCTGCAGGAAGTCGGCAGTAGGAGTGGGGCGCTGCTGTGGGCCCCAAGCTGGGAGGAGCGGGGTGTCCAGAAGGTGCGAGGCTGCGGGCCCTGGGCTTCAAGGAAATGTTAGCGGTAATTCAGGAGGGGAGGCCCTGCTCTGCTTATTGATTTCTCTGCAGTGGGCTTCAAGAAGTAGGCTGCTGGAGATGGCCAATACACAAATTGAGATCTCAGCTCGTCATTGAGCCGAGATCTAAATCTGCACATGCACTGCCTCCAGCGGCCATTTGCCTGAAGCCCACCGCCAGAAAATCAATGGGCAGAGCGGGGACTCCCCTCCTAAATCACCGCTAACATTTCCTTGAAGCCCAGGGCCCGCAGCCTCGCACGTCCTGGACACCCCGCTGGCCCGCAGGAGCGCCCCACTTCTACTGCTGGCTTCCTGCAGCAGTGACCCCACCTCCTGTGACCTCACTCCACCACAGCCACCCCCCTGGTAAGCTACATTCAGACAATTATTATTATTAATAATCTGTCTGATATGCTGGGGTGGAGAGCTCCAGAGTAGGGGGGATGCACGGGAGAAATCTTGTATGCGATTGTGGGAAGAGGAGATAAGAGGGGAGTAGAGAAGAAGATCTTGTGAGGATCGGAGGTTGCGTGCAGGTAAGTACCGGGAGACTAGGTCACAGATATATGGAGGAGACAGGTTGTGGGTGGCTTTGCATGCCAAGGTTAGGGTCTTGAACTGGAGTCTCTGGGTAATGTGGAGCCAGTGAAGGGATTGGCGGAGCGAGGGGAAAAGCCAGGGAATAGCGGGGGGACAGGTGGATTAGTCAGACAGCAGAGTTTAGGATAGATTGGAGGGGTGCGAGAGTGTTAGAAGGGAGGTCAAAAATTTTGGAAAAAAAAGCATCTTATAGTCCATAAAATACGGTAAAACACAACGAGTCCCCAAATACAGTATGTAGTCATTGTATCTGCAGACAGAGAACCGATGTCACATACAATTTCCGCCTCCATTCTGACCGCTCTCATCTGAAAATTCTCTTTTCCATTTTTCCTTCTTTATAGGCTGAAGAAAGATCTCAGACTGAAGATTTGGCTGTCTTTAAAGAACTGGCCGAAAAAGTCCTGTCTATACTAGAACGCTCATTGGAACGCCCGGTAAGGATCAATATTAATAGACGTATCTTAATCCACCGTATCTGAGGAGACTTTCTGAGAAAAGGTCTGAAGATGGCGCGGGATTTGTATCGTTACAATTGGTGCATCTGTAAATGTTGGTTTAGTCCTTCATGATTTATGTATTTGGTGATTTAGTAAAATCTTCCACATATTAATTATATATATTATATCTATCAGGAAACAACAGGAGGCGACGCCAAATATGGGCAAAATGTGAGCCCGAAAATCCCTGACCCTAATAGGAGTCAGCCGGAGCTGAACAGCGATCTGATTACAGGTGAGCGATCACCCGACCTTCTACAAGGAATGTCCAGATATTACAGAGGACGGAGGATAATGTTAGATTTACTCTCTACTCTGTGTAATGGGAACCTGGCAGCACATTGTTACATATAGAAGTAGTGGTGTGACGGTATAGGCCATTGTCCCCTAATAATAATTGTTGTAGAAATCCAATGTGCCAGTCAGGAGAAATGTAAAGTAGACACCATATACAAATCAGAATGGAAGTGCGCTGGGGGCGTGAAAGAAGAAATCCAAGTGCAGTGACACGCCCCCAGTGCACTTCCAGGCTAATTTGCAAATCTCTCCTATGTTTCAGCTCTCTTACCATCACTCGTATGTGCAGCGTGGGTGGGGGCTTCCTCATTCATGTGATGGAGGGTCCATTCTGCAGTGCTATAGCAAGTAACATGAAATAAATTAAATTTAAATTGCATTACTGCTCTAGAAAATGGGAAAAAACTAAGATACTGAGCACATAATTTGGCCAATTCATGAATGCCCAGCAGCCAATGACAAGGCGATCTTTTTGTTGGAATCCTCTCCTAATGTGAATCCTCTCCTAGGCTGAAGCCTACATTTATATGGGTAGGTAGGATCCTGTTGTAATTAAAACCACCCCGGGCTGATGTGTGGAGATAGGTTCCCAGCAAAAAAGGTCGCCTTGCCGTGACTGCTAGGCATGCACCCAGCAAAAGAAGGTCGTCTTGCCGTGACTGCTGGGCATGCACCCAGCAAAAAAAAGGGTCACCTTGCCGTGGCTACTTGGCATGCACCCAGAAAAAGAAGGTCGCCTTGCCGTGGCTGCTGGCCATGCATGAATTGGCCAAATTATGTGCTAAATATCTTCCTTTTATCCTATTTTCTACAGCAGTAATGCAATTCAAATTTAATTTATTTCATGTTTACATGCTATAGCGTTACAGAGTGCAACTTTGTTAGTTATATATTTGGATGGCTACTCTTAGTATGCACCTGTTCACACCCATTTTCTTTTCGGAAGTGATGGTCAGTCTTTTGTTATTTATGAAGGGGTTCCTCCATCATTTACATTACATTTATCTATGGATTCCCCGTATATTCTCATATTTAGAATCCCCATATAACGAGTATTAATCCCATTTACAGACATCTTGTCATTTCTCCGTTATATTGCTGTATTATCTATGTAGGAATAATATCCTCTAATACATTTCATTTCTTCATCATTATTTTAGAAACAACTGAGCTGTCGAATCCTAACAATGGAATTAGTGAGATCCCGGAGATCCAAGAATCCGTAAGTATCATAGAGGGGGATGCGTGTGTGTCATCAGATCATGGGGTGTGAATGACTCGTCCAGTATTATCCCCCATACAACCATGGGACGTCTCTATTCTAAGTGTAGATGACCCTATGGTGTTAATTACATTTGAATTACAGGGAATCTGTCACCAGGTTTATGCTATTTGGTCTGAGAGAAGCATGATGCAGGGACAGAGACCCTGATTCCATGTGTTGATTACTTTACTCGGTGGAGTAGTTGTGATAAAATCACTATTTATTTCTGCTGCAGAGCTCTGAATGCTGAGTCTTGTATAACCCCGCCCACACCATTGATTGGCAGCTTTCTGTGTACACTGTGCATAGGCAGAAAGCTGCTAATCAGTGGTGGAGGCAGGGGTACAGAGCAATAGGACTACCTGGCTAGACAGATAGTCTTCTAGTGATAATCTACTGATTTTATTGAAACAGCCACACACAGCCTAGTAAGGAACACATCACTGGAATCAGGGTCTCTGCCCCTACATCATGGTGCTTTCAGAATACATAGCAAACACCTGGTGACAGATTACCTGTAAGTCCTCCTCTGTGTGATCTCCCACATTATCCAGAATGTTATAGTAATGTATGATGACCGTTGCAGGGCGGCTCCAGGATTTCGTGGGCCCTGGGCGAAAGAGTCTCAGTGGCCCCTTTAACACATACCACGATTCATGATGCACAGATACCGCAGATAAATATATATATATATATATATATATATATATATATATATAGTACAAGGCCGAAGATTTCACTTCTTACATTACATGAGCGATATCTATTGTAAATTCCACAATAACTCAGAAAGCGGCGAATCCTCACAGCTCACAGTGCAGACCGGACAGTAATGTCCTCCACACAGTATAATGGCACCACATAGTCCTCTATACCGTATTATGAGCTCCATATATTGCTCCATATAGAATAATGGACCCCATAAAATGCTCCACGCAGGCTGTGCCCCCATATAATGCCCCATGCAGGCTGTGACCCCACACATAATGCCCCATGCAGGCTGGCCCCCCACATAATGCCCCATGCAGGCTTTGACCCCCCACATAATGCCCCATGCAGGCTGTGCCCCCCCCCCACATAATGCCCCATGCAGGATGTCCCCCTCCCACATAATGGCCCATGCAGGATGTCACCCCCCATATAATTCCCCATGCAGAATGTCCCTCCCACATAATGTCCCATGCAGGCTGTGCCCACCACATAATGCCCCATGTAGGCTGTGCCCCCCCACATAATGGCCCATGCAGGATGTCACCCCCCATATAATTCCCCATGCAGGATGTCCCCTCCACATAATGCCCCATGCAGGATGTCCCACCCCACATAATGCCCCATGCAGGATGTCCCCCACACATAATGCCCCATGCAGTATATCCCCCCCACATAATGCCCCATGCAGGATGTCACCCCCCATATAATTCCCCATGCAGGATGTCCCCCCCACATAATGCTCCATGCAGGATGTCCCACCCCACATAATGGCCCATACAGGATGTCACCCCCCATATAATGCCCATGAAGAATATCACCCCCCCCATATAATGCCCCATGCAGGATGTCCCCCCAACACATACTGCCCCATGTAGGATGTCACCTCTCACCCCATATATTGCCCCATGCAGGATGTCACCTCTCACCCCATATAATGCCCCATGCAGGATGTCACTTCTCCCCCCATATAATACCCCATGCAGAATGTCACTCCCCCCATATAATGCCCCATGCAGGATGTCACCCCCCATATAATGCCCCATGCAGAATGTCACCTCTCACCCCATATAAAGCCCTATGCTGGATGTCACTCCCCCCCCCCATATAATGACCCATGCAGGATGTCACTTCTCCCCCTCATATAATACCCCATGCAGGATGTCACCCCCCTATATAATGCCCCATGCAGGATGTCCCCCCCATATAATGCCTCATGTAGGATGTCACCTCTCACCCCATATAATGCCCCATGCAGGATGTCACTCCCCCCATATAATGCCCCATGCAGGATGTCACTTCTCCCCCCCCATATAATACCCCACGCAGGATGTCCCTACCTCCCCCCCACACAATGCCCCATGCAGGATGTCACTTCTCCCCCCATATAATGCCCCATACCTCCATACATAAAAAAAAAAAATCAAATGCTCACCTCACTGCTCACCAGCTGTGGAGAGGTAAGTATTGTGCCGGCCGTGGTCCTGAGCAAGCATTGGGGGGGGGGAGCAAGGCCCACTAGCTGGCGCTGGCACCACTCTCCTCTGCTCACCGGTCCCATACCGCGCCAGGGTGCCCGACAGCAAGTGGGCCCCTCGCCTACTCAGGGCCCCGGCACTTGCCTGGGTGTGCTGGGTGCTAGCGCCAGGTCTGCCCAGCGTCCGGTTTGTATCCTCCCAACATCATATCAGTGTAAATCATCTGGGACATAATATGGGGGGAGAAGTTTTTGCATCTGTAACTTTTTTCCTGCATCTTCAATAAATCAGTATTATTTCTTATTCTTTTATAGAGCGTGATCGATTCATTGGTTCCGGCGAGAAAGCCGCATATGAGCGACTATGAAACTTCCAAACTCATCAGCAGTGGAAATTTTGGGTGAGATTTCTGTTGCCATAATCCACATTTCTCAGGGTTCCCTATGACAATGCTTCTGCCCCTGCACTCTGCCATTCAGTGTTATCATAGGGAAATTATGTGATCTGTAGCAAATCAAACTGTAAGGAAAGCGATTTAAATAATATAATTACATATAATATAATATATAATAATATAATATTATTACATTCGCCTGTGCTAGACCCTCATCTGTTCTTATGCTGCCTCCTCCACCTGAGCTTTTCTGCTCTCCACTCTGATCTTTGTTTTGATGGGGGGGGCTCCATTATGAAGCTGATCAGAGAAGTTGGCTACACATGGTCACATGAAGGGTGACACCATATTGACGTCAATGACATCTACACCCTCCACCATGACCATGTGGGCCCAATCACTGGCCTCAGCAGCAGAAGAGAGCCCTGGAGCACATTCATTTTGGACCAATTTTATTTGCACTAAATTGTATTTGGTCAGTTATAGCGAATCTGCCCAAAGAGAATTTCGATAGATTCTCGTATCTATAATGTGACCTGGGTGATGGCTCCGGCAGAAGTGGCATTGTGGAGACCTCCAATAGGTGATCTATGTAGTGCTATTTTATGTATTTCTAGATGTGCATTTATAGTGGCGGCCAGACTTTTAGTATTATACATATGCAAATTGTCTCTTCAGAGAGGAAGCAAACTAGAACTCCACCTATAGGAAGTAGCAATCCTAAAAGTCAATATCGACCCTTTAACAAGCCTTGTCACATGACTTAGGATAATAGCCAAAACCAAAATCTCAATTTGCAGGAACTGCGTTCTGGGGTACTGCCCCTCTTCAGTGCAAAGTGTGAGATATGGTTTGACTGGGTGAGAGGTGTCTGACCGGTATCCAAGGGGTTGACGTTTCTCCTTGCGGACATGAGGAGACTTTTAAGCCACAATGCTCCTCTGGGAAATAGGATTGCTACTTCCTATAGGTGGCACTAGGGTGCTAGTTCTCTTCCTCTCTGAAAAGAGACAATTTGCATATTTCCCAGAAGAGCATTGCAGCTTAAAAGTCTCCTCACCTTGACATGCTTAACATGGCTTTTTCCGCAAGGAGAAACGTTACCGCTTGGATCCCGGTCAGATGCCTCTCACCCAGCCAAACCATATCTCACACTTTGCACTGATGAGTGCTTGTACCCCAAAACATAGTGTCCGAAAATTGAGTTTTTGGTTATGGCTATTATTCCATGTCATATGATAAGGCTCGTTAAAGGGTCGATATTGACTTTTAGGATTACTACTTCCTATAAGGGGCACTAGTGTTCTAGTTCTCTTCCTCTCTGAAGAGACAATTTGCATATTTCCCAGAGGATCATTGAGGCTTAAAAGTCTCCTCACCTTGACAAGCTTAACATTTCACTCTCCGCAAGGAGAAATGTTACCCCTTGGATACCAGTATTAAACATATAATGATTTCTATAGATGGATTATTAATAAGGATTTATTATAACCGATGGATTCTCCTTCTCTCCAGGGCCGTCTACTTAGTGCATCATAAAGACTCACACCAGACCTTTGCTATGAAGAAAATGGCTAAGCGGAACCTAAATACTGCACAGAGATTGGAATGGGCCTTTCTGGAGAGGGACATCTTAACATTTGCTGATTGTCCCTTTGTGGTCTCCATGCTCTGCTCCTTTCCAACTAGATCTCACCTGTGTATGGTCATGGAGTATGTAGGAGGTAAGACACATCTATTGTATTATATTCAGCCCATGTCTGCTTTCATCTTATCACTGCTCATATCATTAGGACATTGTTGGTTACATCCCCACAGAGCATTTACTATAGGTTATCTATTACCAAGATGCTCGTAAATTCATTGATCTTGGTGCAGGGGCACTATGGGGCTCATCAGTCGGAGGGGGTCTGTCGACGCTCGGCAGTGGGCAGCATCCCTCCACCTGTCATCACAATTTCAGCGGTATTTGCTTCTTCAAGGAGGTGGGGTTGGTGGGGGCAAAAATACTGAGTAGGTGGCTAGTAGGGGCCAAAATACTGAAAGGGGGCCGTATGACTAGATATGGGGGGACTGTGAATGATGAGTGGAGGTCATCATATTAAGTGGGGTGCTGTGGGGGTCCTCACTCTATATGGAGGCCCCCATTCTGTGTGGGGACATCATACTGAGTGGGGAGTTATGCGGACCATTATATTGTGTGAGGGACTGTGGGAACCATTATCCTGAGTGGGAGGGTTGCTGTGGGTGCCATCACACCGAGTAGGGGGTTGTGGCTGGCCTCCTTCTAAGTGGTGGCCTCCTTAGGAGGATTCACTGTGGGGATACCATACTCATTGAGTGTGGGTGTGGGCATTTTTGGGAGCATCATACTCTAAAATGGCCATAAAAGTTGTATTGCTGGTGAGAACACCAAGCTGCTTCAACAGGGATATAAATATATTTCTTTTTTATTTTTTAGGGTTGGGGGCAATTACAACTTTTGATATGGGGCCTTGTGATTTCTATGTACGCCACTATCTGTGTGATCTCCCCAGGATGTTTCCGCTCACTGCTCATTATACATCATGGTTATCTGCTCGTGGTATATCATGGTTATCTTCTGTATAAACCCCTCACCGGTCATATTTCCTTTCTTCTATAGGTGGAGACTGTGGGACCCTTCTAAGCACCAGGGGTCCTTTCTCTGTCCCCATGGCCCGCTTGTACTTTGCAGAGGCGGTACTTGCCGTGGAATACCTGCATAGTTACGGTGTGGTGCACAGAGACCTGAAGCCGGAAAAGTAAGTGCCCCCGAAGTATAATAAAGTGGGGAAAGTTGTCATTTATTATCATTCAGTCTGTGAGGCTAAAACCATCTTCTCTTTTGCAGCCTCCTGATTACATCTACTGGACATATTAAAGTTACCGATTTTGGGATTTCAAAACTTGGTCTAATGATACCGAAAACCAACACCTACAAGGAATTAGCAGTGGACATCTCCAGAGAGTTCCAGGACCGTGAGGTCAGCATCACCTACAAGAACTTAGCTTGTTATTTGCAAATCTCATCACACTATTGTCTCTTCTCTACGTTCTTCCTTTCTAGAGAACTTTTCCACTAATATTTTATCTTCTGCATTGTGTTTTAACGATGATATCTTGTCATAATAATTGTTTCATCGATTCTCATCTCTATGTTCTGTTGGTTTCCAGTTCTGTGGCACCCCATGTTACATAGCCCCAGAGATCATCCTGAAAGAAGGCTATGGAAGACCTGTTGACTGGTGGTCATTGGGGATCATCCTGTATAAATTCCTGCTGGGATGTGTACCATTTGATTCTGATTCCCTCACTGAGCTTTATAAAAGGGTTGTCATTGGTGAGTAGAATAATCCGATCATTGCGTTGATTGGTTACATTTGTTTAGTTATTTCCTTTGCTCTAAGTTACAGTCCAGTAAAGAGGTTTTATTTTCTGTAATTTTCTATGTAACAGGAGAACTAATTTGGAATTGTGATCGCGCTCCACCCCTGGATGCTCAGAATCTCATCACTGAGCTGCTCAGAAGAAATCCTGTGCGTAGACTTGGGACAGGTAACAGATATACTAGTATTAATATTCCCTTATTAGACCAAGGACATATCGCTCATGTCCATGAAGATCAGCATTTCTCTATCAGCTCATCTACTGTATTTCTAGTTCTCCACACTAAGACTTCCAGTTTATTTCCTTCATGTCGGCTCAGTTTTGTCATTAGTTCAGATTACGATAAACTGTTCAGATATGGAGCCATCCCTGACTATGTCCGCATCACTTTTGTTTTTCTTTTTCTAGGAGGAGCATTTGAGATCAAGGTTCATCCATTCCTGAGTGACTTGGACTTTGACAACATTCTGAGCCAGGAGCTGGAGTATGTTCCTCAGCTTGTTTCAGACGCAGACACCAGCTTATTTATCAGTAAGTAGAAGGAGACGTCATCTAGACTAAGCGACTGTTTGTCTCATCTTCCCTAATATGTGATCATCTGTTCCCATTAATATTAGTGATAAATAGTGACTGTGTTATACTGACAACCTCTAATAATACTTCATTACCTATTTCTTGTAGATCATTCTGATATAAACAAACATCTGGTCTCAAAGGATGAGGAAGGCACAAGTGAGAATAATGAGAGCCTTGACTTCCAAAATTTTATGTCATCTTCTGAAAAGCTTTGTAAAGTAAGTATGTGATTAATAAATCCAAAATATGTAAAAAAAAAGAAAAAAAACTCTAAAAGTACATAAAAAAATATTTTATATCTTATTTTTATCCGTATTTAGCTCTGTACCATCGCTACCAGGATGGTGAACAATGAGGATCCCAATGCCCCTCCAGAGTATACACAAGAAACCAACACAAACATCTCAGAAATGTGAGTAGATTAGAAAGGGTCATTACTTCATTACTGGGAGTTCCAGGCTGATCTATGTACACAACACCAAATATAGGACATAAATAACAGAATATCAAATGCAGCATTCACCGTTTCATGGTTAACGGTCATTGTACTTTTGGCTTCAGAAAATGCAGAAGATAACAGCCCATAATTGTGGCATGTCATGCATTTTTAGCACTGCCTACTCTGTAGGAGAGCTGTAGTATTACTTGCCAGACATTCTTGGTAGTTGTGTTCTGATCCAAGGAAGGTAGTTTGGAGCAGAAAACCTTCCCCACTATGACAGTCATATGTCCTATTAGGCCTTATAGTCAGTGTTCTTATAGTGAGACAACCCATTTTATACTGTGTTTACTTACGATTTACATGTTTTTCTTCTTCAAACAGGCAGAAAGAATCTGTTCCTGTATGTAATACAGACTATGCTGTTACCATCTTGCCACCCTCGTCCCCATTGCCAGGTATGTACATGTCTACAGCACCAACAATGTGAATGTTGACTTCAAGGCTCAAATATTTCCACATGGTTTTTCTGGTCTACTATGTTATCCATGTTTCATGGATCTCAGCTATGTTGACCATGGGTTCGTACTGTATCCCTATTTCCCTAATTTTGTACAGGAGTTTTTTTTCATGTATTCTGTTTATTACGTTGCATCATCTTTTAACCTAGTGAGATATAGCGACTGTGTTATACTGACACCCTCTAACAATCCTTCCTTACCTATGTCTTGTAGATCACTCTGATGAAAACAACCATCTGATCTCAGAGGATAAGGAGGGCACAAGTGAGGACGATGAGAACTTTATCTTCCGAATATTTGCATCATCATCTTCTGAGAGGCTTTCTAAAGTAAGTATGTGATCGATAAATCCAAAATATGTACAAAAAAGGATCTATAAAATTAAAAAGTATATATATTTAATAACTTATTGTTATCCACATTTAGCACTCTACCACCACTAACGGGATGGTGAACAACGAGGATCCCAAGGCCCCTCCAGAGTGTACACCAGAATCGAACACAAACATCTCAGAAATGTGAGTAGATTATGGGGTCATTACTGGGAGCTCCAGGCTGATATATGTGCACAACATCAAATATAGGACATAAATACCATAATATCAAATGCAGCATCCACCGCCCCATGGTTATGGGTCATTGTGCTTTCAGCTTTCGGAATTGTTGGATATAACAGCCCATAATTGTGGCCGGTCATGCACTTTTAGTGCTGCCCTCACTGTAGGAGAGATGTAGTATGAAATGCCGGCCATTCTTGGTAGTTGTTTTCCTCTCAGCTATCTATAAAAGGTAGTCTTGAGCAGAAGACCTTCCCCACTATGACAGTCATATGTCCTACTAGTCCTTATAGTCGGTGTTCTTCTAGTGAGACAACCCCTTTTATATGGAGTTTACTTGAGATTTACATGTTTTTCTTCTTCAAACAGGCAGAAAGTATCTGTTCCTGTATGTAATACAGACGATGCTGTTACCATCTTGCCACCCTCGTCCCCATTGCCAGGTATGTACATGTCTACAGCACCAGCAATGTGAATGTTGACTTCAAGGCTCAAATATTCCCACATGGTTTTATACAATACTATAGGTCTCTTATGTTATCCATATTATGACAAAGCAGATCCTATAAGAAGATATTGTTATTGATTTTTTTTTTTAATTTTTCATCAGAATTTCCATCTCATGAAGAAAGAAAATCGGCAATAAATCTGAGTATGGAGCAACAAAACTCAGAAAATGGAAAAAATGGGAAAAAGAGACGAGGTAAGTGTGAGAATCAACTCCATGTTGTGTGATGTCAGTGAGAATAATTCATGTGGAGTAGATGTCATCTGTCAGTGATGGGATTGTCACATGTATGATTGCTGACAATGACCCCTGACCTCTGTATGATAATATTCCTCTGCCGTCCGGCCACAGTGACTGCACAGCATTATCATGTAATATGGAGTCCCATCACTTACATTATATTTATTTCTCTTGTCATAGGTTCCATCTTCCGCCGGATCTTATCATCCTGCCGGCGTGGATTATCCAGGGCTGCTCGCGCATTTGCATGCTGTCACTGTTGCCCTAAAACCATCTAAAAGACGGGACACCTAAGCATCTAGCGCCCTGAAGTCCAGCAGATCCATCATCACTGCTGGAGCTGTATAGAAGGACCTTCACCATCTACCTGTGGCCTTCTGACTGGTCAACCTGGACAAGTTTCAGTAACGCCTCTGTCATCGGGCTCCGCGGTATTCATACTGCTCGTCTGACTTGTCATTTACTGATCACCTGGTATCTGACCTCGACTATCTTCCTGACTTTGATTTAGTCTTTTGATAATGTTCACGATTTTATTCATCCCATTATTAATTAAAAAAAAGTAAAATCTGTTACTGTTGCTCTGATTCCTTTTTGTCTTGAATTCACAAATACTTGTAACTCACTAATTGCTCTTCTTCTCACTAAATGTATTTCTCATTATCCTTAATGCAGCAGTCAGTCTCATATTTCTGTCCAGCAGTTACACTGGTGCCTCCACCCTGTACCAGTCATTACACTCATCCACAAACCTCTGCACCCTGCTGCACAGTCCTGCATCTCTACCATATCTACACTCCAATGAGCTAAGATTAACATCCTCCATAATCAGGACCTCCCACTCTCATGTCCAAGACATTTTCTCTGCTGCATCAGCTCTCAGGAGTGCACTACTGCAGGCAATCATGTTCATTCCCACTATCAGAGATTTTAAGTGTGCAGTAGAAACAGATTATTTGTGGCAGGACTATCAAATCACCTCACTATTCTAAGTTTTTCCTACAGCACTCAGTAGCACTTAATATTTGTACATATACAGATAATGGTTGGTGACTGGTTCATGCAGCCTTAATTCCACAAAGATAGAAATAAAAGGTCAACATGTTTCATACATCCAAACCATCCTTAATCATGGCAGAAAAACATAATTTTAAGTTCCCACTATGAATATTTGGTGAGATATCACAGCTGTGTATTTTCACAGCACAAAGAACGCATCTTACAGATCAGCAAATCACAGTGTGCTGACGCTTAGTGTTGTAGTTTTGAACAACACCATTCATTTTATCATATAATGTGTTGAAAAATGAGAAAAAATGCCAGGTTTGGGCTCCTTCATTTTACAGTGTGTATTGTGTTGTAAAAACAAACTGGCAAAATGATTCAGAGTCAGTAGTACGATTACTGTGATACCAAACTTATAAGGTTTATATATATATATATATATATATATATATATATATATATATATATATATATATATATATATATATATATATATATATATATACAGTGTTTAGCATAAATCAGTACACCCAAATAGATTTGTCAGCAAACCTGTAGTTTCCTTTCAGAATCATCATTTTATATGGGATACCATACTACAAAATACTCTCGCAAATTTGAGCCATTGAATGCAAACAAGATTTGGTATTTTGCAGACCCCAAAAAAGTAATTTTCTTAACAAACTCATTCAAGATCATGTTTCAAAAATGAGAACATCCCAGTAACAGTCTTAAGAGAAAAGCTAAGTTTAGACAACAAAATTCTAATTAACAAGAACTGAACCACAGGTAAGTGTAATTATTCATTAAACAGATGTCCAGCAGACAGGTGTCTGTAAAAGGAAGTTACTTAATAAAGAAAACTCCTTCCCATTTCATGCTATCAGCAATGGCACCACATAGAAGGGAAATGTCACAAAACCTGAGAAAGAAAATAATTTCTTTGCAATAAATGTGAAGTCTACAAGAAGATCAGCAAAACTTTACTTATCAGTCAGAATACTGTAGCAAAAGTGATGCAAAACTATAACAAAGATGGAACTGCAACCATCTTACAGAGACGTCCAGGCCGACTATGGAAGTTAACACCTAAACAAAAGCGTCCTCTGATGAGAAGGGTAAGTGGCACCACATAGAAGAGAAATGTCACAAGACATTTCTGAGAAAGAAAATAATTTCTTTACAAAAAATGTGAAGTCTACAAGAAGATCAGCAAAGCTTTTCTTATCAGTCAGATGGAAGCTAACATCTAAACAAAAGCATCTTCTGATGAGAAGAAAATCGACAGGCAAATTCATTGCTATTAGCTGAAGAAGTAGAAAGCCAAACTAGGGTGAGTGTTTTCCATAACACGACACGGTGTACACTGCAAATGAATGGCATTCATGAGTGTCCTCCACAAAGGAAGCCTCTCTCCCTTAAAGCCCATGAACAATAAAAGTCCGTCTACAATTTGCCAGGGTCCATGCTTAAAACTATGAGGACTACCGGGACTGTATACTGTGTATGTGCATCTTATGTGTATGTCTGTATTTTATGTTTGTGTGCACTATGTATATGCATACGTTAAAATGTGTATAGAGTATTAGCATGTGCAAATTTTATATGTGTGCCTAATATAAATATACATGGAAATGTATATGTAGGTGGTGCCTGATGGAGGGTGGGGGGCCCAGATCAGAAGTCCTGATTAAGGGCCCTTCACTGTCATTGTCTGCCCCTTATATAAACAGTAAAATCCTCTTTAATAACTGGACTTCCATTGGGGTGGACTTCTCATAGATGGCCAGTAGGCATACTATATTATGAATCTGGGCATCTCTCACAGAAAATCTGATCTGGATATGAGGGTGGTCTTCTATAAGCGGTGATGTTTTGGAGAGATTTAGGGAAAAGTCCCAATGCTTATCCATCGATCTGGTAATTTGAGTAAAATATTTGTGTTGATAACTGATCACAAAGTCACAAAATATGTAAGATTTGGCATAACCTGGTTCATTTTTCAAAAAGTTATGCTCAATTTTTTTAGCACCAAGTTTTGTTGCTTTTTTGTAGACTTACACTAACTTAGTATATTGTGTGAGAATTAAATGAATTATGAATTAGTTGGCGCATTTTACCACACTCTGGGGGTCCCTGACAGTCCTTCTTTACCGGCCCTGTAGTGATGCCAATGTAAACTTCCAAGTGACCGCGCAGTCAATCACTGTCACGAATGCAGGACAACCTATGATTAGCTAATTTTTGGGAAATCCTTATAACAAAAGGGGATTGAAAATATTTACAATTATTTTAAAAGCATTAAAAAAAAACAGACCCAATACTTATAATTAGTTTGTTGAAAGTAGTCTAATTAAAGGGAGCTGAAAGGATTAGAGATTATGAACCCGATTCACCAGTGTTTTTGCCAGAAAACTGGCATAAAGCTCTTGAAAAGTTGCAAAGTTTTGTGACTTTTCCCATTTTCACATAATTTTAACTTCTTTAACCCCTTAAGCCCCGCGGGTGGTTTGCACGTTAATGACCGGGCCAATTTTTACAATTCTGACCACTGTCACTTTATGAGGTAATTACTCTGGAACGCTTCAACGGATCCCCCTGATTCTGAGATTGTTTTTTCGTGACATATTGTACTTCATGATTGTGGAAAAATTTCTTCGATATCACTTGCGTTTATTTGTGAAAAAAACGGAAATTTGGCGAAAATTTAGAAAATTTTGCAATTTTCAAAATTTGAATTTTTAAGCCCTGAAATCAGAGCGATATGTCACACAAAAGAGTTAATAAATAACATTTCCCACATGTCTACTTTACATGGTATCCGCTAACAATTTGAGCCGATTTTCCATTCAATTTGTTAGCGGATACCATGTTGCATTTAGAGAGTCCCTGCGTGCCCAAACATTGGAGCTCCCCCACAAGTGACCCCATTTTGGAAACTAGACCCCCCAAGGCACCTATCTAGATTCATAGTGAGCACTTGGAACCCCAGGTGCTTCACAAATTGATTCATAAAAATGAAAAAGTGTTTTTTTTTTTCACTTTTTCATTTTTACGAATCAATTTGTGAAGCACCTGGGGATTCCAAGTGCTCACTATGCATCTAGATAGGTGCCTTCGGGGGTCTAGTTTCCAAAATGGGGTCACTTGTGGGGGAGCTCCAATGTTTGGGCACACAGGGGCTCTCCAAACGCAACATGGCGTCCGCTAACAATTTGAGCCGATTTTCCATTCAATTTGTTAGCGGACACCATGTCGCGTTTGGAGAGCCCGTGATGTGCCTAAACAGTGGAGCTCCCCCACAAGTGTCCCCATTTTGGAAACTATACCCCTCAAGGATTTTATTAAGGTGTATAGTGAACATTTTGAACCCAGAGGTACGGCACAGAATTTGTTTACATTAGGTCATCATATTGAATAAGTTGTCATTATTCTTGAGCGCAAGTGCTCGCTACTTGAGTTTGCATCGGGTACTCAGGTATGCACCATGTACAGCGTGTGCTCGAGTGACATGCTCGAGTCCCTGCTCCGCATGTTTCACGGTTATTAGACACCCCAAAAAAAACATGTGGGGATCGCTCGTGCATGGCAGGCAATCCCCGTAAAGTTTTTTGGCCGCGAAGCATATGGGGCAGAGACTCGAGCATGTCACTCAAATACCCACGATACTCAATGCATACCAGAGCACCCGATGCAAACTCAAGTAGCGAGCACTTGCTCTCAACACTAGTCGCCATATCGTCATCTTTTTTTCTTACTTTTGAAAAAAATCCCAACCCCAGCCCTAACCCTAGCACAACCCTAGCCCCAGCACAACCCTAGCCCCAGCACAACCCTAGCCCCAGCACAACCCTAGCCCCAAACCCAGCCCTAACCCTAGCCCAATCCTAACCCAAGAGTTTATTTTTGACGCCGTTCCTTGTGCGGTATAAGTGATTAGACGACTTTATTCTTCGGGTCGGTGTGATTACAGCAATGCCAGAATCATATGGGGTTTTTATGACTGACAGCTGTCACACACTAAAAGACGCATTTTTTTTTAAATCTAGTTTTTGCATCGCCATATTTTGAGAGCTATAATTTTTCCAGATTTTGGCAGACAGTCATGTGACGGCTCGTTTTTTGCGGGATGACTTGACGTTGTTATTGGTGCCATTTTCAGGCACGTGACATTTTTTGATCGCTTTCTATTCCGATTTTTGGGAGGCAGAATAAACAAAAACCAACAATTCAGGAATTGTTTTTTTTTTTTTTTTTTATTCTGTTCCGCGTGTGGTAAAATTGATGAGGTAGCTTTATTCTTCGGGTCAGTACGTTTACAGCGGTACCACATTTGTATCATTTTTCTATGTTTTGGCGCTTATACACAATAAAAGCTATTTTATAGAAAAAAATATTTTTTAGTATCGCTTTATTCTGAGAGCTATAACTTTTATTTTTCGGCTGATGGAGCTGTATGGCGGCTTGTTTTTTGCGGGACGAGATGACGTTTTCAGCAGTATCATTTTTATTTATATGCGTCTTTTTGATCGCGTGTTATTCCACTTTTTGTTTGGCGGTATGGTGATAAAGCATTGCTTTTTGCTTCGTTTTTTTTTTTTTTTTTTTTACCGTGTTCACTGAAGGGGTTAACTAGTGGGACAGTTTTATAGGTCAGGTTTTTCCGGACGCGGCGATACCAAATATTTTTTTTATAATAATATTTATTGATGGGTACATTATATTTTTATTTTTGGTGTATTATTTTTTTTATTTTTTTATAATATTTTTGCACATTTTTTTTTTTTTTTTCCACTTTCACACAGTTTATACACTTTATTACTTTGTCCCACTCTGGGACTTTCACTTTTTTTTTTTCTGATCGCCTGCATGGCACAGGAATGGAGCACCATCCCTATGCCATGAAGGCTGTCAGAAATGCACAGTGTGAAGATTGCTTGGAGATGCACTGCGCATGTCCAAGCAATCTTCCTGCTCTCTGGTGACCCGGATGTTGTCATGACGACATCGGGTCGTCATGGCAACACCCGGGAAGCCTTTGCAGACTGCGCTGGAAGCCGGAAGAGGAGGTGAGTATCGCCGATCACCTCCCCTTGCCCCCGCAATGCCGCGATCGACTTCGATCGCAGCATCGCGGGGGTTAATGTGCTGGGAGCGGTGCAGGACCGCTCCCTGCACATAGTACCGGGTGTCAGCTGTGACAATCAGCTGACACCCGGCGGCGATCGCGCCCGCACAGCCTATGTGCGCGCGCGATCGCGATGACGTACTAATACGAGTCTGGCTCTTAAGTCCCAGGGCACAGACGCGTATTAGTACGTCAGATGTTATTAAGGGGTTAAAGCCCAAGACGTACTGATACGTATCTGCGCCCTGGGACTTAAGAGCCTGATATGTATTAGTACATCTTTGCGATCGCGCCCGCACACAGGCTGTGTGGGCGTGATCGCCGCCGGGTGTCAACTGATTGTCACAGCTGACACCCGGTGCTATGTGCTGGGAGAGGTCCCGCACATTAACCCCCGCAATGCTGCGATCGAAGTCGTTCGCAGCATTGCGGGGGCAAGGGGAGGTGATCGGGATAGTCACCTCTCCTGCCGGTTTCCAGCAATGTGTGCCGCGGCTTCCCGGATGTTGCCATGATGACCCGATTCACTGAGGGGTGCAGTTTTAAAAATGGTGTCACTTTTGGGTATTTTCAGTCATAAAGACCCCTCAAAGTGACTTCAAATGTGATGCGGTCCCTAATAAAATGGTTTTGTAAATTTTGTTGGAAAAATGAGAAATCGCTGGTCAATTTTAACCCTTATAGCTCCCTAATAAAAATAAATTTGGGTTCCAAAATTGTGCTGATGTAAAGTAGACATATGGGAAATGTTATTTATTAACTTTTTTTGTGTGACATATCTCTCCGATTTAAGGGCATAAAAATTCAAATTTTGAAAATTGCAAAATTTTCAACATTTTCGCCAAATATCTGTTTTTTCACAAATAAACACAAGTGATATCGAAGAAATTCTACCACAATCATAAAGTACAATATGTCATGAAAAAATATTCTCAGAACCAGGGGGATCCGTTGAAGCGTTCCAGAGTAATTACCTCATAAAGTGACAGTGGTCAGAATTGTAAAAATTGGCCTTCTCATTAACGTGCAAACCACTTTGGGTTGTAAAGGGGTTAAGGACTCTACTTGCATATACAGTCATGGCGGAAAGTGCTGGCACCCTTGAAATTGTTTCAGAAAATTACACATGTTTTATTACACGCATGTTTATTTCCTTTGTGTTTATTGGAACAACACAAAAAAACTGAGAAAAAAAAGGCAAATTGGACATAATTTCACACAAAACTCCAAAAATGGGCCGGAATACATATATATATTTTTGATGGGACAACACTGAAGATGCGACACTTTGATACAATGTACAGTAGTCAGTGTACAGCTTGTTTAACTGTAAATTTGGTGTGCCTGCAAAATAACTCAACACACAGCCATTAATGTCTAAACCGCTGGCAACAAAAGTGAGTACACCCCTAAGTGTGTTCTCAGCTGATGTTATTTGTTGGTTTTTCTTTGCATCCCGAACAATTTTCTTGGCAGTTGTGGCTGAAATTTTTGTTGGTCTACCTGACTGTGGTTTGGTTTTTACAGAGCATCTGATTTTCCATTTGTTAATCACAGTTTGAACACTGCAGACTGGCATTATCAATTCCTGGGATATCTTTTTGTATCCCTTTCCTGTGTTATACTCTTTTTGCCTCCCTTTCCTGTGTTATACAGTTCAACTACCTTTTCCCGTAGATCCGTTGATAATTCTTTTGCTTTCCCCATCTCAAAATCCAGAAAAGTCAGTGGCTGGATCCCAGAAACTCACTCAGCTTTATGCACACACACTGATTACAAGCAAACAGGTCATAGGTGAGGATGTTACCTTTAGTAGCCATTCAAACCCATTTGTGTCAAATTCTGTGCATGTTATCAGGCCAAAATCACCAGGGTATGTGAACTTTTTGATCAGGATTATTTGGATGTTTTTGGTTGTCATTAGTGATGAGCGAGCACTAAAATGCTCGAGTACTCGTTGCTCGGGTCGAGCAAATTGAAATACTCGGGTGCTCAACCCGAGCAATGAGCCCAATATAAGTCTAGGGGAAACTTGAGCATTTTTCAGGTGGCTCCCCACGGCGGTCTGCAGAGGGCCTAAAAATTACCCAAATCGATGGGAACTGTGCTCAAATGACATGGGAACAACATGGGGAAGACCCCTGGAAGCATCTCTGACTCCCAGAACACTGCTGTCAACAACGTCGTCAGAGTATTACGCCACTTTTACGGCGTAAGGAACATCCTTTCCAGGGTGATGACTTGTATATAAGGCAAAATAAATAAACAAAAACAAAAATACTCCTACACACGTAGCATTTTTGACACGTTTTTGCACTTTTGCATTGCTTTCAACCAAGACAAATGCATTCACCAGGAAATGTCATTTTAACATTTTACAACCTTATCTGGCCATGTGGTGTGTGACACATCATCAGACACATGCATACAGTGCTGAAAAGACATGGGAGCAGCAAGGGGAAGACCTCTGGAAACATCTCTGACTCCCAGGTCACTGCCTAAATGTGTGCCCATCATAAGTGATCCTTGGCACATGCGAAGATGCCTCCCGCCATGCACCTGTCGTTGCAGACTTGAAACAATCACCGTCCACGTCCTTGTCCCACTGCAGTGTTCAGTTGTCCCTACCCCATTCCTTGGAATGCAAGCACAAGAATGCCGGCAGCCACCCACCCACAGGCTGCAATACTATACTGCCAAATTTCTGACAGCTGCTTGCACTTGAAATGTGGCCTTTTAGGCTCGTGGAGGCGGAAGCTTTTCATAACCTCATGCCGGCGGCGGCCGGGTGTCCATACTCGGTCCCCAGCCGCCACTATATTTCCCGGTATCGCCTCCGCCTTCCACAATCACGGGTCCCATAACATTACCCGTGCCCGCCCCAGTGCACTTACTGGGAAGGACCGCCTAACCACAAACACGTGGACAGGTGAATGTGGCCAGGGACGGTACGGAGCCAGTCCACAACTTTTTTTGCTAAGAGTTGTATTTAGCTCGGTGAAAGGACTGGCATAGAGGGAAACCGTATCTACCCTGCGTGTCATTTCTCCCAGAAAATCCTGTAAATGAGCTTGTTGCAGAAGCAATGGCAGCCCATCCAACATCAACTTGCACTTGTCAATGGTGCTTTGACACACACACATCTTTCTTTGCGCATTTAATTTCTTGAATACAGAGTTGGAAAATGGCCTGATCCGTAATGCGTTTTGAGAAATAACATGCATAAGCATGGCCGATCCGCATTAAAAAAGCAGCCATAGAGTGTCCGGGAACCTTCCCCCACACTTTTCTTAGCCAGGGCTGCTTTTCGGCAGGGTTGGACGGGCCCACCAGAGAACCGGAGACTCCTCCGGCGGGCCCTGGCTTCTCCTTCAGGAGAGTTCATAGTGCCGAGGTGAGGCCATGATGATGATAGAGGCCATCATCTGCTTAGTTTTCTTTTACTTGGAATGCAATTGCAAGTATGCAGCCAGCCACCCACCCACCCACAGACCGCAACACTAAACTGACAGATTTCTGGGCAGCTCTTTGCACTTGAAATATGGCCTTTTAAGCTTGTGGAGGTGGAAGCTTTTCACAACCTCATGCAGGCGGCGGCCGGGTGTCCATACTCGGTCCCCAGCCGCCAGTAATTTTCCCGGTATCGCCTTCGCCTTCCACAAGCACGGGTCCCACAACAGTACCCATGCCCTACCCAGTGCACTTACTAAGAAGGACTGCCTAACCACAAACACGTGGACAGGTGAATGTGGCCAGGGACGGTACGGAGCCAGTCCACAACTTTTTTTGATAAGAGTTGTATTTAGCTCAGTGAAAGGACTGGCATAGAGGGAAACCGTATCTACCCTGCGTGTCATTTCTCCCAGGAAGTCCTCTAAAGCTGCTTGCACTTGAAATGTGGTCTGAACATTACTGCTGGTACTTTTCTGTGGGAATTTTCTTGCCTCCTACCAGCCTGGAATATTTCCAGCAAACTATGGTACAACACCATGGTATTAGCACTGCCCCCAGTACCAGTAGCGAAGCCATCCTCAATTTCCTTCTCTGGAATTTTATTTGGTAGACTGAGTGGCTGCCCAAATAAATTTTCTCACAAAGGAGCTGATGATAGAGTGGCAGTAGGTTCAAGTTTCTCCAGCTTGTTAGATATTAGAGGGTGAACGGCAGCACATTGGATCAGTGGTTAGCACTGAAGTCTTGCAGCACTGGGATCCTGGGTTCAAATCCCAGCAAGGACAACATCTGCAAGAAATTTGTATGTTCTCCCCATGTTTGCATGTGTTTCCTCCTCAGTAAAAATAGAGTGTCCTGGAATCTTCCCACACACTTTTCTTAGCCAGGACTGCTTCTCAGCAGGGTTGGACAGTCCCACCAGAGAATTCTCTGGTGTGCCTTGGCTTCTACCTCAGGAGAGTTCATGATAGCGCTAACTTTGCAGCTGCTATGGGGCTCTTGAGCGGGTGAGAAAGGTTAGCTCTCAGAAACAAATCCTCTGTTGGGCACAATGTTTTTCAATCTGAAACAGCTTCTTAGTGGGAGTTGTATTTCACCACAGCCATATTCTTTAGCTCTGTGAAAGGACTGGCATAGAGGGAAACCTTATCTACCCCGGTTGTCATTTCTCTGTCACCAGGTTCCGCCCATTGTAACACATGACCATGCCTGGCTGTATGTTCAGCGGTGAGAGCCACAGATCAAGCTGCTGTGTTACAGCTTTCAACAACTATGCAGCGCTGGGCGGTTTGTCAATTAAGCATTAAGCATGTTATCTTCAGCACAGCCTGTTGCTGTTTGGCCAAGGCAGTGCTGCAGTGCTGTCAGCTTGTGACTGATGTGGTCATTTCGGAGATGGAGGAGGAGGTACATAAGCTGAACAATGTGATTACATTGAGGTTAAATTGGTGATGCTGTTTTTTATACTAAAGAAAGATCCTATTGTTATGTTTTTTTATGTTATTTTTTATGAAAAATGCATTCACCGGGAAATGTCACTTTAACATTTTACAACCTCATCTGGCAATGTGGTGTCATCAGACACATCCTGTTTTATTTATGATGGAGGGACTCTGAAAGTCATAAAGCCTATTTTTATAGGGACATCAGACGGCCCTTACTATTCTTAAAAGGCCAGCAGTCGGCCCTAGCTATTGTTAGAGAGCCATCAGAGGGCTATGCTTTGTTGTTCCCATTATTAACAAGTGGGTTTCCTATACTGTTATTGCGCATCCAGTGACTGCAAGGGTTGTCAAAAATTTGGACGCAACCTAATACCCCTTTGAAGAGACATAGAGGAGGGTCTCAGTAAAAAAAATGTTCCCATTATAAAGGAGCGGGTCTTCTATAGTGGTAATGCCCATGCTGTGACTGCAAGGGTGGGCAAAATTTTTGAAAAAAAACACTAACAATTTAAAGACACAAAGAGCATGGCCACAGTAACAAGGTACGACATGTTCCCGTTAGAAAGGAGAGGGTCTGCTATACAGTTATAGGGTATGCAGTGAATCCAACGGCTGACAAATTTTAGGAAAAACCCCACTAAGAATTTAAGGACACACAGAGCAGGGCCACAGTAACAAGGTACGACATGTTCCCATTAGAAAGTAGAGGGTCTGCTATACAGTTATAGGGTATGCAGTGAATCCAACGGCTGACAAATTTTAATGAAAAACCTCAATAAGAATTTAAAGACACACAGAGCAGGGCCACAGTAACAAGGTACGACATGCTCCCATTAGAAAGGACAGGATCTGCTATACAGTTATAGGGTATGCAGTGAGTCCAACGGCTGACCAATTTTAGGAAAAAAACGACTAAGAATTTAAAGACACATAGAGCAGGGTCACAGTAACGACAAATTCCCATTAGAAATTCTAGGGTCGGCTATACTGTTATAGGGTATGCAGTGAGTCCAACGGCTGACAGATTTTAGGAAAATCCCCACTAAGAATTTAAAGACACACAGAGCAGGGCCACAGTAACAAGATATGACATGTTCCCATTAGAAAGGAGAGGGTCTGCTATACAGTTATAGGGTATGCAGTGAGTCCAACGGCTGACCAAGTTTAGGAAAAACCCACTAAGAATTTAAAGACACATAGACCAGGCCACAGTAATGACAAATTCCCATTAGAAAGGAGAGAGTCTCCCATAGTGTTGGACTATGCAGTGACTGCAAGGGCTGCCAAAAATTTGGAGGCACTTCAATGGCCCTTGGAAGAGACGTGGAGGAGCGCATCATAAATTTTTTTTACCATTAGAAAGGAGCGGGCCTCCTATACTTGTAATGCCATGCACTAAGTGTATGGGCTGACAAACATTTACTCCTGGGGGGTATACATGAACATACTGTATAAAAAATTTTTTTTTCGGGCATCATAAAAATGTAGCGCCCCGAGGGCTCGGCCGCTACAGGGGTATTGCACCTCTGCCAGAGGTGTGATATTCCACTCCCGGGTAAGGATGGAGTATGGACCAGGGTTCAGTTAGCTGCATACAGCACACTCACCCCATTTCCGAGGGACAGCTCAACGGTGCTCCCATTAGACAGAAATGCAGGCACGACAGACCATGTCCCTGGCTGGAGTGGGGAGGGGGTAGGAATACCCAGTGATGTAGGAGCAGATAGGGGTTGGTTCCTGAGCGTAGATAGGAGCCCATTGTTTGCTGGTCACCTGGGCTCATGTTCTAGAGGGCACCATCTTAGAACAGTGTTCAGTCAGAGAGAAGAAGTGACAGAGTGGGGGCCTTGGTTGTCGAACGAAGTGTGCCCTCTGCCTCCAGCGTTTTCAGATGGGAATTTTTTTAATAGTTCCGCAACAAGGGCCTTCTGGTACTGCCTCATTTTTGTACACCTGTCCGCCTCAGGAATAAGAGATATAAAGTTCTCCTTGTAGAGTGGGTCTAAAAGTGTCACCAACCAGTAATGACCTAAAATTTTGAGAATGCGAGGGTCATGGGAAAGGCAGCATAACATAAACTCAGCCATGCGTGCCAGACTACTAACAGGCAAGACTTCCGTGTCCTCACCAAGAGGATGACTGACCATGCTCTCCTCCTCCTCCTCTCTGTCCTCTGGCCATCCACGCTGAACAGACGGTATGACAGCTGTGCAGATAGCACCGTCTATAGTGCATGAAACTAGTTCCTGTCCTTCCTCCTCCTCCTCTTCCTCATTGTCACCCAATCCACGTTGGGATGAGATGAGGCTTGGCTGTGTGTAATCACCCTGTATGGTTAATTGCTCCATCTTATCGTGCTCCGCCTCGCCTCAGAGCCACCACCAGGTTCCGGCCATTGTCACACACGACCATGCCTGGCTGTAGGTTCAGCGGTTTGAGCCACAGATCTGCCTGCTCTTTCAGAGCTGTCCATAACTCTTCAGCATTGTGTGTTTTTTCACCTAAGCATATTAGCTTCAGCACAGCCTGTTGCCTCTTGGCCGAGGCAGTGCTGCAGTGCTTCCAGCTTGTGACTGATGCGGAGATGGAGGCTGAGGAGGAGGAGGAGGCTGAGGAGCATGAGGTGCAGGAGCTGTAGACCGTGGGGGCAACCCTGATTGACCTAGGGCCTGCAATCCTTGGCGTCGGGAGGACGTGTTCCGTCCCAAGGTCCGACTGGGTCCCGGTTTCCACTATTTTAACCCAGTGTGCTATCAGCGAGATGTACCGTCCCTGCCCACAAGCACTTGTCCACGTGTCCGTGGTTAGGTGGACTTTACCGGTAACTGCGTTGTTGAGGTCACGGCTAATGTTTTGGGACACGTGCTTGTGTAATGTCGGGACGGCACACTGGGAGAAATAGTGGCGGCTGGGGACAGAGTACCGAGGGACGGCCGCCACCATCAGGTTGCGGAATGCTTCTGTCTCCACAAGCCTAAAAGGCAACATTTCGAGCCAAGCAGTCGTGAATTGTGAGAATTTAGTAGTGTGGCCTGTGGGACGTTGGCTGCATATTTGCGCTTGCATTCCAAGGACTGGAGTATGAACAACTGAACGCTGCGCTGGGACAAGGACATGGACGTGCTTCCTGATGCTGCTACTTGAGAGTGTGCAATGACAGGTGCAGGGCAGGAGGTATCTTTGCATGCACTATGGACAGGGGATTGGCTTGCATGCACAACAGCAGAAGAAGCAATGGTGCCACCTGTAGACACTGTTCCTGGACCCTGGTGTTCGGCCCACAAAGTCGAGTGCTTTGCTGCCATGTGCCTGATCATGCTGGTGGTGGTCAGGCTGGTCGTTTTGACACCCCTGCTGATGCTGGTCTGGCTCGTGATGCAAATGGCCTTTTTGGAGCTATCGGCAGAGTCTTTAAAAAACAACCAGACTCGGGAAGACCTAACAGTTGTAGTGGCAACTTCCTTCGTGTTGGTGTTACGGGAAACGGTAGCCTGCCTTCTGTCTGCGGCCACCACACTGCTTCTTCCTGCCTGTTGGGGTGCTCTGCCTCCCTCCCCCTGTGTGCTGCTGTCCTTGCTCTGCATGTCCTCCTGCCAGGTTGGGTCAGTTACTATATCATCCACCACCTCGTCTCCCACTTCTGCACCCTGGTACTATTCCTGACTTTCTGCCAATTGTGTCTCACATCGTCCACCTCTTGTCACAGTTTCCCACCGGCGCCTTCGTGTGACCGTGGCTGCTCAAATATTTGGACATCGCTACACGTGATCTCCTCTTGCCCCGCTTCAAGTGGACCGGGCGAGAGGCCCGAATCCATAAATGGAAAAGTGAACAGCTCTTCAGATTGTCCAAGTGTGGGATAAGTTGTCTCTGGGTACTCGGCATGGTGGGAGGAAGGAGGATCAGGGTGAGGAATATGCGGTCCAGACTCACGGCTACTGAGACTTGACCGTGTGGAAGACAGGGTGGTGCTGGTGGTGGCTAAGTGACTGGAAGCATTATCCGCTATCCAACCAACAACCTTTTGACACTGATCTGGGTTCAATAGTGGTGTGCTGCAGTCCCCTAGAAATTGGGACAGGAAGGTCAGGCGAGAAGATGTGGGTGTTTGTTGTGGCACAATTTCGGCTTGCCCACGGCCTTGTCCTCGGCCTCTGCATGCACCATTACCATCACGTCCAGTTCCCCGTCCCTTGCCACGTGCCTTGCCCATTTTAAATGGAGGATAGTATCTTCCACGCTCACTACAAATGACTGAGTTAGAAGCGAAGTTATATGTGATCGGGGTGATGGAGAAAACAGAGTTTTAAAAACCTGGCCTGTAAGTAAGTAGTGTGAACAGCAAACTGCTGTGAATTGCTTCACTGACACACTGAAAAAATGGAGGCCAGAAATGGCAGTATTTTCTGACAACGTATATGTGATCCGTGTGACGGAGAAAACACAGTTTTAAATAGCTGGATTTCTAGCGCTCTAATATGGAAAGGACCTGGCTATATTCTGCAGTGCCAACAAGCAAATGGCGCAGAAAAACGGTGTTCTCTGGATTGCTTTATAAGCAAATAATGAGGATTAAGATCCAAAGAAAAGTATTCCTCGCCCCTGAGACCTGGGCCTTTGTATAGAAATATCTAACAGCAGCAGAAGGCAGAATTGGAATGGAACCTCTTGTGCTATATGCACTGCAGTCTGCTATATACCCTGCCTGCCTGCCTATATACACTGCCTGCCTGATATCTCTGCAGATGGATTAGTCCTCAAAAGGACTGTTTGTTGAGATGGATATGTGTAATATGCGGTTTTTCTCCCTACACTACCTAATACACAATCAAATCTCTTCCTAACGCAGCATCAGCTCTCCCTACACTGTCTGATCCGGAGTGACTGTGATGAGCATGGCGGCGCCAGGTCTGATATACACCTGATGACGCTGTGCGGCCAGCCAATCACTGTAATGCCCACAACCAACATGGCTATGGCATTACAGTGCATGGCAGGCAATCACTGCATGTTCATTGGCTCTGTAAAGAGCGCCAAACATGCAGGGAGGGGACCCGACTTCCCGCCCGACCAACCCGGAAATACTCGGTGAGCGCAGAGCATCTCGAGCAGTGAGATACTCGGGCGAGCACCGAGCAGTAGCGAGCATGCTCGCTCATCACTAGTTGTCATTAAGATTTAAAAAGAGAAAACACAGAAATGTGACAGTAAATGGCTTCACCCAACCAATAACCATGAGTGGAGAAAAAGTGTTTTTGTTATCATTCATTTTCTCTGAAACAAGGCCAAGAAAGCAAAAATTCTGCCGGGGTATGTAAACTTTTGAGCAGAACTGTATATGCGCCAGCCCCAGTGTCTCCTATTCTATGTACTCCAGCCCCAGTGTCTCCTATTCTATGTACTCCAGCCCCAGTGTCTCCTATTCTATGTACTCCAGCCCCAGTGTCTCCTATTCTATATACTCCAGCTTCTTCTGTGATGTATATGCTCTAGCCCCAATGTATCCTGTGATGAATATACGCCAGCCCCAGTGTCTCCTATTCTATATACTCCAGCCCCAGTGTCTCCTATTCTATATACTCCAGCTTCTTCTGTGATGTATATGCTCTAGCCCTAATGTATCCTGTGATGAATATACGCCAGCCCCAGTGTCTCCTATTCTATATACTCCAGCTCCAGTGTCTTCTGTGACGTAGCTAATGTAGCCCTAATGTCTCTTATGCAGAGGCGTCGCATGATAAAGCAGTGAGACACAAGCTCCCTGCCCTATCACTATCTCTTTCATATGCCACAGATCGCCATAGGCCTGCGGTTAACGAGATGTCAGCATACTCACGCAGGTGGCTCGGTGACATCATTGCATCGCTCTGCTCTGCAGTCCCGCCATGGAAGAGGAGACAGAGGCCGTGATGTAGGGAATCAGGATTAAGTGAGAATAAACGTTATTTTTTTAAATGATCGGGCAGTGGAGCCATCCTACTATATATCTGGAGTAGTGGGTCCATCATACTACATATGGAGTAGTGGGGCCATTATACTATATGTATGTGGGGCAGTGGGACCATCATAGTATATACAGGTGCATCTCACTAAATTAGAATATCTTCAAAAAGTTAATTTATTCCAGTTCTTCAATACTGTTTCAGTATGCTCCACAATCATGAGGAAGACTGCTGACTTGACAGATGTCCAGAAGGCAGTCATTGACACACTCCACAAGGTCCTAGAGTTCCAATTTTCATTTGGAAATCAAGGTCCCAGAGTCTGGAGGAAGAGTGGAGAGTCCACAATCCAAGCTGCTTGAGGTCTAGTGTGAAGGCTCCACAATCAGTGATGGTTTGGGGGGCCATGTCATCTGCTGGTGTAGGTCCACTGTGTTTTATCAAGACCAAAGTCAGCACAGCCGTCTACCAGGACATTTTACAGCACTTCATGCTTCCCTCTGCCCACAAGCTTTTTGGAGATGGAAATGTCATTCTCCAGCAGGACTTGGCCCCTGTCCACACGGCCAAAAGTACCAATACCTGGTTTACACACAACAGTATCACTGTGCTTGATTGGCAGCAAACTCGCCTGACCTTAACCCCATAGAGCAGGGGTCTCAAACTCGGCTGGGTATATGGGCCGCAAATGGAAAAAATTTGAATTTGGGGGGCCGCATTTTTTGTTCAATGTGACATTTTTAGTGATACCATTTTTTTTTGTATACACCTTTTGAACATTTTTGCCCTGTTTATTTTTTTATAGCTTGGGTCCTTATGGATGTGGCGATAATAAACGTGTACTTTTTTGTGTTTACTTTAGTTTACATATAAAACAGCATTTTTAGCGCCCAATATTTTTTCATGCTTTATTTTTATTTTTTTGATTTTTACAATTTTGTTTCCCCCAATTGGCCACATACAGTAAAATTGTCTTACAATTAGCATCATATAGTAATAATGGCAAACATCTTGTAGTAATGTCCCCATCTTGTACTAATGTGCCCCAACCAGGTCCCCATCCTGTGGCTATGTGCCCCATCCAGGTTCCCATCCTGTGGCTATGTGCCCCATCCAGATCCCCATCCTGTGGCAATGTTCCCGATCCAGGTCCCCATCTAGTGGCTCTGTGTCCCATCCAGGTCTCCATCTTGTGGCTATGTGCCCCATCCAGGTCCCCATCCTGTGGCTATGTTCCCCATCCAGGTCCCCATCTTGTGGCTATGTGCCCCATCCAGGTCCCCATCTTTTGGCTATGTGCCCCATCCAGGTCCCCATCTTGTGGCTATGTGCCACATCCAGGTCCCCATCTAGTGGCTATGTGCCCCATCCAGGACCCCATCTTGTGGCTCTGTGTCCCATCCAGGTCTCCATCTTGTGGCTATGTGCCCCATCCAGGTCCCCATCCTGTGGCTATGTTCCCCATCCAGGTCTCCATCTTGTGGCTATGTGCCACATCCAGGTCCCCATCTAGTGGCTCTGTGCCCCATCCAGGTCCCCATCTTGTGGCTATGTGCCACATCCAGGTCCCCATCTAGTGGCTCTGTGCCCCATCCAGGTCCCCATCTTGTGGCTATGTGCCCCATCCAGGTCCCCATCTTGTGGCTATGTGCCACATCCAGGTCCCCATCTAGTGGCTCTGTGTCCCATCCAGGTCTCCATCTTGTGGCTATGTGCCCCATCCAGGTCCCCATCCTGTGGCTATGTTCCCCATCCAGGTCTCCATCTTGTGGCTATGTGCCCCATCCAGGTCCCCATCTTTTGGCTATGTGCCCCATCCAGGTCCCCATCTTGTGGCTATGTGCCACATCCAGGTCCCCATCTAGTGGCTCTGTGCCCCATCCAGGTCCACATCTTGAGGCTATGTGCCCCATCCAGGTCCCCATCTTGTGGCTATGTGCCCCATTCAGGTCCCCATCTTTTGGCTATGTGCCCCATCCAGGTCCCCTCTTGTGGCTATGTGCCCCCTGTGCAGTTCTTCACACACATAAAAAAAAAAGAAGATGATTCTCACCTGTCCTCCGTTCCCTCGGCGTCCTTCCTGCAGATGTGGCCGCAGGCACCACAGAGTCAGACCCCTTGACGATCCCGACCTGGTCCAGGAGGAGCCGCCGACAGCAGCGCTGCATTGCCGCACACAGACTGTCTCCCAGCACAGCATTTCCAATGCCAGCCGCCGGCCAATCAGAGGCCAGCAGCTGACATCAGCGTACGGCAATGACGTCATACTCACTGCGCCGACACGCAGATATCAGCTGCTGGCCTCTGATTGGTCAGCGGCTGTCATTGGAAATGCTGTGCTGGGAAACAGTCTCTGTGTGGCAATTCAGCGCTGCTGTCGGCGGCTCCTCCTGGACCTGGTCAGGATCATCAAGGGGTCTGTGCCTGCGGGCCGCATAAAGCAGCCTCAGGGGCCGCATGCGGCCCGCGGGCCGCGTGTTTGAGACCCCTGCCATAGAGAATCTATTATAGAGAATCTATGGGGTATTGTCAAGAGAAAGATGAGAGACACCAGACCCAACAATGCAGATGAGCTGAAAGACAGCTTTTTGTATTGAAGAACTGAAATAAATTAACTTTTTGATGCTATTCTAATTTAGTGAGATGCACCTGTATATGGAGCAGTGGGACCATCATGCTATATATATGGAGGAGTGGGGGCATCATACTAAATATAGAGCAGTGTGTGTGTGTCACCCCAGGCCTGGATGCCACAAACAATAATCTGTTTCTGAAAGCAGGAGGGAGGTCCCCTGGTTAGGAACAATTACAATACAGCACCTCCTGTTCCAGGCCAGCAGGGGGAGCTGGCTGCCCCTATAAAAGCTGGAACTGGGGGCAGGGTTAGAGAGAACTGGAAGACCTAGCTCAGGAGTGAGACTAGTCCCAGAGAAGGAGGGACAGTTCAGCTGTAGCTGAGGAGTCCGTGAGGCAGAGGAGAAACTGCAAGCCAGGGACAGAGGCGACGAGAGCCGGTCCTGGCAGAGAACCAATCTACCGGACATTGGGGTCCGAGGCTGTCAGGGTTACAAGCCCAGCAGCAGAGAACCAACCTGCGAGGGATTTCAGGTCCCTTGGCCTAAGAAGCCTGGAGGCTCCGCCACACAGAGGGACCAGTACATCGAGGAGCAAGCAACAGGTACCCAAGGCCTGAGTCGCAAGCCATACAGGAGAGAAGTACACGGCCAGCTCAGGGACGTGGGCTATTACACCACAAAAAGGGGGATAGTCAGAAAGAGCATAGAGAGAACGGTAGGCCTACACACTCACCCTGACCAGTGGGGCTCGCCCGAATGCTCTCAGACACCCAGGCCCATTCCTAACCGGTACTGTTGGGTCATTAATAATATCTACAATAAAGACCCTGAACTGTTTGAAGCGGACTCTGAACTCTTACTATTGCGGCCTGCACTATCACCCCCAACATCCACCTACATTGCCCTGAGGATACACTCTTCCCGTGGGGAGTTATCCTACCCCTGTGCTGCACACCAACACCAGCCTCAGCGGTCTGCCTTGCAGCGGCGGTTATCTCCAACCGCAATCCACGGGTGGCGTAGTCGGACATTCAAAACACTGATAAATAGACTGCCACCATTTGGTCTGACCACCCTGAGCCATGGGATCGGGTTGCCACTACTACCACCATCAGCACCGTACACTAGAAGGCCCGGTTCCGGGTACCCCACGGCCCAGGGGGCGAGTCAGCTTTGGCGTAGTCGGCAGAATTGTGACCAACCCGCCACAAACGGGTATTGCGTGCCTGGAAAAGACTCTATACATATCTGAGTGAAGCTTCCCGTCATTCGGGGCCATTTCCCGCCAATCGGAGCCGTTTCCCGCCATCGGGCGCCATCTTCGGGATGCCGCGCCGGAAGAAGAGGGGCGTGGACGTACAAAAACGCGCGAGACCTGAAGTCCCGCCCTACACTGAGACGCTGCGCAAGGTCCTGGAAGGAGATCCAGCGGATGTTGACGTCATCACCGAGCAACGCAAGGTCCTCGCCCAGAGCATCGCGAGCGGAGCCGCGACCTACAGAAGAGGATCGCCAGAAGGTAGGCCACGGTTAACTAGGAGGCAGGAAGATGTCGGACGCGGAGGGACCCTCTACCACCAGCGTAGCCGCTGCAGCTGTGATGCCGTTTTCCATGCCCTATATCCATAGGCGGATTATAATGAGGGCAATCCGGGCGACCGCCCAGGGCCCGAGCCTGCAGAGGGCCCGCGGCTCCAGGCGGGGTGTCTAATGCCGGATTACCCTCATTATATGTGCGGGCCGCCGCAGCACATAGCGGTAGCAGTCGCGGGAGGGGGGGGCCCGACCGCTCCCCCAACAGCGGCCGCCGCTACTTCTTCATCGGCCGGGCCAGCACTGCAGCAGTTAACTTCCCTGTGCTGGCCCGGCCGCGTCACTGCTAGGAGACATGGCCATGTGCGCGGCTGTGTCTCCTAGCTGTGACGTCACGCAGTGCGCCCCGGCCTGCAGTGCTGCACCGGAAAAGAGAGAGAGCAGGCAGGAGGAATTGAGCCGGGGGATGATGAGTGTGTGTGTGTGTGGGCAGATGTGTGTGTGGGCAGGTGTGTGTGTGTTTGTGGGCAGGTGTCTGTGGGGGCAGGTGTCTGTGTGGGCAGGTGTGTGTGTGTGTATATGTGTGTGTGTGTGGGCAGGTGTGTGTGTGTTTGTGGGCAGGTGTCTGTGGGGGCAGGTGTGTGTGTGTGTATATGTGTGTGTGTGTGTGTGTGTGTGTGAGCTGGTGTCTGTGTGGGCAGGTGTCTGTGTGGGCAGGTGTGTGTGTGTGTGTGTGTGGGCAGGTGTGTGTGTGGGCAAGTGTGTGTATATGGGTGTGTGTTTGTGGGCAGGTGTCTGTGTGGGCAGGTGTGTGTGTGGGCAGGTGTGTGTGTGTGGGGGCAGGTGTGTGTGTGTGTGGGCAGGTGTGTGTATATGTGTATGTATGTGTGTGTATGTGTGTGTGTGTGTATGTGTGTGTGTGTGTATGTGTGTGTGTGTATGTGTGTATATATGTGTGTGTTTATGTGTGTGTGTGTTTATGTGTGTGTGTGTATGTGTGTGTATGTGTGTGTGTATGTATGTGTGTGTGTATGTGTGTATGTATGTGTGTGTGTGTGTATGTGTGTGTGTGTATGTGTGTGTTTGTGTGTGTATGTGTGTGTGTGTGTGTATGTGTGTGTGTGTGTGTGTATATATATATACACACACACACACACACACTGTATATATATATACATATCTGTAGCTTTGTCGCCATAAAAAGATGGGGGCTCGGACACATTTCTTGCACTTGGGCCCCAAGCTGTTAATGTCCACCCCTACTTTTCTCAACTTATGTAACTATGTAGAATGCACATTAGGAAAATGCTTGAAATGCAATTCCCAATAATATTATTTTACAAGTAATTTCCTCTTTTTTTTTTTTCTTTGTAAAGTGCTAGTAATAAACCCAATCTCTGGATCTAGAAAGTGCAAAACACTCATGACAAACTTGCACATTTAATATCTGTATTTCTTATGGTGCCTAAGGGAAGCCATAATGATAAGGCCCCTGCTTGGTAACAAGTGCAGTTATCTGCCTCTATAACAATAGCAAATTACCAATGATGAAAGGGTTAATACTTGTGCCCTGCATCAGTAATAGACCCTGTAGTCACCATGACAACTGTTATGAGGTCATAAACCAGTGTCATAAAGAAGATTCCATAAAAGAATTCCGCGCTGCCACGATCAGCGCCATTACTGATGCGCCTGAGGACCTTGAGCTTGACCACCCACGTAATGTGCCAAACTTGGTGTAATTTGGAGGTTCTAGCAGGGAAAGGGGTTGTCTGCTTTAGACACCCCTAGGGCATGGGAAGGTAACAAAGGGGGGTCCCTAGACCAGGATCCCCTTCTGTTACCCTCTATATAGAGCAGCTCTCCTTTGGGAGTTCATGGACTGATCTATGACTTTAATGGGTGATAAATTGGGAGGGATCATTTATCCTATTAGGGATTAGGCATAACGAACTGTAACCAAATGTCCAATTTTTTGAGAGGCGGACCTGGATCTGTAAGGGAGAAATTATACATCCACCTGGCCAATCAGATCAACCAAATTCGCTCCATCAATCAATGTGGTGACAGATATCGCAGCCAGATCTCTCCCACATCCGCTTTATCACATTTATAGTCTGTATTTGTTATGTCATTCTCTGTAAATCTGGTAAAATGTACAAATTGTACAATTCTGCAGTTACATCTGTTATATATTGGCACAAACTCTCTAAGCCCAATGGAAGGGCAGCCCTCCATCCATGGTTCCATAGAGGTTTCCTCCACAGGGGGTTTTCCTCTCCTGAGTGCTGGAGGGTGACTCTTCGTGAGTCGGGGGTTGTGCTATTTTCGGTGTCATGTAAATTTAAATAAAATTTTGACCATTTGACACCTAATTGCAATGCTTCGTGTATTTATTTTGTGTGCTTCTGTCTGATTAATTTTGTTTGGGGGACGGGGTCTATCACATACGGCTGGACATCTGCCAGCTGCACAGAACCCAGTAAGCACATTTTGCCCCAGGGGTCGCCCCTGATCTGATGATGATGGTGAAGAGGAGACAAACATTACAGCACAACTCCTGGACGCATGCTCTCATCATTGGATAAAAGAATTGTATTACAGCAGTATAAGCAGATTACTCATCTATTCCTGTAATTTCCGTTGTCTTCAATGGAGAAGGCTGCAAGCAAGATGGTCTATAGGAACAGAGGCTACACAGAATCTTCTTTATCCTGATAGGTGATGGTTCAGTGTCATGTAAATTTAAATAAAGTTGAGAACGTTTGACACCTAATTGCAATGCTTCATGTATTTATTTTGTATGCTTCTGTCTGATTTTGTTTGGGAGTCGGGCTCCATCACATATCACTGAGTGACACGTCTGACATCTGCCGGCTGCAGTTTTGCCCCAGGGGTCGCCCCTGCTCTGGGGAGTATGATGGAGCAGAGAAGATAAGCATTACAGCACAGCACCTGCAAGTGAGCGCTCATCCTCAGAATAAGGACTGATATTACACTATTACAAGCAGCTTCCTCGCCTCATTCACACAGGGAGTATTTTGGGCAGTAATTTACATTAGTATTTGTAAGCTAAAAACCAGAGTAGAACAAACACAGAGAAAAATAATAACTGTACCACTCTCACCTCTTCTGTGTTTTGGATCCACTCCTGGCGTCTGTTAACAAATACTGATGCAAAATATCGCCATGTAAAAGGGCCCTAAATCCTTACTGACTGATTTGACAATACTTTACAAAAAAACAATATATGCCTCACCATGCATTTAATCCATCCTGCTGCTCATATCTTCTGGGCTCAGACCCACAATGCCGTGACTCTCGGCCAGTGTACATAAGGAGAAAGTGGGAAAAGTCTCCAATAAAAAATAATTCTCACTTTATTGGTGCAAAATATTAAAATATATAAAAGTCCATGATAGCGGAGATGCAATCTCGACGCGTTTCTGGTTACGCCCTTAGTCAGTGATCCTGTTGTCATGACAACCCGCGCCTCCAGGTATCCCAGCGACGGTGGCCTGCTTAGACCAAGCTAGGAGCATGGTCTCAGAGGCTTCTATCACTGTAACACTGACAGGTAGAATTCATTGCAATGCTTTATAACAGCGATTATACTAATAAAAGCTAGTCCCATAGAGGGACTAAATGAAAAAGTAAAAAAAAGAATGTGAAAAAATATAAAAAAAAAAACCTAATCAAAAAATAAACAAAAAAAAATGAAAATAATGTTATATCAATAAATGGGTAAATTCATATAAAAACTAAAATAAACCAAAAAGGTCCACATATTTGTTATCATCACGTCCACGGCCTATAAAAAGGTCACACTACTTAACGCCTTCAGTGAACATTGTAAAAAAAAAACTATTCTTTTTCATCTTACCACCAAACAAAGAGTGGAATAAAACACGATCAAAAAGTCTAATGGAAATAAAAATGGTATAGCTGAAAACTAGTGACGAGCGAGCACTAAAATGCTCGGGTGCTCGCTGCTCGAGTCAAGCAAATTGGAATACTCGGCTGCTCGGTCCAAGTAACGAGCCCAATGTAAGTCTATGGGAAACTCCAGCATTCTTTCGGCGCCCCCCCCCCCTGGCGGTCTGCAGAGGGCCTAAAAATTGCCCAAATCGATGGGAACAGTACTCAAATGACATGGGAACAGCATGGGGAAGACTCCTGGAAGCATTTCTGACTCCCAGGTCAATGATGTCAACAATGTTGTCAGAGGTATTACGCCACTTTTACGGACTCACAATATAACATACAAAAACTAAACCAAAATGGATTTTCCTGGGAAATATGTTAACCACTTCGCACCAGAGCCTGTTTTTGCCTTCGTGACCGGGCCAATTTTTTCAATTCTGACCACTGTCAGTTTATGAAGCAATTACTCTGGAACGCTTCAACGGATCCCCCTGATTCTGAGATTGTTTTTTCGTGACATATTGTACTTCATGATAGTGGTAAAATTTCTTTGATATCACATGCGTTTATTTGTGAAAAAATCGGAAATTTGGCGAAAATTTTGAAAATTTTGCAATTTTCAAACTTTGAATTTTTAAGCCCTTAAATCAGAGAAATATGTCACACAAAATACTTAATAAATAACATTTCCCACATGTCTACTTTACATCAGCACAATTTTGGAACCAAAATTTTTTTTTGTTAGGGAGCTATAAGGGTTAAAAGTTGACCAGCGATTTCTCATTTTTCCAACAAAATTTACAAAAACATTTTTTTAGGGACCACATCATATTTGAAGTCACTTTGAGGGGTCTTTATGACAGAAAATACCCAAAAGTGACACCGTTCTAAAAACTGCACCCCTCAAGGTGCTCAAAACCACATTCAAGAACTTTATTAACCCTTCAGGTGCTTCACAGAAATTTTTGGAATGTGGAAGAAAAAAATTAACATTTAACTTTTTTCACAAAAATGTTACTTTAGACCCAATTTTTTTTATTTTCACAGGGGTAACAGGAAAAAAATGGACCCCAAAATTTTTTGTGCAATTTCTCTTGAGCGTGCTGATACCCCATATGTGAGGGAAAACCACTGTTTGGGCGCACGGCAGGGCTCGGAAAGGAAGGAGCGCCATTAGACTTTTTGAATGTAAAATTTGTCTGAATAATTAGCAGACGCCATGTTGCGTTTGGAGAGCTCCTGATGTGCCTAAACAGTGGAAACCCCCCACAAGTGACACCATTTTGGAAACTAGACCCCTTAGGGAACTTATCTAGATGTGTGGTGAGCACCTTGAACCCCAAGGTGCTTCACAGAAGTTTATAATATTGAGCTGTAAAAATAAAATTTTCACATTTTTCCCACAAAACCGTTTTTCATCCCTTAATTTTGCATTATCATAAGGGTAATAGGATAAATTGCACCATGAAATTTGTTGTGCCATTTCTCCTGAACACGCTGATACCCCATATGCGGAGGCAAATTACTGTTTGGGCGCATGGCAGGGTTTGAAAGGGAAGGAGCGCCATTTGACTTTTTGAATGTAAAATTTGTTTGAATAATTAGCAGACGCCATGTCGCTTTTGGGGAGCCCCTAATGTGACTAAACAGTGGAAACCCCCCACAAGTGCCACCATTTTGGAAACTAGACCCCTTAGGGAACTTATCTAGATGTGTGGTGAGCACCTCGCACCCCCAGCTGCTTCACAGAAGTTTATAATATTGAGCCGTAAAAATAAAATTTTCACATTTTTCCCACAAAACCGTTTTTCATCCCTTAATTTTGCATTATCATAAGGGTAATAGGATAAATTGCACCATGAAATTTGTTGTGCAATTTCTCCTGAACACGCTGATACCCCATATGTGGAGGCAAATTACTGTTTGGGCGCACGGCAGGGTTTGAAAGGGAAGGAGCGCCATTTGACTTTTTGAATGTAAAATTTATTTGAATAATTAGCGGACGCCATGTCACATTTGTGGAGCCCCTAATGTGTCTAAACAGCGGAAACCCCCCACAAGTGCCACCATTTTGGAAACTAGACCCCTTAGGGAACTTATCTAGATGTGTGGTGAGCACCTCGCACCCCCAGCTGCTTCACAGAAGTTTATAATATTGAGCCGTGAAAATAAAATTTTCACATTTTTCCCATAAAAAATGTTTTTCATCCCCTAATTTTGCATTATCATAAGGATAACCGGAGAAATTGCACCATGAAATTTGTTGTACAATTTCTCCTGAGTACGCCGATACCCCATATGTGGGGGAAAACCACTGCTTTGGTGTACGGCAGGGTTCGGAAGAGAAAGGAGCGCTATGTTGGCTGGGATAGGCAGCAGACACCATGTCACATTTGAAGAGTCGCTGACATGCCAAAACAGCAGAAACCTCCACAAATGACCCCATTTTGTAAACTACACCTCTCAAGGAATTCATCTAGGGAAGTAGTGAGTATTTTTTAATTTTTAAATTTATACCATTGGGCAGTGAAGAAAACATAATTGTATTTTTACCACAAAAAAATGTTTTACCCTCAGATTTTACATTTTCACACAGGGCAATGGGTAAAAATGGTGCCGAAATGCGTCACACAATTTCTTCTAAAAGTGTCAATACCCCATATGTGGCTGTATCGTACCGCTTAGCCATACGGTGAGATCTGGGGGGGACGGAGTGCTATTTGACAATTGGAGAACAAATTATTGTAGAATAGGCATTTGGATTTGGGAGCACAAAATTTTCTGAATTTCTTTTGGGGGGCAAGGGTCATTTCGCTTTTCCAGAGCCTTTCTACTACCAGTAACTTGGAAGTCCCTTATATTTTTAACAGATGACGGACCTGAGTGGGGACTAGCTTTTTTTGAGGACTGAGTTGAAGCTTTTATTGGGAACATTTTACGTAACATTTATCCGGCGCTCTAGGCTGAGCACTTACATCGGGGTTTCCATCTAAATTTCCAAGTGATGTAATTCAGATGAAACCCCTGCAGGATCCATTCACTGTAATGAGGCAGCAGAGTTACTCTGGACACCGTCTGGCCTCTGTGTAGCGGTGTCCTTTTTTTCAGAAGTGCACAAAACTGTGGCCAACCGCACTTTTATGCACGCCTAAAACAAATGACACCGTGGGATCCCAGGCTAGACGGCGTCCACAGTGGCCTATATCTGTCTCATTACAGGGAATCTTCCGTCATGGGTTCCAGCTGAATCATGTATTTCAGAGATTTACACGGAAACCCTGGTGTAAGTGCTCAGCGCAGAGCACAAGATAAATGTGGGCAGAGCCTTACTGGGATCTTTGGGGACAAAATAAACAAATCAGTAGCAGGTGAAGAATTGGTTTTATTTATTTTTTACGCCGTTCCTCGTGCGGTATAAGTGATGAGATTACTTTATTCTTCGGGTCGGTGTGATTACAGAGATACCAGATTGATATCGGGTTTTTATGATTGACAGCTGTCACACACTAAAAGACGCTTTTTTTGCAAAATCTAGTTTTTGCATCACCATATTTTGAGAGCTATAATTTTTCCATATTTCGGCCGACAGAGTCATGTGACGGCTTGTTTTTTGCGGGACGAGTTGACATTTTTATTGGTACCATTTTTGGGGACGTGACATTTTTTGATCGCTTTCTATTCCGTTTTTTGGGAGGTAAAATTAACAAAAACAAACAATTCAGGAATTGTTTTTTGAGTTTTTTTTTTATGCCGTTCTGCGTGTGGTAAAAGTGATCAGGCAGCGTTATTCTTCGGGTCAGTACGTTTACAGCGATACTACACTTACTGTATTTTTTTTATGTTTTGGCGTTTTTACACAATAAAACTATTTTATAGAAAAAAATATTTTTTTTGCATTGCTTTATTCTGAGCGCTATAACTTTTTTATTTTTCGGCTGATGGAGCTGTATGGCGGCTTTTTTTTGCGTAACAAGATGACGTTTTCAGTGGTACCATTTTTATTTCTATTTTGTTTTTTGATCGCATTTTTTTCCACTTTTTGTTTGGCAATATGATGAAAAAGCATATTTTTTTGCTCCGTTTTTTATTTATTTTTATTACGGTGTGCACAGAAGGAGTTAATTAGTGTGACAGTTTTATAGCTCGGGTTGTTTCGGACGCGGCGATACCAAATATGTGTACTTTTTTTGGTTTTGTAAAAATATACGGATTTATTGGTTTAATATTTTATTTATTTATTTTTATTTATTTTGTGATTTTTTTATTAATAGTTTAAAAACTTTTTTTTTACTTTTTTTCACATTTTTTCTTAGTCCCTGTATGGGACATTAATTTTTATTTTTCTGATCTCTGATCTCATGTAATGTAATAGACATATATTACATTACATGAGATCTTCCCTGACTGTTTCAGTCAGAGTCTCCTGTCTGGCTACAGCTGCAGCTGAGCCAGACAGGACACCATATATGGCAGAGCTGGAGGCGGTCATGTGACCTCCAGCTGCCATAGCAACCCCAGGTCCTGGAAGGACACGGAGGTCTTCGGAGAGGTAAGTTGACGACCCCCTCTCCTCCTGCTGTCTCCTATATGCCGTGATCACTATAGATCACAGCATATAGAAGACAGCTAAGGGTTAACATCACTGGGACCTGATCTAATCAGGTCCCGATTATGTTCCCTGTCAGAGCTAACGCTCTGCACCGGAATCGCAGCGCTTGCAGGACCCTAGGGGTCCTGAGCGCTGCGAGACCACCCACCGTTTTTAAACGTCGGCGCTGCACAGAGCCCAGCAAGCGCCGACGTTTATCTACAGTGGGCGGTCGGGAACCGGTTAAGGAACATCCTTTCCAGGGTAATGACTTGTATATAAGGCAAAATCAATAACCAAAAACAAAAATCCTCCTTCACACCTTGGGCTATGTTCACACACAGCGTTTTTGATGCATTTTTGCATTTCTTTCAACCGTGACAAATGCATTCAGCAGGAAATGGCATTTTAACATTTTACAACCTTATCTGGCCATGTGGTGTGTGAAACATCATCAGACACATCCTGTTTCATTTATGAAGGAGGGATTGTGAAAGTCACAAACACTATTTTTACTGCCTTACTATTCTTAAAGGGCCAGCAGTCGGCTATGCTTTGTTGTTCCCATTATTAAAGAGTGGGTCTCCTATACTGTTATTGCGTATGCAGTGACTGCAAGGGCTGCCAAAAATTTGGACGTAACCCAATACCCCTTTGAAGAGACATAGAGGAGGGTCTCAGTAAAAAAAATATTCCCATTATAAAGGAGTGGGTCTCCTATAGTGGTAATGCCCATGCTGTGACTGCAAGGGCTGCCAAAATTTGGGAAAAACCCCACTAACAATTTAAAGACACATAGAGCTGGGCCACAGTAATGACATGTTCCCATTAGAAAGGATAAGGATCTGCTATACAGTTATAGGGTATGCAGTGAGTCCAACAGCTGCCAAAATTTAGGAAAAACCCCACTAACAATTTAAAGACACATAGAGCTGGGCACAGTAACGATGTTACACTCGCGGCCTGACTGTCTGGCGTGAGTGTGATTAGTGGTCCCACTGTACCATGAACCGAGGAGTGCCTGGAGGGGCGCAACTAAGTATCTACCTGATCCGACCAAGGTCGCACGGCGGCTAACGACTCCGTGAACCAAGGAGGAACCGAGCAGAGGGACCAGGTGCTACACCAGGTTAGACCCCGGTCACAGCTGTTGACCCACACCGGGGAATGCAGGAACAGGCAGGCCAGGCTGGCATACAGACAGGTGGGTATAGGCAAGCACGGCTGGTATGCAGACAGGGGGGGTACTGGCAAGCACGGTTGGTGTACAGACAGGGAAATACTGGCAAGCACAGCTGGAGTGCAAACAGGCAGGTACTAGCAGGTTGGAGCGCAAGCAGGATAGACTCCAATACAGACTGGGAGACAGAGACAAAGCAGCAGATGCGGTAGACAAGCTGGGCAGAGCAAAACCCGCAGATGCGGTAGACAAGCCGAGCAGAGCAAAAAAACGCAGAAGCGGTAGACAAGCAAAGCAGAGCAGAAACCAGCAACCGCGGTGAACAAGCAGAGCAGAGCTAAAACCGCTGGTGCGGTATGCAAGACAGAGCAGAAAGGAACCGCTGGAGCGGTGAACAAGGCAGAGCAGAGGGGAACCGCCGGAGCGGTGGGCAAGGCAGAGCAGAGGGGAACCGCCGGAGCGGTGGGCAATTAAGAGCAGAGCGAAACCGCACGTACAGTGAACAAGACAGAAAGGACAGAGCCCTGTTCCCATGGAACAGACTGGAAAATACAGAAAGATACCAAAGAAGGCAAAGGGAACAAGCAGAACCAGATACACACAAGGTACTTCCTATGAAGTAGCGAGTGGACACAAAACTCACAAACAGAAGTACAGAGACAACGAGTTGGAGCTAGGTGCTGGTTCAGACACTGCAGAAAAAGGGAGGAAACGGACAGAGACAAAACAGGTAACAGGTTAGGAGACAGTTCAGACAGGAACTGTTACTGCAACGAAATACAGAAACGAGCCTAGGTATAGCCAAGTGCTGGTTCAGACACTGCAGAAAAAGGGAGGAAATGGACATAGAGACAAAACAGATAAGAGGCTAGGAGACAGTTCAGACAGGAACTGTTACTGCAGCGAATTACAGGAATGAGCCTGGGTATAAGGCCCCCAGAGGCAGAAACAGACTAGAAGTCACAGATAACAGGTCTGGGAATGCAGCCCCCAGAGTGGCGAGACAGACAGAAATAGAACTGGACCTGGCAACTTCAGAGAAAAGCACACACTGAATGTTAGTGTTGCTCAGGCACCTCCTACTGGGTGGAGGGGGTTTAAATATCCAGAGACTCACAGCAAAAGGCTAGAGACGCAATAGAGGTGCACCACAGCAGCTATAAGAATCAGGAAGTAACCGGGCCGCCACCCTAAGCAGTCAGTCAAGAGACATGCACACAGCAAGAATCTGGAGCACGGTTTACAGGCTGGACTGACAGGTAAGATTGTGGTCTTGCATAGTGGGAGGTGGTGCACTATGCAAGCACGCCGCCAGAGAGGTTACAAACGACATGTACCCAGTTATAGGGTATGCAGTGAGTCCAACGGCTGCCAAAATTTAGAAAAAACCCAATTAACAATTTAAAGACACATGGAGCTGGGCTACAGTAAAGAGTACGACATGTTCCCATTAAAAAAGAGTTGGTCTCCCATACTATTTGCCTATGCAGTGAATGCAACGGCTGCCAAAAATTACGAGGCACTCCAATGACCTTGCAAGAGATGTAGAGGTTGGAGGGCCTCCTGATAACAATTTTCCCATTATTAGGAAGTGGGTCTCCCATACTGTTTGCCTATGCAGTGAATGCAACGGCTGTCAAAAATTTGGAGGAACTCCACTGCCCCTTGCAAGAGACGTAGATATGGTGATATGGTAGATATGGTAGTGATATGGAGGAGGATGTGAAGGATGAGGAGAAGGTGGAGGACAAGAACAAATAGACAAAATCAGGAAGCTTATACCCATGTCTGGGTGTGAAGACAGAGGTGCATGGGAATACAGTTAGACCTCCCAAAAATAAGACACTGTATTTGAGTTTATGTTACGCTGCTATCATTCAGTGGTAGAGAGAAAGAAATTAGAATCAGACTTAGAATTGCCACTATTATGTAACTAAGTAATATATGGTATATCCACATTTATCATTATTGCAATCTTCTAGTCGGATTATATAGGGGCCATCGTTAACATATAGCAAAAAGAAGGAGTGCAAAGCACAAACAACGATAATAGCCCAATTGTTAGAAAAATACAAAAATACTTTATTGAATATTAAACATCAGAGAATCTGGGGAGACGATAAATACACATAAATCCACATATAGTTGCATAGATCAATACACAATTGCATAAAAGCATTAAAATCAAGCACTACATCACACGAAGTGTGGCTATTACATGGAAGGTGTCCGTTATTTAAAGTAAATTGAAATGGACAAAATGCTGCGCTATATGAATCAAATATACATACGAACATTTATGTTCAGTCAGGAAGAGCAGCATCATCACCATGAACCGATGGTCACATTCCCTATCACCACAATATATAGATGGATACAAGTCAAAAAAGTTTTTTTTACCTCTGTAGGGGGAAAAGAGCACACTCCATGTGTGTATCCCCAACGCGCGTTTCGGCGCTATGTGCCTTTCTCAAGGGGACTGCTCAAGTATCACAGATGGTCATTTAAATAGTGTCTTGCGTAAACACCGCGAGACGCTGGGGGTGGATGATACTAATCATGTGACTTGTCACCATGTGAACCACAACGCTACCCAGAGATGCCTCGCAACGGACCAGAAGTGACGCAGAGAGCATCGCCGTTACCCAGACACCGGACTCCGACGGCATCGCGGCTGATAGCCCATGGATGCCGAAGGGAAAACAGCGTGTGGGGACGACGATGCCCCTGCGTGCATGGTCCAGGTATACATAACACATATGTATGCAACGTCACCCGTTTGAACAGAGGCGGGACCACCCCCATGCAGACTAGGACTAAACTACGACAAGGGAAACATAACATTAACGCACACACTGCATATAATTGCCAAAAATCAATACACTTATAATGGAGAACACATAGATGATGAAGAACAAAAAAATGCATCTTTAACCCCTTTAAAGCCCATGACGTACTAATACGCGTCTGTGCCCTGGGATTTAAGAGCCTGACCCATATTAGTACGTCATAGCGATAGCGCGCGCACAGAGGTTGTGCGGGCGTGATCGCCGCCGGGTGTCAGCTGATTGTCACAGCTGACACCCGGTACTATGTGCAGGGAGCGGTCCCGCACCGCCCCCAGCACATTAACCCCTGCAATGCTGCGATCGAAGTCGATCACAGCATTGCGGAGGCAAGGGGAGGTGATCGGTATACTCACCTCCTCTTCCGGCCTCCAGCGCTGTCTGCCGCGGCTTCCCGGGTGTTGCCATGACGACCCGATGTCGTCATGACAACATCCGGGTCACCAGACAGCAGGAAGATTGTTTGGACATGCGCAGTGCATCATCAAACTATCTTCTCCCTGTCCAGCGCTGACTGCCTGCACGGCACAGGGATGGTGCTCCATCCCTATGCTGTGCAGGCGATCAGAATAAAAAAAGTGAAAGTCCCACAGTGGGACAAAGTAAAAAAGTGTAAAAACTCCCAGAAAGTGAAAAAAAAAGAAAAAAATAATAATCCACTAAAAATAAAAATATAATGTACCCATCAATAAATATTATTATGAAAAAAAACAAAAAAAAAACAATAAAAGTACACATATTTGGTATCGCCGCGTCTGTAACGACCAGGCCTATAAAACTGTTCCACTAGTTAACCCCTTCAGTGAACACGGTAAAAAAATAAAAATAAAAAACAAAGCAAAAAACAATGCTTTATCATCATACCGCCAAACAAAAAATGGAATAACACGCGATCAAAAAGACGAATATAAATAAAAATGGTACCGCTAAAAACGTCATCTTGTCCCGCAAAAAACAAGCCGCCATACAGCTCCATCATCCGAAAATTCAAAAAGCTACAGCTCTCAGAATAAAGCGATGCAAAAAAATATTTTTTTCTATAAAGTAGCTTTTATTGTGTAAAAACGCCAAAACATAAAAAACAATATAAATGTGGTACCGCTGTAAACCTACTGACCCGAAGAATAAAGCTACCTTATGAATTTTACCACACCCGGAGCAGAATAAAAAAAAACAAAAAAAACAAATCCTGAATTGTTGGTTTTTGTTCATTCTGCCTCCCAAAAGCTGGAATAGAAAGCGATCAAAAAATGTCACATGCCTGAAAATGGCACCAATAACAACGTCAACTCATCCCGCAAAAAACAAGCCGTCACATGACTCTGTCGGCCAAAATATGGCGATGCAAAAACTAGATTTTACAAAATATGTGTTTTTTAGTGTGTGACAGCTGTCAATCATAAAAACCCGATATGATTCTGGTATTGCTGTAATCGCACCGACCCGAAGAATAAAGTAATCTCATCACTTATACCGCACGAGGAACGGCGTAAAAAATAAACGCTAGGGCTGGGGATGTTTTTTTTTTTTTCAAAAGTAAAAAAAAAAAAACAAAAAAAAAAAAAAAAGAAGATGACGATATGGCGACTAGTGTTGAACGCAAGTGCTCGCTACTTGAGTTTGCATCGGTTGCTCGGGTATGCACTGAGTATTGCGGGTGCTCGAGTCTCCGTCCAATATGCTTCACGGCCAAAAAAACCTCGCGGGGATGGCCTGCCATGCACGAGCGATCCCCGCATGGTTTTTTGGGGTGTCTAATAACCGTGAAACATGCGGGCGGGGACTCGAGCATTTCACTTGAGCACCCGTGATACATGGTGCATACCTGAGTACCCGATGCAAACTCAAGTAGCGAGCACTTGCGCTCAAGAGTAATGACAACTTATTCAATATGATGACCTAATGTTATCAAATTCTGTGTCGTACCTCTGGGTTCCAAATGTTCACTATACCCCTTAATAAAATCCTTGAGGGGTATAGTTTCCAAAATGGCGTCACTTGTGGGGGAGCTTCACAGTTTAGGCACATCAGGGGCTCTCCAAACGCGACATGGTGTCCGCTAACAAATTGAATGGAAAATCAGCTCAAATTGTTAGCGGACACCATGTTGCGTTTGGAGAGCCCGTGTGCCTAAACATTGGAGCTCCCCCACAAGTGACTCCATTTTGGAAACTAGACCACCCAAGGCACCTATCTAGATGCATAGTGAGCACTTGGAACCCCCAGGTGCTTCACAAATTGATTCGTAAAAATTAGAAAGTGGAGAAAAAAAAAACTTTTTCATTTTTACGAATCAATTTGTGAAGCACCTAGGGGTTCCAAGTGCTCACTATGCATCTAGATAGGTGCCTTGGGGGGTCTAGTTTCCAAAATGGGGTCACTTGTGGGGGGTTTCCACTGTTTAGGCACATCAGGGGCTCTCCAAACGCAACATGGCATCCGCTAATTATTCAAGCAAATTTTACAATCAAAAAGTTAAATGGTGCTCCTTCACTTCCGAGCCCTGCCGTGCGCCCAAACAGTGGTTTTTCCCCACATATGGGGTATCTGCGTGCCCAGAGGAAATTGCACAACAAATTTTGGGGTCCTTTTTTTCCTGTTACCCCTGCGAAAATAAAAAAAATTGGGTCTAAAGTAACATTTTTGCGAAAAAAGTTAAATGTTCATTTTTTTTCTTCCACATTCCAAAAATTCATGTGAAGCACCTGAAGGGTTAATAAAGTTCTTGAATGTGGTTTTGAGCACCTTGAGGGGTGCAGTTTTTAGAATGGTGTCACTTTTGGGTATTTTCTGTCATAAAGACCTCTCAAAGTGACTTCAAATGTGATGTGGTCCCTAAAAAAATGGTTTTGTAAATTTTGTTGGAAAAATGAGAAATTGCTGGTCAACTTTTAACCCTTATAGCTCCCTAACAAAAAAAAATTTTGGTTCCAAAATTGTGCTGATGTATAGCAGACATGTGGGAAATGTTATTCATTAACTCTTTTGTGTGACATATCTCTCTGATTTAAGGGCATAAAAATTCAAATTTTGAAAATTGCTAAATTTTCAAAATTTGCCAAATTTCCGTTTTTTTCACAAATAAATGCAAGTGATATCGAAGAAATTTTAACACAATCATGAAGCACAATATGTCACGAAAAAACAATCTCAGAATCAGGGGGATCCGTGGAAGCGTTCCAGAGTAATTACTTCATAAAGTGACAGTGGTCAGAATTGTAAAAATTGACCGGGTCATTAACGTGCAAACCACCCGCGGGGCTTAAGGGGTTAAGTGAAAGAAGAATACAACTTCCCTTTGCCTGTGGGAGAGGTTGGGGTTCTTCTGGCTCAAAAAATAGATTCTCTTTAAAAAACTGTCCGTCCTGCAAGAATGGAGACAGCGGATATAATACAGGACAGGAAAGGTGACTGGTATGATGGAAGGCTCACAGGGGGAAAGTTATAAAGCTGGGGTACATGGGGTAGCGCACCATGCAGCAGATTGAACTATCCTTTTAAAGGCAAAGATACAGCCTATTTCCAAGATCCTACCGCAATATGTAGTAGATCTAATAATAGTAATATTCGAAAATACCTCCAATTAGAAAACAGTATAGTTCTTCTGATTCACTATGTCACTTACCCTATGTGCAGGGCATTGTAGTAGCTTAGGTATCTATGGTCACGACCACTCATAGCGACAGTTGTTAGTGGTCGCAATCATGGATACCTAAACTACTACAATGCAGTGCACATGGGGTAAGCGACATAGCTAATCAGAAGAACAATACTACAATTTTAATTGGAGGTATTTGCTAATATTATTATTACACCTACTACATAGTGGGATAGGATCTTGGAGATGGGAATACCCCTTTTTTTAGGATACAGTTGATGCTTTACAGTCTTCCTAGGTGTATACTTACTAGTTTATCAATGGTGGGAAAATAAGTTACCAATCTGTGCAACACAAAAAAAGAAAAAAAAAAAGCATTGAATCGGTGATTTGCATTTGTATAATAATGTGATAGCAGAGAGGTGCGGGCACCTGTAGCAGGCGGAGAAGCTTTCCACCGCCCCGTGCAGAGGGTTTCCCTCCAGCCACAGCTCTCTCAGCTCCAGGTTGTGGATCAGATCCAGCTCTTCAACTCTGCAAAGCTAAAAAAGAACATGTTCCCGTGACCAGCTACCACCAGAAAACACAGAGATTTGTTTGTTTCTCGCCTTCTTCCAAGAGCCACAAACCATTTTATTGTTCCGTCTATATGGCCTGGGTTTTTTTTCCCCAGGATGAGTATGGGCTTTCTATTCCTCCATTTTTGGGACTTGTAACTTTTTCTGTTGCGGGGGCTGGGTGAGGGTCTTTTTGTATTTTTATTCATACCATTTTGATCGATTGTTTTTTATTCCATTTTTGAGAAGTGCAGCGATCGAAAATTCAATTATTTTGATTTTAATTTTTTTAAACTGTTTACAATTTGGGTTCTTTATATTTTCATAGGATGGAGTTTTACGGATTCGATTTACCAATTTTTCTTTTTTTTTTTTTGAATTTCATTATTTTTTAATTGGGAAAAGCGAGACAAATGAAAATTATGGGTTTTAGTTTATTTATTCATTTTTAAATACATTTTTACTTATTTTTGCCCTGGACTCTGCGACTGTTTGATCGCTTGTACTATACTGGGAACACAGATGTACAGAGATGGCAGGACGGGGGTCTTCAGGAGGCCACTGACTGCCACTATTACCCACCGGTACCCCACGATCGATGGCATATACGGGGTAATCGGAAAAGACGTCACGACGGCAGCAGACCCGATCCCTGCGCAAGGAGGCGACGTACCTCGTTATAGGAGAGGTTCAGACTCTGCAGGTGCCGGGTCAGGTAGAAGAGATGAGCAAAACCAGTCAGCTTGGAGAGACGACGACAACTCAGGTCCAAAGACTGAAGCTACAAAAATATATATAGAGAATTTCACAAACACCCTATGGACAGGGGGGCGCTGGTTCTTACCCCATGTATCATTAGCCCAAGAGTGACAAAAAAGATTGTGGGGGTCCCAGCGGGGTCCCCAAGGATCTCTAGTGGCATAGCCTAGTGTGGACCTGCTCAGGTCACAGATGGGGCTGTAATTAATAGTATTTATTATTACCTGGGGGCAACACTCCGAGATCATCTGCAGGACGACCTCTGCGGCTGCAGCGTGGGTCAGCGAAAGCACAATGTTGTCAGAAAGCAAATCTAAGGAAAGCAAATAACATTAGTGAGGAAGGGGCACGGCGCAGGCAGAGGAGAGAAGGCGAAGGGGCGCGGCCGGAGGAGAGGAGGCGACGGGGCGCCGGCAGAGGAGAGGAGGCGACGGGGCGCGGGCAGAAGAGAGGAGGCGACGGGGCGCAGGCAGAGGAGAGAAGGCGACGGGGCGCGGCCGGAGGAGAGAAGGCGACGGGGCGCGGCCGGAGGAGAGAAGGCGACGGGGCGCCGGCCGAGGAGAGAAGGCGACGGGGCGCCGGCCGAGGAAAGAAGGCGACGGGGCCGTGAGCAAAAATCAAAGCATACCCACACATAACCGCTATACAGTACCTACAACACACACCATATAGTGCCCACACATAACCGCTATACAGTACCTACAACACACACCATATAGTGCCCACACATAACCGCTATACAGTACCTACAACACACACCATATAGTGCCCACACATAACCGCTATACAGTACCTACAACACACACCATATAGTGCCCACATAACCGCTATACAGTACCTACAGCACACACCATATAGTGCCCACACATAACCGCTATACAGTACCTACAGCACACACCATATAGTGCCCGCGCATAACCACTATACAGTACCTACAGCACACACCATATAGTGCCCGCACATAACCGCTATACAGCACCTACAGCACACACCATATAGTGCCCGCGCATAACCGCTATACAGCACACGCCATATCGTGCCCGCGCATAACCGCTATACAGCACACGCCATATCGTGCCCACGCATAACCGCTATACAGCACACGCCATATCATGCCCACGCATTACCGCTATACAGCACCTACAGCACACGCCATATAGTACCCACGCATTACCGCTATACAGCAAACGCCATATAGTGCCCACGCATAACCGCTATACAGCACCTACAACACACGCCATATAGTGCCCACACATAACCACTATACAGCACCTACAACACACGCCATATAGTGCCCACGCATAACCGCTATACAGCACACGCCATATAGTGCCCACGCATAACCGCTATACAGCACCTACAGCACACGCCATATAGTGCCCACGCATAACCGCTATACAGCACACACCATATAGTGCCCACGCATAACCGCTATACAGCACCTACAGCACACACCATATAGTGCCCAGGCATTACCGCTATACAGTACCTACAGCACACACCATATAGTGCCCACGCATAACCGCTATACAGCACACACCATATAGTGCCCACACATAACCGCTATACAGCAAACACCATATAGTGCCCACGCATAACCGCTATACAGCACCTATAGCACACACCATATAGTGCTCACGCATAACCGCTATACAGCACCTAGAGCACACACCATATAGTGCCCACGCATAACCGCTATACAGCACCTACCATATAGTGCCCACGCATAACCGCTATACAGCACCTACAGCACACACCATATAGTGCCCACGCATAACCGCTATACAGCACACATCATATAGTGCCCACGCATAACCGCTATACAGCACACACCATATAGTGCCCACGCATAACCGCTATACAGCACACACCATATAGTGCCCACGCATAACCGCTATACAGCACACACCATATAGTGCCCACGCATAACCGCTATACAGCACACACCATATAGTGCCCACGCATAACCGCTATACAGCACACACCATATAGTGCCCACGCATAACCGCTATACAGCACACACCATATAGTGCCCACACATAACCGCTATACAGCACACACCATATAGTGCCCACGCATAACCGCTATATAGCACACACCATATCGTGCCCACGCATAACCGCTATACAGCACCTACAGCACACACCATATCGTGCCCACGCATAACCGCTATACAGCACACACCATATCGTGCCCACGCATAACCGCTATACAGCACACACCATATAGTGCCCACGCATAACCGCTATACAGCACACACCATATAGTGCCCACACATTACCGCTATACAGTGCCTACAACACACACCATATAGTGCCCACACATTACCGCTATACAGTGCCTACAGCACACACCATATAGCGCCCACGCATAACCGCTATACAGCACACGCCATATAGTGCCCACACATAACGGCTATACAGCACCTACAGCACACACCATATAGTGCCCACGCATAACCGCTATACAGCACCTACAACACACACCATATAGTGCCCACGCATAACCGCTATACAGCACACACCATATAGTGCCCACGCATAACCGCTATACAGCACACACCATATAGTGCTCACACATAACCGCTATACAGCACCTACAGCACACACCATATAGTGCTCACACATAACCGCTATACAGCACCTACAGCACACATCATATAGTGCCCACACATTACCGCTATACAGTACCTAAAACACACATCATATAGTGCCCACACATTACCGCTATACAGCACCTACAACACACACCATATAGTGCCCACGCATAACCGCTATACAGCACACACCATATAGTGCCCACGCATAACCGCTATACAGCACCTACAGCACACACCATATAGTGCTCACACATAACCGCTATACAGCACCTACAGCACACACCATATAGTGCTCACACATAACCGCTATACAGCACCTACAGCACACATCATATAGTGCCCTCACATAACCGCTATACAGCACACACCATATAGTGCCCTCACATTACCGCTATACAGTACCTACAACACACATCATATAGCGCCCACACATTACCGCTATACAGCACCTACAACATGCATCATATAGCGCCCACACATTACCGCTATACAGCACCTACAACACACATCATATAGCGCCCACACAAGTTCTCAGTGTGGATTGTCACTGCTAATTTCATTTAATGGTTTGCAAAGAGTGAAATCTGTGGCCAAATCTGCAGTTAAGTTTTGCACAGATTTTGGTGCAGATTTTCTGTCCCATTTACAGAGGCTTTATGACAGTTATTGCTTCTGTTATAAACTGTGGACACAGCTCAGGTGTGAACAGAGGGCAATGTGATGAGAGCTGCTGGGCGGTGATGTCATTCCTGTCCTGCAGCCAGATATTATCCGCCTCTGATTGGTAGAATTAGAAGCCCCCCTCATTCCTTTCCTCTGCTGAATGCGGCCCTTGTCCCCCTCATTACCGCGCTCGTCCCCCCTCATTACCGTGCTCGTCTCCTCGGCCCGTCCCGCTCCTTCGCTTATTGTGCTGATGACTCCCGCGCTCTGGATTTCTGCCAGCACTAATGTTGTATCTCCTCCATCCCCCTCATCGGCAGGTGGAAGACCCCAGCCAGCCCAACGACGAGGGTCTCACAGCCCCCCACACCGCCGTGTGCGCCGGCCACACCGAGATCGTCCAGTTCCTCGTACAGTTCGGAGTGAAGGTAAACGCAGCAGACAGCGCCGGCTGCTGCCCCGAATATCGGCTCGCATTAAAGGGGTCGACAGAACCCCCCATCCCTTGTTAGAGGCCTGAGAGCACTTATTAAGCACTACCCCGCCCCCCCGGCCAGCACGTGACTCAGCCCCCGGCCAGATTGCATCAATGGGAGAAAAAGAAAAAAAATTCTTGGCCCAAGAAATAGAAAAGTTGAGCCCCCGAGGGTCTGGGTGATTTAGGACAGACGGTCTAGTTTTTCAGGGGGTTTTCTGTGGCGGTTTCTGTCGTTTTCTCCGCTTGGTGTCGCTGTCAGAACCCCGCTGCACTGCGCCGTCTCCTGCAACAACGTCCAGGTGTGTAAGTTCCTGGTGGAGTCCGGAGCCGTCGTGTGCGCCATGACCTACAGCGACAGACAGAGGGCGGCAGACAAGTGCGAGGAGATGGAGGAGGCTACAGCCAGTGCTCCCAGCTCCTGTACGGTAAGTACAGACAATCCACCTGGCCACCTACAAGACATCGTTCACACTTACCTGGCATTTTTTACATTTTCTTAAATGCATATATTTTGATTTTATTAAAAATGGGATTTATTAAAATTTTTGCGTCTGATATCTGCAGAATGAGTTAACTGAGAATTCATCAGTGAGCTTGCAGCTTTTTTTTTTAAGCTGTCATTTTACTGAGCCTACATGAAAGCTGAGCAGAACTTTGTGTCAGTGAGAGGAGCTCACTGACAGGTCCTCAGTTGACTCATTCCACAGTCACTTAAAAGGCCTGTAAAAGCCAAACTGTGAAAAAATTTGAATGGAACCAAATTGCAAAAAATATTTGGCTCAAAAATAAATGCATTTAAATACAAAAGAAAGTCCCCAAAGGTGACCATAACATTTAAAGGGGAAATGCCCGCTCCAACCAGATCCCTATGGTTAGAGATTTCCTGGACACAGCCCTGCTCAGAGTGGAAAAACATGGCTGCTCTGGTACAGAAACAGCGCCACATCTGCTCACAGGCGGTATTGCAGGACCCTGAGCTGTAATACCAAATACAACCCATGGGTCAGGGTGGCGCTGTTTTCCGTAACAATTATTTAAATGTTTTTATTCCCTGATGAAGTAAATGGTGAAGAATAAAAACGCAAGGTATATAAGAAAGCGCCTCAGTTTATTCCGGCGGGCGGGATGCTGAAGCTTCGATCCCCATGGTGCGAGCCTCCATGTGAGGCCGGTGTGGGGACTCGCCTCCTCTCCTGCCTGGAGGGCGCACATTAGCGGCCGCTGTAGGCGGATTAGGATGAACGGCTGGAATGTGCCGGATTATAGGGCCCCGGCTCTCACCGCTCCGGGCTGAGACAATAATCGTCTGCGCGCTGATTCCATCACTCAGAGGCGAACGCCCAGTAACCCTGTACGGCCGGGTCTGCGAGTCACTATAGCGGCAGGATGGGCCCTGAACACTGTCAGGAGTCAGTCATAGCAGGGGTCCTCCAAGTCACAGCTGCTACCTACAGGGCACCAGGTCCAAGCCCAGAGGCCGGTAACTGACCTCCTCCCAGCGAGTGAGGCGGCACCCAGCGGAGGCCATACAGGAACAGAAGGGAGGCCATTGTAGAGCAAGTGCCCGGAAATGTGGCACCCAGAGAAGTCACCGCATACAAGCGCCCAGAGCTGAGCCCTCATCTAAGCCCAAAACAGGTTTAAGACGAGGAGGGGTTAATGCAGGAGAAAAACAGCGCAAATAATGATGGCAATACCGCCACTCATACCAGTATCATAGCAGTTATATTCTTATACAGGGGCAGTATCATAGCAATTATATTCTTATACAGGGGCAGTATTATAGCAGTTATATTCTTATACAGGGGCAGTATCATAGCAGTTATATTCTTATACAGGGGCAGTATATAGCAGTTATATTCTTATACAGGGGCAGTATTATAGCAGTTATATTCTTATACAGGGGCAGTATTATAGCAGTTATATTCTTATACAGGGGCAGTATTATAGCAGTTATATTCTTATACAGGGGCAGTATTATAGCAGTTATATTCTTATACAGGGGCAGTATTATAGCAGTTATATTCTTATACAGGGGCAGTATATAGCAGTTATATTCTTATACAGGGGCAATATCATAGCAGTTATATTCTTATACAGGGGCAGTATCATAGCAGTTATATTCTTATACAGGGGCAGTATCATAGCAGTTATATTCTTATACAGGGGCAGTATCATAGCAGTTATATTCTTATACAGGGGCAGTATCATAGCAGTTATATTCTTATACAGGGGCAGTATTATAGCAGTTATATTCTTATACAGGGGCAGTGTCATAGCAGTTATATTCTTATACAGGGGCAGTATCATAGCAGTTATATTCTTATACAGGGGCAGTATTACAGCAGTTATATTCTTATACAGGGGCAGTATCATAGCAGTTATATTCTTATACAGGGGCAGTATCATAGCAGTTATATTCTTATACAGGGGCAGTATCATAGCAGTTATATTCTTATACAGGGGCAGTATCATAGCAGTTATATTCTTATACAGGGGCAGTATCATAGCAGTTATATTCTTATACAGGGGCAGTATTATAGTAGTTATATTCTTATACAGGGGCAGTATCATAGCAGTTATATTCTTATACAGGGGCAGTATCATAGCAGTTATATTCTTATACATAGGAGCAGTATCATAGTAGTTATATTCTTGTACATAGGAGCAGTATGATAGTAGTTATATTCTTGTACATAGGAGCCGTATTATAGTAGTTATATTCTTGTACATAGGAGCAGTATTATAGTAGTTATATTCTTGTACATAGGAGCCGTATTATAGTAGTTGTATTCTTGTGCATAGGGGCAGTATTATAGTAGTTATACTCTTGTACATAGGAGCCGTATTATAGTAGTTATATTCTTGTACATAAGAGCCGTATTATAGTAGTTATATTCTTGTACATAGGAGCAGTATTATAGTAGTTATATTCTTGTACATAGGAGCTGTATTATAGTATTTGTATTCTTGTACATAGGGGGCAGTATTATAGTAGTTATATTCTTGTACATAGGAGCTGTATTATAGTATTTGTATTCTTGTACATAGGGGGCAGTATTATAGTAGTTATATTCTTGTACATAGGAGCAGTATTATAGTAGTTGTATTCTTGTACATAGGGGGCAGTATTATAGTAGTTATATTCTTGTACATAGGAGCTGTATTATAGTATTTGTATTCTTGTACATAGGGGGCAGTATTATAGTAGTTATATTCTTGTACATAGGAGCTGTATTATAGTATTTGTATTCTTGTACATAGGGGGCAGTATTATAGTAGTTATATTCTTGTACATAGGAGCCGTATTATAGTAGTTGTATTCTTGTGCATAGGGGCAGTATTATAGTAGTTATACTCTTGTACATAGGAGCCGTATTATAGTAGTTATATTCTTGTACATAAGAGCCGTATTATAGTAGTTATATTCTTGTACATAGGAGCAGTATTATAGTAGTTATATTCTTGTACATAGGAGCTGTATTATAGTATTTGTATTCTTGTACATAGGGGGCAGTATTATAGTAGTTATATTCTTGTACATAGGAGCTGTATTATAGTATTTGTATTCTTGTGCATAGGGGCAGTATTATAGTAGTTATATTCCTGTACATAGGAGCAGTATTATAGTAGTTATATTCTTGTACATAGGAGCCGTATTATAGTAGTTATATTCTTGTACATAGGAGCCGTATTATAGTAGTTATATTCTTGTACATAGGAGCTGTATTATAGTATTTGTATTCTTGTACATAGGGGGCAGTATTATAGTAGTTATATTCTTGTACATAGGAGCCGTATTATAGTAGTTATATTCTTGTACATAAGAGCCGTATTATAGTAGTTATATTCTTGTACATAGGAGCAGTATTATAGTAGTTATATTCTTGTACATAGGAGCTGTATTATAGTATTTGTATTCTTGTACATAGGGGGCAGTATTATAGTAGTTATATTCCTGTACATAGGAGCAGTATTATAGTAGTTATATTCTTGTACATAGGAGCCGTATTATAGTAGTTATATTCTTGTACATAGGAGCCGTATTATAGTAGTTATATTCTTGTACATAGGAGCCGTATTATAGTAGTTGTATTCTTGTACATAGCGGCAGTATTATAGTAGTTGTCTTCTTTTACATATGAATTTTCGTGTGTTGGGCAAATTGTATGAAATTCTGATAAACCCTTTTAATGTGGCAGTAGAAGATGTATTTTTGTTCACCATGTATGTGGTTGTATATATTTCCTGAGGTTGGTTGGGAAGGTTTAGTCCATCCCAGAGACAGAAGGAATTAATGTGGGAATATTCGGATGTGATAATAGTTTGTAGCTTTTTGTTTTTTTGCCGAGATCCAATTAAAGTTGTATTTACACTGAAAGATAATCGCTCCTCTGCTCGTTTTCTGGATTTAGGCCATAATAAAGAGCAAATTAGTCAGAAATGGTTTTAACAATTATTTTTTTTTTTATTCAAAACTGTATTTTACATTTTGTGATCTCTAAATTCTTTATCAATGTGAAACATTTTGTACATTTTTTTTTATATAGAGTCGAGCTAACTAGCTAATACACAAAATTCCTTTTTATTCCCTTTTTTATTTTGGAGAGGACACAAAAAATTGGAGGCAATAACTCTAGTTCTATTTTCTGCAGGTTGACTTTTACGCTGACTTTGTCCTTCTCATAGATCAAGAGAGCCAGGTCTGGCATAGACAAAGGGTCGCTTTTTAAGGGGCTAGAAATTAAATAGGCCTGAAATGGGCCAGAAGTGACCAGAAGGTACAAAGAACTATTTACTACTTGTACTTAGATTCTCTTTCTCATTCTCCCTTACACTTTCAACATGCTTACATATGCTTTTACTGTTTTTGCCCCCCTAATCCTCACTCTCCTTCGCTATCCCCTCACCCCAGCACCCTCTAACCAAATCATCATCTCTCCTTCCCTCCTTCCTCCCCACCTAACCTCATCCGCAGACCTGCTCCTCAACCTCAGATCAATCCTCCCAAAACATAAAACAAGCCGGACACTCTCTTTCTCCCACCTGCTCTCCCTCTCTCTGCTTCTCCTCACTGCTGGCGACATATCTCCCAATTCTGGACCCCCACAGCTTGCACCCTCCACCAACTCCCCCACCTGTCACACCAAACCAACTGCAAACTACCGCAACCCCTCCTATGCAAAACCGGTCCCCCTGACGCCCACCCCGCTGCTCCCTCTCTCTGGAGCACTGTGGAATGCACGCTCTGTCTGCAACAAGCTCCATTTTGTCCACGACCTCTTTACCTCTCGTCATCTCTCCTTCCTGGCCATCACAGAGACATGGCTAACACCCTCTGACACTGCCTCCCCTGCTGCGCTGTGTTACGGTGGCCTCCACTTCACCCACATTCCTCGCCCTGGAAACAGACATGGTGAAGGAGTGGGTCTTCTCCTCTCTAACAATTGCACCTTTAGCCCTACTCCTCCTCTTCCCTCCCTTATTCTCCCTTCTTTTGAAGTCCACTCTGTCCGCATTTACTCTCCCTCCAACCTCCAAGTGGCTGTCATATACCGACCCCCGGGCCCGATCACTGCCTTTATCGACCAATTCTCCACCTGGCTTCTTTACTTTCTCTCTGATGACATTCCCACAATCATCATGGGCGATTTCAACATCCCCACTGACACTCGCCAGTCAGCAGCATCAAAACTCTTGTCGTCGCTTACTTCATCCTTTGGACTTACTCAGTGGTCCTCCTCAGCCACCCACACAGACGGACACACACTAGACCTCATCTTCACCCGACTCTGCTCCCTATCTAACCTCAAAACCTCCCCCTACCCCTATCTGACCACGATCTACTCACCTTCTGATCCCTGTCCTCCTCACCTGTCACCCATGTCCGGCAGCTAGCACACGCCCGCAGAAACCTTGCACATCTAGACACTCACACACTCTCTGACTCTGTTCTACCACTGACATCCATATCCTCACTCCATGACACAGACAGCGCCACTGCTTTCTACAATGCCACTCTCGCATCAACTATTGACTCGGTCGCCCCTCTTATGCATGGCAGAGCGCGACGAGCCAACAGGCAACCCTGGCACAACAACCTCACTAAACAGCTTCGACAAGCGTCCAGGGTTGCGGAGCGGCATTGGAAGAAAACACATACTCAAGAAGACTTCACTGCATTCAAACAAGCAACGCTCGCATTCAACTCAGCACTCACCTCTGCTAAACAGGCCTACTTCACAACCCTCATATCCTCCCTATCCTACAACCCCAAACAGCTATTCAACACTTTTAACTCTCTCCTCCACCCTTCACTGCCCCCTCCGACCTCCCTCATCTCCGCCGAGGAGTTTGCCACACACTTCAAAAACAAGATTGACCAAACACGACAAGTCTTCACTGTCCGACCACCACAACCCCTTTGTTTTCCACACCATTTCCCTAACTCCATAACCTCCCTTCCCAACATCACGGAAAGAGACCTTACTCATCTCCTCTCCAAATCACACCTCACCACATGTGCACTCGACCACATCCCATCCCACCTCCTCCCCAATCTCACCCCCACACTCGTCTCATCCCTAACCAATCTCTTCAACCTATCACTATCCTCTGGTACTTTCCCTGCTGCCTTCAAACATGCCACAATCACGCCCATCCTCAAAAAGCCATCCCTCAACCCATCCGCCCTGTCCAGCAATCGCCCCATATCGCTGCTCCCATTTGCCTCCAAACTCCTTGAGCAACACGTTCACGCCAAACTTTCCTCCCACTTTTCATCTAACTCTCTCTTCGACAACCGACAATCCGGCTTCCGCCCCCACCATTCCACCGAAACTGCCCTTACCAAAATTACTAATGACCTGCTCACAGCCAAAGCTAACAGACAATTCTCTGTACTCCTTCTTCTTGACCTGTCCTCTGCTTTCGATACACCACTGCCTCCTACTACAGATCCTCTCTTCCTTTGGCGTCAAAGACCTTGCCCTATCCTGGATCTCCTCATACCTTTCTAACCGCACATTTAGCGTCTCCCACTCCCACGCTACCTCCTCAACCTGCCCCCTCTCTGTTGGAGTCCCTCAAGGCTCTGTCCTAGGACTCCCTACTCTTCTCAATCTATACCCTTGGCCTGGGACAGCTGATAAAATCCTATGGCTTCCAGTACCATCTGTACGCTGACGACACCCAGATCTACCTCTCTGGCCCAGACGTCACCTCTCTGCTGTCCAGAATCCCAGCATGTCTATCAGCCATATCCTCCTTCTTCTCCTCCCGCTACCTCAAGCTCAATGTGGACAAAACTGAACTCATTATCTTTCCACCACCTTGCATATCCTTCCCACCTGATCATTCTATCACAATAAATGACATCACTCTTTCCGCTGTACCGACATTCTGCTGCCTCGGAGTAACCCTTGACTCCGCCCTGTCCTTCAAACCCCACATCCAAGCTCTCGCCACCACTTGTCGCCTCCAGCTCAAAAATATTTCCAGAATCCGTCCTTTCCTCAACCCTAACTCTACTAAACTGCTTGTGCACGCCCTCATCATCTCCCGCCTCGACTATTGCAACATCCTCCTCTGTGGCCTCCCTGCTAACACTCTCGCACTCCTCCAGTCTATCCTCAACTCTGCTGCACGACTTGTTCATCTCTCGCCTCGCTACTCCTCTGCTAAGCCCCTTTGCAAATTGCTTCACTGGCTCCCAATCCCCCAGCATATCCAGTTCAAACTACTAACACTGACCTACAAAGCCATCCATAACCTCTCTCCTCCGTATATCTCTGAACTAATCTCCCGATATATTCCCTCACGTAACCTCCAGTCCTCCCAAGACCTCCTTCTCTCCTCCACACTTATCCGTTCCTCACGCAATCACCTCCAAGATTCCTCCCGAATATCCCCCATCCTCTGGAATTCTGTGCCTCAACACGTCCGATTATCCTCCACATCCGGATCCTTCAGACGGAACCTGAAAACCCATCTCTTCAAGAAAGCTTACAGCCTGCAATGACCCCGCTGCCTCCTCAACAACACCGGAGCTACTGCAACCCCCAACCTATTGTCTCCTCCCCACTCCTGTAGAATGTAAGCCCGCAAGGGCAGGGTCCTCCTCCCTCTCTACCAGTCTATCATTGTTAGTTTGTTTACTGTAAGTGATATTTTTACTTGGTATGTAACCCCTTATGTACAGCGCCATGGAATCAACGGCGCTATATAAATAAATAATAATAATAGCTGGGAGTTTGCTACAGTTGTATCTGTTCTAAACCATCAGACTGAGCCTCTTCCTTCTGTATTGATATATTGTACCAGGATAAGATCTGTAAGAATGTACCAGTGTGAAAAGTATTTGGTCAGAACGAGTCTTCATTCACTGCCGGAAAGCAGAGATCTAGAAATGTGAAGCATTTGAAACATAGTGTTAGAAAGTTCAGAAAATTCCATTATGCAATGATTAAAGTTCCGTTGTGAATTTTAGCGTGACTGGACCGTTCTTGCGGAAATGTTTCCTGCCTCCTTCACTTAGATTCAGATCATACAGATAGTCAGACACCGCATTATCTCTGATACTATGGCCGATACAGCGCACATATAGATTATACAATAGAGTCCAAAAGTTTTGCTTTTTTTTTTTTTTAAAATGTGATGACTTCTGTCTGGTTGTTGTGATGCCATTTCCCTGGTGAGGAATTGAAAGTGCATGAAGTTGTCATCATACAAGACCTTAATTGTAACCAAAATGCTTTTGAATATAGGAATGGTCTTTTAATTAAAGAAAACTGACGGCCAAAAGTTTTGCATCTACTATTTATTGATCACAACATAGAGAGTAATTCATTCTTTACAATGCCATAACTTAGTATTTTGTAACATAACCTCTTGCTTTAGTTCCTGCCGCACCGCATTGAAGCCACTCGGGTATTCAAGACATCTTGAGGGATCTTGCTTCGTTCCATTTGCTGACGCCGGCCCTGATTCAATCCCATTTGTGTCAAATTCTGTGCATGTTATCAGGCCAAAATCACCAGGGTATGTGAACTTTTGATCAGGGTCATTTGGATGTTTTTGGTTGCCATTAAGATTTAAAAAGAGAAAACACAGTAGTTTGACAATAAATGGCTTCACCCAACCAATAACCATGAGTGGAGAAAAAGTTTTTTTGTTCTCATTCATATTCTCTGAAACAAGACCAAGAAAGGAAAAATTCTGCCGGGGTATGTAAACTTTTGAGCACAACTGTATCCTTGTTCATGGTAGCATTCATATTTCCATCAATTCTATGCCAATGGCCGATGCAGAAAAGCAGCCCAAAACCATGAGATTGCCACCACCATGTTTCACTGTAGGCGTTTGGTACCTTACATCATTACGTTTTCCAATTCTGCAGTATATACAGTGCTGCCATCACTACCAAACAGATTGAACTTGGATTCATCCGACCCCAACACCTTAGACCAATCTGTCTCTTTCCGTTGGCTGTGTTCTTTGGCAAACACAAGTCGGACCTTCCGGTTCTTTGCAGAGATGAAAGGCTTCTTGACTGGAACTCGTGCATTCAGCCCTACTGCTTAGTCGTCGCGACTCACTTTGACCCCATATTCTTTGTTCATTTTGTGGACATCAGATACTGACTTTTTCTTTATAATGTGATCAACTCTGGAGGAAGTTCTCCTTGGTCGTCCACTTCTAGGTTTGCCGGCTGTTCCAGAACCTTCTTTTTCTTTCTTTAATATATCTGACACTTGACTCTGAGAACAGGTGAATTCCATAGCTGCCTCTTTATGGCTTTTCCCTGACTTCACTCCCAGAATAATAAGCTTCCTGACATCTGGTGATAAATTTGGCTTTGTCTGTGCCATGTTTTTAACCTAAAAACGCAAAAAAAAAAAATTTAGGCAAAATTCGACTGCCCATAACAAAATATGCAAAACATTTGTTCCAGCAAATGTTGAAAACTAACACATAAAGGGATAAAACAATGTCCAACACAATTTTTGTCCTGATAGCTGACAATCATTTGCTTCCAGTTAACTAAAATCACCAGAAAAATGGCCTCACAACAACCAAACAGAAGCAATCACAATTTAAAAAAAAATGCTAAACTTTTGGTGGCTACTGTATTCATACAGTCAGGTTTAGCTGAGCTGCCTTTATCATTTGGCACACAGTACAGTATCACAACATTTAATGTGGCTGCAGGGAAACTAGGCTGTACTTTTGGAGATGCATATAAAAATATTTTTGGTTTTGTCACTCGGCCTCAAAAAATTTAGTTACATATCTGGTAAAAACCCCTGAGCCCTCCTGAACCCTGCTGCTTTTCTGCCGTTTTGCACTGCGTCGCTCCATTGCAGAGATACTGCACTCCGAAAGCAACAAATGTGAGTATGTGAAATCTCTGCTTTGCAGTACAACTTTGCATTTTTTTAGTCTTATTTTGGAGTGCGCACTTTCACCCCTCCCTCCAAGACGCTGCCAATGATCACATGCTCGACTACTAGATCTTCTCCTGATCTGTGGAAGCAGAGAAGAAACAGCCCGTTGCACTACAAGCAGAGATTTCACATGCAGCGCTCCAAAAAACGCAAATGTGAATATCTCTGCAATGGAGCGACGCAGCAAAAAACGGAAAAGAGCTGCAGAATCGGAGGAGCTCAGGGACTTTTACAAGGTATTTAAGGAATCACCCTGTAAGAATTTAATTTTATCGTTCTGGGTCCAATTACTGGAAAGTGGATTGTATTATGTGTTGTGCACAGATATTACTCAGTATTGCAGGGTCTGATTACTGCACACTGGGGTCAGGTGGCTTTAGTGGTCCTATCACTGTCTTATTACAGTTTTTGTGGAGCATTATATGGCGGCACACGCAGTTTGGTACATGTGATGGGTCTCCTAACCATTTTCCTTCTGTATTTTTTTACAGAGAAGGACGGGAAGGCTTTCCATCCAACCTACGAGGAGAAGCTGAGGCTGGTGGCTCTGCACAAACAAGTCCTCCTGGGACCGTACAACCCCGACACGTGCCCCGAAGTCGGCTTCTTCGATGTCCTGGGCAATGATAGGAGGTAACGAACGTCGTGTGCTTTGTTTGTGTATCACATTCCTATAAAAAAAGTAGCCACTTTGTAAATAGCCTAACGCTTTCTTATCGTTTTGTATACACAGCACTGATGCAGATCTGTGTGTCTCCATGGTTACAGACTACACTACATATGTAGTCTGATCCTGCCATTGTATATTTTTCACCACTAAAGTAGCAGTCAGGGACTGCAGGGTGAACCTCATTACCATGAGCATTTATGGGAGCTGTGTACGCAAAACGGCAACAGATTTTCCATCATGGGCATGCATCGATCTGATGTGTCCAAAAAAAAAAATAGGAATTGAAATGCAAAGTTTAATAGAAAACTGCAGACTGTTTCTTGCATAAAACTGAGCGACGATGCGTTTTTAACCTCTTCATAGAAGCCTTTGCTCCCTCTGAGCGTCGTTCACACACTGTCGTCTTTCTCACAGGAAAGAATGGACGGCCCTGGGCAACCTAAGCAAGCAGGAAGCCATGACAGAGTTTGTCACCCTCCTGAACAGATGCTGCCACCTCTTCTCCACATACGTCACATCCCATAAAATAGAGAAAGAAGAGCAGGAGAGAAAAAGGTACTAATCCCTACAATCCGTACATCCGGCATCGGTGCTGCACGGTAACTGCTGGTTTCCTCCCGAAACAGCGCCACACGTGTCCACAGGCTGTGCCTGGTATTGCAGCTCAGTTCTATTAAAGTGAATGGGGCTGAGCAGCAAGGTGACGCACAACCTGCAGACAGGTACCTGAAAACAACTCCAGCACTAATAGTTACTGGAGACGTTCTTAAAGGGACCGCTCTGCAGATTGTGCAGTGAACCCACCCAACTCTACCAGAAGAGGCGCTGGTGATGCTGATAGATAGGAGATGGTTTGCAGCGGTTTTCTATGGATGCCGGACCAGGGTCCTGCAAATCTTTCCGCTCCAGTCTATAGCAGAGGTTAACAGCAGTCGCTATCTCACAAGATAGATGATGATCGACATCTGGGTCACGTTTTTCCACACTTAAAGGGGTTGTCTGTTAGTTTAAAGGAGCTTTCTGTTTCCTGCAGCCAATCACTGGCAAGTACAGCATGAGACCGTAGAAACCAGTGATCGACTGCAGCAGTCACATGGATTATATACAACATCATCGCTGCAGGAAAAAAAGTGATGGCCGCCAGAGTGTGAGCACGGGAGAAGTGAAGGAGTCATCAGGCGAGAAATATTTGTTTTTTATGGGTCAATTTTGTAAAATTTCCAACTGCCTTAAGTGGTATCAAATCCCTATCATATCACTAACTTAAAGCCGCAGGAGTTCTTAAACTTTGACTAAGTTCAATACATAGAATCCAACCTGCAGTGTAAAGCATGGGGGACAAAACAGCAGTATGAGACTGATAGGACATGAGGCATCTTTCAGGTTACCTTCTACTCCAGTACAAATTGCAGTATACAGTGGTGGCCAAAAGTATTGGCACCCCTGCAATTCTGTCAGAGTGCCATGGGCTTTAAACTTCTTGATGACACTGCGCACGGAAGACACAGGAACATTCAGGTCTTTGGAGATGGACTTGTAGCCTTGAGATTGCTCATGCTTCCTCACAACTTGGTTTCTCAAGTCCTCAGACAGTTCTTTGGTCTTCTTTCTTTTCTCCATGCTCAATGTGGTACACACAAGGACACAGGACAGAGGTTGAGTCAACTTTAATCCATGTTAACTGGCTGCAAGTGTGATTTAGTTATTGCCAACACCTGTTAGGTGCCACAGGTAAGTTACAGGTGCTGTTAATTACACGTATTAGAGAAGCATCACATGATTTTTCAAACAGTGCCAATACTTTTGTCCACCCCCTTTTTTAGGTTGGGTGTGGAATTGTATCCAATTTGGCTTTAGGACAATTCTTTTTGTGTTTTTTCATTGAAGACAAATTAAATGAAGATAATAATACCAAAGAATTTGTGATTGCAATCATTTTCAGGAAGAAACGGAGTATTATCTGACAGAATTGCAGGGGTGCCAATACTTTTGGCCACCACTGTAGCTGGAGTCGGTGATTATGGATTTACGGAGCAGTCGGTATGTAAGACCGGAGGGATCATGGACCGGACTTCTGCTTTAAGTCCCAGGAAGTGAGAACGGTTGACGCTGCTGCAAAAATCATGTCCGACATAGTTCAGTGTAAAGCGTCATCTGCTGACTTTACAGGAGAGAAGAGGAGGAGCGGAGACGGCCGGAAGAGGAGGAGCGGCAGCGGCTGCTGCGAGAGGAGGAGAAGCGGAGGAAAGAAGAGGAGCAGAGGCTGCGGAGAGAGGAGGAAGAGAGGATGCGAGCGGAGGATGAACGGTGTAGAATGGAACAGCAGAAGTAAGTACTCCCATCGGAAGTCACTCATCTTTCTTAAAGGATATTTTTGGGTGGGTCACTCATTCAGGACCCTCGTAGTATGAGCCATAGTGCAAGGAGCAGTCTGTTGTATGCAATGCTGGTGACTGGTTGGAGGGTACATGCGCTGGGGTCACCAACAATGGGGTCCACGGAGCCCTGTCACATTCATTTTAATGGAAAATTACTAAAGCTCTGCCGGCCACAGGCAATGGTGGGTGCAGCAGTCATTAGGGCAGGACCGTGCATTTGTGTTTCAAATCTTAATTCTATTTTTTTTTTGCAGGCAGCAGATCATGGCCGCCCTGAACTCGCAGACAGCGGTGCAGTTTCAGCAGTACGCAGCGCAGCAGTACCCGGGGAACTTCGAGCAACAGCAGCTCCTGATCCGGCAGCTGCAGGAACAGCACTACCAGCAGTACATGCAGCAGCTGTACCAAGTGCAGCTCGCTCAGCAACAGGTAGACGCAGCGCACAGACCCCCGAGCCTCGCTGCTCTGAGCTGCATTTACCTGTCGGACCATGTTCCCACGTAGCATAAATGCTGCAGGGTTTGGTTTTTTTTGCAGAAAATCCCCTGTGTTTAAAACGGTGTTTCCCAAACTCCAGTCCTCACGGCCCCCATAGGTCATGTTTTCAGGATTTCCTTAGTATTTCCATCACCTGTGTAATACTATCAAGGCATCAGGAATTCTCTCACCTGTGTAATACGAAGGAGATCCTGAAACATGACCTGTGGGGGCCGTGAGGACTGGAGTTTTGGAAACACTGGTTTAAAAGTTAGAGCAAACTTCTTGTGCTTCCCGGAAAACTCCTGGCCGCTGTGCATCTAAAGACGTTGCTGAAATTTGTGTTTTTTTGGTTTGTTTATTTTTTCCTGTGGAGTCGAAAAAATGCATGAAAAAATGCCCTCGCTTCTTGTACAGAATTAATAAAACCTTCAGATCTTCAACAATAAATGGGGTAAAAACAGCTGTAAAAATACGATAATCAGAGTAGATTGCTATTGCGGGTTTTGATGTAGAAAATAAACCCTGCACTTTACGCTCCCTGGAACCTGAACTAATTAACTAATTGTTTTTAGTAAGAAAAAAATTGCGCGGCTGAGTTTTGCTCTTGATGATGGCGGTGCGCTGAGTAGCTGGTTGATTAGATGCAGCGTTTATAAGTGGAAGACAGTGGGATTTGTGTGCAGCGTCTATTGGAGCCTGTGGTTGTCTGAAACGCTGCCTCATTAGAAGTTAAGCTTCTTTGTTCTTCCCCTCATGCTTTACACTGCAGTTTTGCTTCGCAGCATACAAGAAATGAAGAATGCTCATAAATGACGTGGTGTTACCCTCTCCTTACCCTCTCGGCCTTACAGAAACAGCAGGAGGCACTTTCGGCTGGAACCAGCTCCCCTGTCAGTTCTCCATCCAAGATGAACATGGGAAGCATCACTGGCTCCGGAGAAGCCCCCTCGGTCAATGGACAAACCCACCCACACATAGACAATGCTGAGAAAGAACTGGAGGCCGACCCCGCTGGAAGACCTGCTGGAGAACGGGCCTAAAGGTGCGTCCTATTGACCTCAGTGGGGTTGGGGTCTGTTGGGTGGACAATCAGACGATACCTGGACATTGGCTAATGGTTTATGTTTGCTCATTATTTTTCCACTTCCTTCTCTCTACAGAGTCCACGCCGGTCATTGCTGCCCCATCCACGTGGACAAGACCCCAAATTAAAGACTTCAAAGAGAAGATCCGGCAGGACGCGGACTCAGTCATCACCGTCGGAAGAGGAGAGATGGTCACAGTCCGGGTCCCCACATACGAGGAAGGCTCCTATCTTTTCTGGGAGTTTGCCACAGATAACTTTGACATTGGTTTTGGGGTTTACTTTGAATGGACAGACTCCCCAAACACGGCTGTGAGCGTGCACGTCAGCGAGTCCAGCGAGGACGAGGACGAAGGTACTTTGTACAATTTTCATACTTCATTCTTGTACAATAAATACTGTAGCAGGTCTTCACTGCGTCTCACCCCCTCTTCCTGAAGTGGTCGGGGGTCTCTCGAGAAGCAGCATCTTACCCCCTCGTTTTAAGGAGGTTGGGGCTCGAGAAGCAGTGTCTTACCCCCTCGTCTTAAGGAGGTTGGGGCTCGAGAAGCAGTGTCTTACCCCCTCGTCTTAAGGAGGTTGGGGCCTCTCGAGAAGCAGCATCTCACCCCCTCGTCTTGAGGAGGTCAGGGCCTCTCGAGAAGCAGCGTCTCACCCCCTCGTCTTGAGGAGGTCAGGGCCTCTCGAGAAGCAGCGTCTCACCCCTTGGTCCTGAGGAGGCCCCCTTATCCCCAATCCTGGTACGCATGGCCCCCTCATCCCCAATCCTGGTACGCATGGCACCCCTCATCCCCAATCCTGGTATTTATGGCACCCCTCATCCCCCAATTCTGGTATGTATGGCACCCCTCATCCCCCAATTCTGGTATGTATGGCACCCCTCATCCCCCAATTCTGGTATGTATGGCACCCCTCATCCCCCAATTCTGGTATGTATGGCACCCCTCATCCCCCAATTCTGGTATGTATGGCACCCCTCATCCCCCAATTCTGGTATGTATGGCACCCCTCATCCCCCAATTCTGGTATGTATGGCACCCCTCATCCCCCAATTCTGGTATGTATGGCACCCCTCATCCCCCAATTCTGGTATGTATGGCACCCCTCATCCCCCAATTCTGGTATGTATGGCACCCCTCATCCCCCAATTCTGGTATGTATGGCACCCCTCATCTCCCAATTCTGGTATGTATGGCACCCCTCATCCCCCAATTCTGGTATGTATGGCACCCCTCATCCCCCAATTCTGATATGCATGCCCCCTCATCCCCAATCCTGGTATGAATGGCAGCCCTCATCCCCCAATCCTGGTATATATGGCACCCCTCATCCCCAATCCTGGTATGTATGGCACCCCTCATCCCCCAATTCTGGTATGTATGGCACCCCTCATCCCCCAATTCTGGTATGTATGGCACCCCTCATCCCCCAATTCTGGTATGTATGCCCCCTCATCCCCAATCCCCAATAAAGTACACAGCGTTCAAAGCGCTGCCAATAACGCCCATGTGCACATACCCTTATACTCACCTTCCTTCCTCACCTCTGCTCTGCTTCCTTTTCTGCTGCAGCAGCTCATGTCAGCATCTGAGCAGCGCATGACGTCACTGCCATGCGCTCTCAGACGCTGAGCTGCTGGCACATTCACTCCTCTCCACGCCGGGACTATGGGCGTGGAGAAGAGTGAATATGCACTCTCTTTAGTAGCGGGCACTGTCAGCAGGAACTGCGGCTCAACGCTTCTCTGTGCCCGCTACTAAAGAGAATGAATATTCATCCTTCTCCATGGGAGTGGAGAAGAGGGAATATTAATTTCTCTTTAGAAGCGGGCACACGTGGTAGCTGCAGCAGCGGCTACAGCGTGTGCCCCGCTCCTCCACCGTCACAACCTGCCCCACCACTACACACCACCAGAATTTCTATATACTCGAGTATATACCAGAGTATAAGCAGAGAGGGGCTTTATCAGAACAAAAAATGTGCTGAAAAACTCGGCTTATACTCGAGTATATACGGTATATTAAAAATCTGGTGAATTAGATGATGATTGGAAGAGACGAGATCAATCATAACGTATGCAGCGGATACCACCACTGGCGCCCTCAGTATTCCTGTAGCCAGAAGACCACCACCAGGAGGAGTTAACAGAGCGGCCGGTCATACATGCACCCTGCCTCTGCCAGGAGGAGTTAACAGAGGGGCCGGTCACATATGCCCCCTGCCTAAGTCAGGAGGAGTTAACAGAGCGGCCGGTCATACATGCACCCTGCCTCCGCCAGGAGGAGTTAACAGAGGGGCCGGTCACATATGCCCCCAGCCTAAGTCAGGAGGAGTTAACAGAGCAGTCAGCCACACATGCACCCTGCCTCCGCCAGGAGGAGTTAACAGAGGGGCCAGTCGCACATGCCCTTTGCCCTTCAATGGCTGCAAGACCACCGCCAGGAGGAGCATACTGGTCACACATGCACTCCGACACTACATACCAAGTCCACGGCACGGACAAAGATCGCCGATCCATAGATTCAGAAAGGAGCAGCAGGGTGCACTCGTGATCGTTCAGCTCCTCCTGGCGGTGGGGAAAACATAAGAATGGATCCTGCACCGAGACGGACTTACCCATACCAGACATACTCACTGGGCCAGAGTTTGTGCTGGGCTCTGCAGATGCAGCTTTAGGGGCAGACACATCCATCTTTAGAACCTCAGTCCTTCCTTATGGTGTCTTCCATCAGGGTCCTTTTATACAGGAACTGAGATCCAGCGCTGTCCTCATCCAATAGGATGAGGCCCCCCCCTCTCCTGATATCAGGTCCACCAATCCTGATTATTGCACTTTTTTAATTGAAATTTCAAATTTCCAAAATGGCAGTGCATTCCACCCTGGAACGCAACCATTGAATGGACCGGCGCGCGTCACTTCCTATGAGCTCTCCATGCGGCCAGCTATACACCGGAGGAGAGTGTTGCGCTCAGGGAGAGGGGGAGACATCGCAACTGGCTGGGGAGCTACAGGAGGCCCCCAGCCAATATCTTCTCACCATCCAGCATTGAATGAGCTCTGGAGGAAGGTGCTGTCCCGCCGGGAGGAAAGAGCAGCGGACATGGAAGGAAGGCACAGGGCGATCGATCCACGGCTACCCGGCTGAAAGGTACTGATTTTTGGGGAAGTAGATTGCCGGCCACAGCCGCACCAGAAGGAAACCTCTTCATCCCTTAGGGACAAGAAAAACACTGAGGTTAGAGGGAAGGGAAGGGCTATTTAACCTCTTGGTTCCTGTCCCTAATTAGGATGGGGAGGCAACCTCCAGTTGGTGCTGTCCTGGAGGGGATTAGAGAAAGCAGCATGTGAGTGCAGCCTAAGGCTATGTTCACACATTGTGTTTTTATGCAAATTAAAAGCTGCTTTTTACAATGTCGGCAAAAGCTAGGAGATTTCAGAAATCTCAGGTTCACGCTTATTTTTTGTTTTACTCTTCCTGACTGAATTGGAAAACTGATGCATGTTAATTCTTTCACTCATAGAAAGTTACAAGTAAGTGCAAAAAAGCAGCAGAAATGCAGCAGAAAACGTTGCCAACAGTTCTTGCAGCGCTTTTAGTGAAAAAAAAAACAAAAAACAAAAAAAACACAGGTATGGCTGGACGTGAAACCCATTTATTTCTGTGATTTTCCCGCATTTAAACCTAAATGTCTTGGTTTCATCACCCGAGATGGCAGATAGGATTAGTACATTTTAATTAAATTAGTGATATGTGTAAAAGGAAACAATACCTGATATCTCAATGCACCGCCAAGTCTTGGGTAAACTATGACTGACCAATTCCCCTAGCTGTTTTTACACTTCCAATTGTGTATTTTTTCAGACATAAAAATCTTGTTCCACTAAATAATTGTATCAAATTGCCCCTTTTCCCCAAAATGTTTTCTGGTGTCACATCCGTCTGTTGTTGGTGGCCTAACACCTTGCATTGCTCATGCTTGTATGGTGGAAGCAAAGCTGAACTTTGGGATCCTGAAGAACGCAGCAAAAAGACGCAATAAAAAACTGTTTTTTGTCTGCAGCTTTTTTACTATCAAGACATCAAGTTTTGGCTGCAGAAAAAAACAGCAGCAAAAACGCAACGTGTGAACATACTGTAAAAACATGACGCCTTTAACAAGTTCAATTGCAAACCTTTCTGGTAAAACTACATGTAACATGGGTCATATTGTGCACTTACTCTTTACAGCAAGTGCCATAAACCACCAATACCCCCCTATTGCAATCTCTATATACGTCGGTGGAGATTTGGCTACACACAGACGCACCTCCTCATTCCAATATATGGAGAATGCGGCTGAAAATGTGTGAACAAGGGTTAGAAAATAACTGCATGTAGCTGTAGAGTCACCATCAATCTTACTGGGGAGCCCTTAGCAGCTGGGCCTGGAGCTGTGAGGTCATCATCTACATGGCGGTGATGTCACGATCTACATGGAACTCTGGTGTCATCATCGGCTCTATGACATCACAATGGGAGTAAAGTGTATAGAATGCCTGAGCGCAGAGCCGGGGCTGTCTTTTGTGTGACTCTTTATTGGATACACAAAGCTAAAGGAATAAAAGGAGAAAGAAGGAGAAAGAAAGCGACGCCATCATGAGGATTCATGGACGTCCCCGTTATGGCCAGCGGCTGCTGGTCAAGGCTCTCTCTTCCTGCAAGTCAATTGGCTTTAGCCTTCTGACCCGATTCAGGAAATCCCATCGCAATTGGAGAACACTGCTGCAGGATTCCTTCCTGGCCACGAAATCTGCCACCATTACAGCAGTCAGGCGCTTCAGGTCAGTTGCTATAACCAGACGTAAAGACCAAGTCATCAGCCAAGACAGCGGTGAGAAGAGCCCAACCTACATAGTAGGTGATACTGAATCCACTGCCAGCATTGCAGAAAGTGGAGAGGATCTTGCCGATCCAGAATGTGCACAAGGTGCACACGAGGGGCTGCTACAAACAAGACCCCGGGACAATCTAAAAAGAAAAGCACCAACCTCCGAGGACAGTCAGCCCAAGATGCTGCCACCGGCCAAGAGAGCTGCTACAGAAAACCTTTCTGATCTACTGAGAGAGGTAACCCCGGAGATGGAGACCCCACAAGTGGAGATGCCCGATATCGGGAAACAGGAGGACATCCTGTCTCCAGAGCAGTTAACCATCCTGCTGAGCAAAGGGGAGGAAGGCTTCCTGGATGATGAGATCGTCATGATGGCCCAGGACCTGCTGCAGAGTCAGTTTGAGGGTTTTGATGGCCTGCAGCCCCCCTGCGCTCTTCTAGTGCCAGGGTACAGTGTACTGAAGAATGCTGTACAAATCCACTATGATGAGGAGAGGGTGCACTGGCTGACCACCTGCTACAAAAATGGCCAAATCTTTGTGGCCGACAGCATCAACTCCGGAAATCTGACTCCGTCCATCTGTGAGCAGATTATCAACCTGTACAGTGAAGTGGTCGAAGAGCCCCTGAAACATCTGACATTTATCGATGTGGATCAGCAGAGGAACAGCTATGACTGTGGCTTATTCGCCATAGCGTTTGCCTACGAGCTTATAGCAGATGGCGGTGAACCCAGAGCAGAGTTCCGGCATCGGTTGATGAGGACTCATCTGATATCCTGCCTGCAGACCGGCAGGATCAGCGCATTTCCCAAAAAGGTCAGGAAGTGACTCCATGCCTATAAACGGCATGTAGAGTCAATGACGGTCCACAAGATCGCCCTGACCTTCAACCGGACACGACCCTGGACCACAGACCAGCCTGCACCAGTAAGTAACCATGGACTTTCCATAATACCCTCAATATAGTGAATGTATAAATATGATGGGGGGGGGGGGCGCTGCCATTATTGGAGCCGTTTATCATTAAAGCTTAGCTCCAGCCCCTATAAAGATGTATTAAGAGATTAATTATAGCAGGATTATAAGGGGTTTTCTGTTATTTTGTACACAGAGGTGTGAACCAGAACAAGAATGGCCCCCGCAGCTATAACAAGTGTCGGTGTTTCTGTCATCACCATGGACCAAATATAATCCAGGTAAGAGGAGTGTACTGAGCAGCAGTGACCGGGAGTAAATCGTGTGAACGTCTCGGATATTAAATATTCGGCTGCTCCATGATCAGTTCTGTTCCCTCTTTCTACAGATCACTATAAGCGAGCTGGGGTCCCACTAAGAAGACGGGGTACAGCTGGAGGTGACGGCTATAAGAAGTCAATGATGTGGCGGCCGCCATGTCAGGAGCAGAGGAGCCGCACTTCAGGACGAGGCAGATTCCGGGCTCGGTCTCTGTTCTCATTACTTTCTGCAGTCAGATGTAATCACTGAATAAGTGAATTTTCTGCTGCATCAACCCCGATCTACAACACAAGCTGCCATCATCCAGCACCGCCCAAGGGAAGGGCAGGCCCTCAGACATGGTTCCCTAGAGGTTTCCTCCACCGGGGTTTTTTCCTCTCCTGAGTTCTGACGGACGACTCTCCGTGAGCCCATCATCATCAGGGCCACATGACTATTGCCCCACACGACTGGTGGGAAATTCTACATTTGATATCTTGTATGAAGCCAATAAAGAATTCAATTAATATCTAGCAGCCGTGTATCTGAATTTATTATGTTTCGTCTACTATGTATAGTACAGAATTTGGTGA